>NW_020653851.1:20661491-20843133 GCF_003589595.1 Hyposmocoma kahamanoa | reverse complement strand
CACACACACACACACACACACACACACACACACACACACTCATTCACACACACTTCATGCATAGGTTAATGTAAGAGCAATGTTTCATTATTAATTGTAAAGAAGAGCGATGTTTCCTAACACAGGCCTTATCAAGCTTAAAAGGAAACATCAGCCCCTGAATTATGCCATGTACAGTGAAGTAATAAAATATTTTTATTTTATTTTATTTCTTTTTTATAAGCAACACGCTTAACCGTAAAAGTTGCAATGTCACTCGGAGCTTTAAATCGCAAAGTTCTAAGAGACACTGCCACTACGTCCATCACCCTAAAACATAAAGATTGACAAGTCCCAATGTGCTTGTAGTTTCACAAGCCTCCTTACCCTTCAAAAACGGCGCCCAGTAATGTGAGATATGGTGGCAATACTTCCCTGGTCGAATTCTTTCATAATGACTTTTTCTGCTACAAAGCATGTTGTAATTTATATTTAATAGTCCATACAACCACAAACGGCTTTGGTTGGTTCCGCATAACAGCGAAAGTGTTAAATTAATAACTTTGAAAAAAATATAGAGTAAATTGAGGATACAAACTGAGTACTATACGCATTGACTTACAATTATATGGACGTCGGGTCCGCGCTAAAAAGTGTCCGAACTTATAGGGCGTTAAAATCGTATACAGAGCGTCATTCACGCTGTCTTCGTTTGTTCGACTGACAGCGAAGCAAGCAAAATTAGACAGTACTGCGATGACATTACAATTTAAATTCAACGTTTTAGCTTTTTCATATTCCTTTACATGTCACTACGTTTAAATAGGTTGACTTGGGACATTTTTTTCGTGGTTTTTGTATTAGACCCGTCGTCCATTTATTTGTAAATCAATGACTATATGGTATGCAAACACGAGTCTTAAAAATATTCACTTACAAACTTACTTCGAAATTTTATGTACTTGTTGTATTGAACTAATTAAAACACGTATAGTATACGATTCGATATACGTTCTTCAAATGGTTTTGATTTAGTTTCTAAAAAAAAATTCTGAAATAAAGCCTGTGTCCTTCCGCTCGGCCCAATTAAAAAAACCCCATAAAAGTAGTACGGGAAAAACTTAAATTCAAAATATATAATAATAATAATATTTGAAAAGACAGAGCGTCTTCCTTCTATAAAACCTATAAGCAAACATTTACAAAAACTTTTTAAATAAAAACACGTAAAGAAAGGGAGAGTACAGGTTACCGCAAGGAATGCAATTTATTGCGGGCCAGTCGATCGGCATTATTTGCTCGGAACAATAAAACTCCACGTGATGGCCTAAGCAAACGTTTATAGGGTATGAATATTCAAACGCTTTTACTGCAGACTACTAAGGGTGGGAGATTTGATACGATTTAATCGTTTGTCGTCGCAGATTTCTGTTTATAACTTTATAGTGCCAATAAATTGAGCCGAAACATCTCAGCAAATTCGACCTGTGACGACGTGGTTGTTCACCTAGTGCTATATTTGCTTTTTGCTTTATTAAACTCAAAATATGATTATTTAAATCGTATCTAACTCACATAACAACAGCAGCGCTGGCTGTAAAGGAAATTTAGATTTTAAATTAAAAATTTCCACTGTCGTCATGTTCCTTTTTTATATTAAAAAATGTTTATTTTTTGTTTGTTTCTACTTGGCACTTTACGAGTGAGTTAATGCGGAAAAAATTAAAAATCTGAGATGAAAGCGGATACAATTTTCGATTAAAGGATCAGGCAAGTGGAACGTGTATGTAGGTGTTGTATTGGTATATTCATTTATCTACATAGAAGCAGTAGAACTCCTTATGAAAAAGTTCGTTCAGGGAAGTACTGCCCACCTTACCCATTTCAGCCCCCAAGCGGTTACGTGACCATTGTTGCGTTCCGGTTTTGAAGGGTAACGGTGCTTATGAAATTACAGGCACATTGGGACTTGTCAACTCATATCTCAGACACAGACAGGCGTGTCGCCTCTCGATCTCGTCACTTGCTATCATAAAAAAAGATACTTCGATTACTATTATGAATAATAAACAAGGCTAAACCATTACAAATAACATGGATATTGGTTGATAGGATAAAGGCACATTCGTGGTATATTACCAACAGTCGCGTAGGACACAACACCACTCAAGTAATTTCGAATAATTTTAAAAGAGAGTGAAAAAACTGCGTACTATATTGTATATAAGATTTTTTTTAATAGTAATACGTGCTCTATTTATGAATAACAAATAATTATGTGTTATATATAATGATGTTCACGTTTTGTTTTGATTTTGGTAACGTTCAAAAGTGAAACAGCCAATTTTCAACGGTGTTGTTACTAAGCGACGTAATGGTTTCCTCTTTCTGGTACTCAGAGACCAACCCTTTTCAAAGCGGCTTTCATTTCTGATTACTTAAAAGGTCAGTGTTTTTTTTTATTTTTAAAGCTACTGAGTTCGTAGCAGGTTTTAAGTAAAACCAGTAAAATAGTAAATGAAACACGAAAACAATTTACGACTTGATCCCTTCTCTGGAGACACCATCTTGTTTAGAAGTTGTCTAAGTTCACACGTAAATCAATTCGTGTTCTCATTCCCGTACTTGGAACAAATGAGAAAAGGCGAACTTTTTTATCACCTCTGTGGGATCCCAGCGGTGATCATTTATGGTGCGCGGAGCTTGAGCCGCGAAAAATCGAGTTTTTTCATGTCATGAATTCATGGAAACAGGATTTAGAATTACCTTTGTAAAATTAGATTCCTGATAAGGAATTTGAGTGCAGAGTCTATTGTCAAAAATCGATACAAGGATTTTTGTCAAAAACTAAAAGTAAAGAAAATGTAAACAAAACAGTCGGGAAAAAGCCATTATTAAATTAAGTTTGTGACAAGATAAATATTGCCCTTTTGTTTTCTTTCCTAAGAGACAAAAGAATTTGTAATCAAAACACCTTGAGCAAGTTGCACAACATCAAAAAATGTGGAATGGCCAATTTAACTTTTATGTTTTTAATAAGCTGAATTTATGATGTAACAAACATCTTTGAGGCGGGGAAGAAACATTATGATACCGGCAAGTCATTTACATAGTAATTCCCGGGAAAAGTTCCCGGGGTCCGGGATTCGAACTTTGCGCACTTCTATTAGCACTTTAGCAATATACATAGACGAATTTCGTTTATTGTAGAATGCTTTGTAAATGAGGAGTTAATTTTATAGAGTTTCTAGAACCAATTTCGTAAATTAGGTCTCCATAGGTCCTTTGAAAACATTGTAGGCGTAACAACAATACAGACAATAACTAATCACCAAAATTTAGGTACAGGCTAAAGAGTTTATCAAGCTTGACACTTAAGATTAAATTCCACTCTATGACGCTTACAATAAGTACGACCAAAACTGTAAATTTAATTCGTTTGTAATGAGAGTGCCGACCGATCATCTTTCAACCTTAATGAAGGAGCAGTTTTGGCCAAAGGGTGTCGTATACTGGCGTTCCGTGGCCGGTTACCTGACACCAGATTGTGCTGCGCGTCGCCGACAAGTGTAGTGTAGATAAGTTTCTATATATATCATATGTATGTTAGTCTTTGAAGTATATAATAATATATGAGTCATAATTGCCTGAGTCAAACGAATAAATAAAATAACAAATTCAGTGAGCAAATATAAGGAAGTAATACACGAAGACTGAATTATTATATTGTATTTTGTTCTATATCTTTGATGCATAGCAAGCAACTAGTTAACTACGGTAGTGTAATAAAAAAAGTCTTGAAATTACCTTGTATAAGTCTTGAAGTACCTACGTGAAGTAAAATATAACTTTTTTTGTTTTTTTTTTTTTTATTGTGACTCGGCAAAATGACTGCACCGCGCCTGATGGAAAGTGCGAATACAGTCCAGAGATGAGAGTAACGGATGGAAAACACAAATATCTTCACTCCGTCACTATCATTTTGCCGGTCTGGCCAAATGCTTCTTCACACTACGTTTGAAGGACCCGATGTTATAGAGGGATATATAGAACTATTCTTGATTATCACTAAACACAGGTTGCTTAACACGATATTATTTTCCCGACATTTAGGAACGGTTACACACTCCATGGTCACGGGTTGGTCAACCCGGGTTGAGTAAAATATAACTTTTCTTGATTATCACTAATTACAAGTTTGACCCGTGACCATGGAGCGTGTAACCGTTCCGAAATATCGAGAAAATAAAAACAACTCATACCGTGGTAAGAAACCTGTAATTAGTGAGTGAATAAGCAGGAAAGCCTTAAAATCTGTATAACTATTCTTGAAGAAGCCTTCATAAGCTTCACACAGGTGGCGCTGAAGGCGAAAAGCCGTTTTAACACAATATGAAGATCTGCAACAAACACATACAGAAATTCGTAAGATCTGATGGCTCGGTTTGTAGCTCCATTAGTAAGAGTGGTAGCCCCGATGTGGCAACAGACGCTGGTTCAAGCTCAGTCAGATCGAAGATATTTCTCTTTGTATTTTTTGAGCTATGTGTCAATAATAATAAAACTATTCGGGCAGAATCGTCAACTTCGAAGTTCGACTGAACTGCGGCACAATGCTGAGTCAGGCCCTTTTTACTGACACAGTACACTCAACTCTACACCCCGACACAATATAACACTCCAGACCATACCCGCAAACCTAGACTAGCCTTTTTCATTGCCATTGTACCTACGTCATAAGCTTGTTTGTGATGTACTGTGATTCAGCAAATAAATAGTGATCTATCTATCAATTCTGTTTTGAAATTGGCAATGAAACTACTTTTCGGATCTAAATTAACCAACGCGTCTTTAATATTAATAATATTCTATTTCGAGGTTTTGTTTTTTATTTCGTCATTCCAGGATTTCTGAGTTAGGTACAATCCATTGTAATGTTTATTATTTGAAGTTAAGATATTTTGTCTATTTTAGACTCTGGTAACAACGGTCTGGGGAAATATCGCGATGGAACCACTTTTAATAAAAAAATAAAATAAAAACACTTGAGAAACACCCAACCCGCTTGGGGCCAAAGTGGCGGATTGTGGCCTTAACTATCTTAGCTTACCAGTGGAATGTATAATGAAAAGATGAGTGTAATACGCAGCTTATATACTTTTCAAGCCAAACATTCTTATATGCCAGTGTTTAATTAAAAAATGCAAGATTAGGACTAAAAAAACCACAGCCATTTCAATTTCAACTTTTAATCTGTGACGGTAAAACATTTTTCAGTTGGCCAGCACATGTCCGTAAAACGTGATCGTGAAAAGCAAAATGTTTTTAAACGTTTAAGCTCTCGTCGTGATTATCTATGCACACGCGTGGAATTACACAGTAAAATAATACAGGCTCTTTTTTTCAAGATTGGAACGATTTGTATTTTAATCGCTAATTACCTTAAGGTTTCCGATATCCGGTCAGAATGTGCAATTTATATTCAGCCTTGTTTCACACAGTAAATCTGAGGTAAACTACAATAATGTTCGTACATTGGAGAGCGCAGTATTTTGTTTTTATATAAAAGTGACATTATTAGGATTCATCCAATATAAAACCACTTTGCGGCAATGTCCACTTCGATAACCCAATAAAGGATGTGACTTCATGTTTTGGAGCTACAAAAGCTAAAAAGTTCAAATCTTGTAGCAGTAGAGCTCCTTGTGAAAAAGTTCGTCCAGGGTAGTGGTGCCACCTGACTTATTTATACTGCAAAGCAGTAATGTCAGCATTACTGTGCTCCGGTTTTGTAGAAATTATTTGACTTGTTATGGGATCTGTGTTTGATATTTTGAAAAGAAATTGATATTTTGTTTGTAATTGTGGTGTTCATGCCTCTTTGACATTATTCTTTTTATGATTTAATTTTCTTACTTTATTGGCATTGTTTCATTATTTTATTTGACAAATTAATCTTAACATGTATGATATCATTTGACTTCAATCTAATTTTAATATTTGCGTGCCAGTACCTGGTGCAACCGTGTTAATGACACTTTGTATCATACCTAGTACCTTCATTCACTATGTTCAGTTCATTATATTATTTCATATTACGAAAGTTTCAATTTTGGTCGGGTATTACTTATTTCACAGTTATGGTTTCGGACGAATGTCGGATGGAGAACAAGATGAACCCCCAGTTCCGTCGATAACACTGTATTTCGCCACTATTGTATAGTCTGTCTTTTTAAAAACGGAGTAAAATGACATATGCCAGTTTTCGTAAAATTTTAAATAGTAATGTAGTTGTTGTCGACAGTTTTATCGATAGAATAGTGAAAGAAGGTAAAATTTCTCTAAAAATGTCTAAACTGTGATTTTTCCGACGTTCTAATGATTACAAATTGCGTTACTGACTTCTTTATTTTTTTTATAATATCAAGTGACGAGACGAACAAGTCGTGGGCGTTAATGGTGTCGCTTTTAGCGCCATCATCAACAGGTTACAAGTCCCACTGCAGGACACGGATCTTCTCAAAGAGTCAAGTTTCATCACATAAACGAGAACTGTTGCTATCAAACATTCGAAAATTTTACTTTTATGATACCTATCCAGTAACGGGACGAACAAGTCATGGTGTTATGGGCCTGGTGGTAAGCGACACGCTTGTCCATAACAGTTGCAGTGCCACTTAGAGCTTTAAATCATAAAGATCTGAGGGGCACTACCACTGCGCCCGTCACCCTGGGACATAAGTTGCAGCACCCTTATCCTTCAAAATCGGATCGCATTGATACACATATTACGGCTTACCGGCAGAAATAGGTAAGGTGACAGCACTACGCTGGTAGAACTCTTTCACAAGGAGCTCTACTGCTACTAAATATACTTATTTTGATATTGGGCCTACTAGTACCGAAATCAGTTACATTTGATACTCATATACATTTGATTATCTATATTGAATTAAAATTAAAAAACTTTAGAATATATCTCCTCTTTGTATTTTTAACACACAGTGCTAAATGCAATGAATGCACGTGTGAATTGCAAAAAATTAACAATTCAAATCAACCCGTGCCCAGCAGTTGGACGAATAATGGGTTGATGATGATTCAAATTGAACAAGTTGGGCTATTTATATATATTTATATTCTATCGACTCAACGACTATCGAGTTTTCGATTCAATATTTATCGACTGCAATCACTAGCTGCTTGTAAGCGGACAACACTTGCGCAATGAACAGTCATTTTACTCCATCTTCAAAAAAGACAGACTCATTTACATTAGATTATAATATAAGTTGCGTTACTAAATAAATATGGATAACATCTGCAATAAAATCTTTTATTATTATAGAAGTTACATTTCAAAAACTGCCTTTCAATAACAGACGCTAAATTCGTAGGTCGTTTATTATCAGTATGCTAGCTCAATAACACACGCTCAGTCGTCGTAAGACGGCAATAAATATCGACAGAGCCTCCATTTCGGGTCACAATGCTTCGATACACCGGTGACTTATTAGGGATGTTCACTGAACGATATCTATTAGGAATAAGCCAAGTAATTTACTGCATACTAATTAAACATATAAATCCATGACGCCTTAACCTTAAAAAGAGTTTAGTAGCAGTAGAGCTTCTTGTAAAAGAATTCGTCCAGACCATACCCATTTTTCCCGCCAAGCGGAAATGTGAGCATTACAGCGTTCCGGTTTTGAAAGGTAAGGGAGCTGGTGAAATTGCAGGCACATGGGACTTGTCAACTTATGTCTCAGGGTGACGGTCGTAGTGTAAGTGCCCCTCAAATCATTGCGGTTTAAAGCTCTGAGTGGCACAACAACTGCTATGGAGAGACGTATCGTTTACTACTAGGTGCACAACACCGTTTTGTCTGAAGACGTCATTGCATTGAAAGAAATTTGGCAGCACTACGGCGAAAGCGCATTCGATTATTATTCTTTTTGTAATATCAAGTGACGACGGGACGAACAAGTCGTACGCCTGATGGTAAACTACACGCCTGTGCCCTTCAAAACCGGGACACAGTAACGCTGACATTACTGCTTGGCGCCAGAAATTGTTAAGGTGGCAGTACTACCCTGGACGGACTCTTTCACAAGGAGCACTACTGCTACTAAAAATCTGCTACTACTGCTGTTCAAACACGTTGTCCAATAGCAGTAGAGATACTTGTGAAAGAGTTTGTCTAGGGAAGTACTGCCACCATATTTTCTGCTGCTAACATTACTGCGTTCCCATTTTCGTAGGCCGCTGGTAAAACTACAGGCACATGGGACTTGTCAATTTGTCTCAGGGTAAAAGCGCAGTGGCATAAAAAAGAAACTATATTTCAATGAGATACCTATAGTTACTGTTTCTCAATTCTCGATTTTACAGGCTGTATGTTTGAAAGTGGGACATACTTATAGGGTGCATTGTATTCCTGATTCTGAACCCAAAGAAATAATAAATTAATGAACTTAAACTTTACAAAAAATATTATTTAGTTTTTTTTTTATAGACTACCACTTGAGAACCACATTAGTTATCGAAATCTATGCACAACACTTTTATTGCTGCGACGCAGCGGCGGGTGGCGGTACGGCGGCGAAAAACAAAGCACAGTTCGGGGGTGGGGGCGCCGGCGCATACGCGAATTTGCTGCTTGGAACTTCAGACAGTGCACGCGCGACCTTGATCTAATGAAGACACGTAAATTATTTGTACTTTCGCACGCCCGATCGCCACAAAATTGATATTTATTCTAATGTCGAATTGACTGAGATGGTGCGACTTTACGCAATAAGTGGTGATAGTGATAGTGGAGATACGCGGAGGAGGTGAACAGTGTCGAAGTGTTGCGTGAGAGGATTGTCTCAGCATTTTATACTGAGAGACAAAATGTGTTTGTCAAAAAAAAAGGAATCGGTTTATTCCTTCTTTGTACACTTCAAAACACATTTGTTGATTTATTTTTTGTTCTATCCACATCCTAATTTTATTTTAATCTATGTTAAGTTGTAACATGATTTACTATGACATGTATGAATATGTCTGACTTTCAAATATACAGACTGTATAATCTAGAAACAAAAGACTTAACGGGTAACAGTAAGCATTGAGGCACCCTTACTCTAGTCTCATATAAATCTACAAACAAAGAGAAATTCACAATGTTTCACGGGGCGCAATATTCTCATATTTGTTCAAAGACGCGTTACGAAGTTATCAAGCAATTCGTATTGTGAGCGAAGCGCCCGGCTAGGGCCGGGAGGGGTAAAAGGGTGGCGTACAGGGAGGCTATAAGTTCCACCCGATGACGTGTTGCTTGCCCGACCGCCAACTGTCGGCGGTGGCGACCGGTGGTATCGGCGGGATAAGATGCGGCAATCCACTTAAAGTTTTCAGAACGATGCGGGTACCCCAACTTAGCTCACAAGATTAATGTTCAGGCAGGTCAGGTACTAAATTGCCATGCACTAAATTGAGTACGTTATGCGTAAGTATTTGATATATACAATTATAATCTGCCTCGATTATTACGCATAGGAAATGAAACAATTTTAACAAAAAAACGTCTCGGGCATTGCAAAGGGTGGAACTTGTAAAAGGTCCGAATTGGTTTGTTTGAAAAAACAAATATACGCAATTTCGATCTGAAAAAATAATGTCGTTTCCTATATTATCTATTCTATAGGTAATAATAATTGAAAGTAAAGGAAACTGAAATATATCATGCTATAAATAATGACGTTAATGCTGTAACCACAAGTAAATCCAGGAAAATGCTGTGAAATCTACTTAAACGTTGAATTAACTAAAATATAAGTGGTCAAAAGCAAGTCTGTTATTTAATAAGATAGATTGGAAATGAAAACTTTTTTTTGGATTTTTGATATCACATGGGCGTATGGTCACGGCAGTCGGAACAAATACCTTGAATTCTAAAAATAGCTGTACCTATTGCCCATGCGTAACAATCACAAAATCCTAAGAATTCGATAACAAGAAAGATTATTTTTTATAAATATCTTGCAAGTGGTGCTAGTGGCAAAAAAGCCTTTTAAACTCAATACAAATATCTTCAATAAACATATGGAGAAATTAGTAAGGTCTGTTGAATATGTAGCTCAATTGATAAGAACTGAAATTATATGAATGTCATGGCAGTATCATGATATTTACTAATACAAATATGCAACTGCATCGCATTGCAGTAAACGCGGCTTCCCATAGCCTGTTTTTCAAAGGCAAAACAGGTAAGCAAAATTAGGCGACATTGATGAATGAAAATTGTATAGGTAAGAGGTAAAGCACCTTAAGTGCTAAGTAGTAATTTTTACTATAAAGCGTTTTAAAGAAATTGAGGCTCTTAATTAGACATTTAAAATCATAAAATATGTTACCTAAAAAAACAAACGACGGTAGGCTAAATGTCTTTTACATTGGGTGATTTTTATCATTCTAAAACAATGTTTGTAAAACACTTAAATTCCAAAATATTAACGTAAGGTACTTTATCTCACATGTACAGAATTTCCTTCATATTTACGAGCAATTATCGTCTAAAACCTATACCAAATTTAACAACACCTCGTTAATAAGTTTTAAAGCAGCTTAGGGAGTTCCAAAACCGACGCATAGCCAGTTAATACGAATGCAACATGAATAACCAATCAGGGAGCCTATACGCAATCGCGATCCTTCATCGACGACGTCCTGGAATCAGCTACAACCGTCTGTGCACGAACTTACCTGAAACAAAAGTAGTTTTCTTTAGTCTTCTTTCTATTATCATGTTACGTGTGTAAGTCGTATGTACTGAATGCAATATAACTTAAACAAAGGAAAATAACATAATTATTAAAAATAAAACTATATTACCATACCACTTTACCTATTTTTGCCGCCAATTTATTTATTTATTTAATTAAGGCAACATGAAAAATATAATGTATACCTTAAGGCCTAACATACATATTATAATGTGAGCATTAATGCGTTCCGATTTTGAAAGGTAAGGGTACTGGTCAAATTACAGGCACATGGAACTTTTCAACTTAAGTCTAAGGGGAACGGGATTAATCTAAGTTTTTTTATTTTCTTTTCAACCTCGTGCTAAAACTTCACAACAATTAACAACGTAATTAATTAATTGACAGAGGCGAGTTTCGATTAGGCATTGCTCCAAATTTTGTATGTAATTGTAAAAAAGCCTATTAGGAGCAACGATGAGTCACTCTGGGGGTAGTAGAGCGGCGCATGCACCCTCAATCGAACGCCTGCACGCCGGTCAACGACCGACGGCTATCATATTAACTTCGTCACGTACACACGAACCTACAAAATGGGTAACAACCAGTAAGATTTTCGTCGCCTTAAAACGAGTGCGTTAATCAGATTTACAGAACGAATTTCCTATTTAAAAGGGTCTTATTTTTTAACCGACTTTAAAAAGGAGGTTCTCAATTCGAGTGTGTTACGCGATTAATCCGGCATTTGTGAACCGTTTTTCATGATTCTTTTTTTGTAGGTAAGAGGGTACGTCAGTATTGGTCCCATTTCAATTTTAAGAACATTCCACCTAGTATAAGGGCAAACAGGGGATGAACCCGGTTCCGCGCACTTTCCGGTAACCTATATCAATAAAACTTGGCAAATAGATGTAATTCCGCGAATTCTTGAATTCGGTTTTTATTATGAAAAAAGTTATTTATATAGCTATATTATTTAGCTGCATTATATCATGTTTCTGTGGAAGGTACATGTAGTGTATAAAAAATAACGGTACGCTGCGGCCCGCCCGCTCCCGCCATTATGACGCTAGATATCGGTATGAACGTACATATAGTATAGATCACAGTACGTAATCTAGAGTGAACGTGAACAAAAATTTTGTTGGAGTGACCAGTCAGACGGTGTAAATGTACGATTATTCAGTTATTAACTATCCTCGTTTAACTCTGTAATGATGAAGCTTTCGTTTTGCAACTGACTTACCACTTCCAGTAAAAACGTTAAAGCGATCGATGTTTATTTTCAACCAACGAAGTAAGCAATGGTTCTTGACTGAACAGAAATCGAGTAACAACTGGACCTCGTTTAAAACCTTTAGCAGCACAAAATTTTAAATTTTAAGTTAAGTAAAAGTAACAATGCACGGACAGCCTTCAATCTTCAATCTTCAGCCTAGCTGGGGCCAAGGGTCCAACACTCTTGCCCTTCAGAACGCAGTAATGTTCATATTACTGATTAGCGGCAGAAATAGGTAAGGTGGCAGTAGATCCCTGGAGAAACACTTTCACAAGGAGCTCTACTGCTACTAAACTACAAACTTTTATATTGGTATGCCTTTATTGTGGAGAAAAAATACTTATTATTATTTTTCTGAACTTAGTGAATGAAAATGTGTTTTTTGCACTACTTGAATACTTAGAATCAAAATCGTCTAGGACAGAAACACTACATGTAAGTTAAAAGGAAAGATATGGAAAGGAAGTCACCTTAACAATATTAAATGCTTTTTAAAGTTTCCTGTTTTAAAAGTCAATGTACCCTAAATAGTAGAGTGGGGTAAACAGGACTAGCGCCGAACACACGCTGCCGGGAGGCACCGGGCGAACGGGTCCCTTCGTTCGTCATGTCACGAAGACTTATTACTCGCACTATGAAGAAGTGTTCAACTTTGTAAGAAACCGTTGTGTCATTGAGCCACGGTTCGTCCACAGAAAATCCGCGGGGAAATAAAATATGAAGTCGCTTCGGATTCGTCGGCAACAATTGTGAAAACCGTAGCTACTTGGAAAATTGCTTAGTTTCTTTTTGCTGTTTGTTATAGATATAGAAATATTAAAACAACGAGCTGCGAGGAGTTGTTTGTAGTTTCAGCTATTTGTAATGAAGTCGAAGTAACATCAAATGCTGCCTGCAAACTGTAGCTTTCAAATTCTTGTCTGAAATTGAAACTAATAATTAATTTATCTGAACAAGTAAAAGAAAATACATTTAAATTACAACCACAAAAAAAGAAACAAAATAAAAATCAAACGTAAGGCACTAATAAATAATTAATAACTAATAATTACGAACTAAAAAAACAAAATTTTTTTTTTATCAAATTAAAACACAGACTATTCACATGACGTGAGATGATCAACCATTTAATCATAAATCGTAATTTCGTTATTTGTGACAGCCTTAGACTACGGAATTATTTTTTTCCGCCCTCTAAGGTGACAGCACAAGTTGGATAGAAGTTGACATGTACAAAATAAGTATATTTTCACTATGTCCGGTCAAACATTAGGCGTTCAAACATTATGAAAGTATAAGACATTTTCTCATATGCAGTTCAACAGACTAAAGTAGGCATGGATAGCATTTTTTTACGCACTCATAGCCCCGCACTAGGAAAACATCGCTTTCCATCATCAGGGGACTAGGCGTAGGCTAGGGATTCCATCCCTGTTGTGGATATTCCAAAGATTCGTACGAAGCGTCACGCTTCCACATTTATATGGCGAACGCCTATGGAGGGAATTCCCTGTCTGCAGGCTTGTTCCCTGAACGTTATAACTTGGTCCTTTTCAAGGCAAGAATGAATAGGCATTATTTAGATGTGCGTGCTCTATCGTCGACCTCATCGTCACTTTCCATCGGTGAGATAGAGGTCAAATGTGCACTTACATTTGAGTTAAAAAAAAAACAAAAAACAAATTTCTCCCGGCTCGGTAATCGAATCCGGAACCTTTGCGTGGTAGACCACGTGACAACCGTTCGGCACGAGGCAGTTATATTGTAGTCATAGCCAGCAAAACAAATTTACTCTGCCTCCAAAGAGCCCAATGTAACATTGTCAGGGTATTGTCTGCTGCTTCCTGCTAAGCGAGCAACTCCGAAATCCACAACTATCTAGAAATATTAGGGGTTAAAGTATGAAATTGCCGTTTTATTGCAATAGGTTCTTTGAATTTTCATAGAATCTTCATGGTTTGAGGTTTTCGAATGAAACTTTTTTCAAATGGTTTCTGTGATTTTTTTTTTTTTAATTTGAAACATTTGAATATCGACTTTCAATTGTTTTTGTTATTCAATTTAGACAAGAAAGATGGATACTGCGAAAATTCGAGTGATTTTTGAATACGAGTTCCGACGCGGAACTAACGCGGCAGAAACAGCCCGCAATATCAATGCTGCGTTTGGAGAGGGGTCTACTAATGAACGCACCGTGCGATTTTGGTTTGAACGCTTTCGTGATGGAAATTTCGACTTAAAGAACGAGCCACGAGGAAGACCGCCCACACAGGTGAATAACGATGAATTAAGAGAGATAGTGGAAGCCGATCCTAGTCAAACTACCCAGGAATTAGCGGCATGGTTTAACGTTACCTTACCCACAATATTGACTCACTTGCGTCAAATCAATAAAATAAAAAAATACGAAAAATGGGTGCCTCATGATTTGACTGATCTGCAGAAAGAAACGCGTGTTGAAACTTGTGTTGCCTTGTTGAACCGGTACAGAAATGAAGGAATATTGGATCGAATTGTAACATGTGATGAAAAGTGGATTCTTTATGATAACCGGAAAAGAAAAATGCAATGGCTGACCCCAGGTCAAATGCCACAACAGTGTCCTAAAGCAAAACTTACCAATAAAAAGGTAATGGTAACTGTTTGGTGGTCTCAGCATGGTGTTATTCACTATAGTTTTCTCCGATCTGGTCAAGCAATAACGGCAGATGTCTATTGTGCCGAACTCCGAACCATGTTGACAAAACTAGCAGTAAAACAGCCCCGACTCATGAATCGATCTTCACCATTATTGCTCCACGACAACGCGAGACCTCACACAGCACGAGAAACCATTTTGACCCTTCAGGAACTGCAGTTAGAAACCATTCGTCATCCTCCGTATTCACCAGACCTTGCTCCAACGGACTACCATTTTTTTCGTGATTTGGACAATTATCTACGTGACAAGAAGTTTTCTTCCCAGGAGGCAGTACAAAATGCTTTCACACAGTTTGTGCAGTCTAGATCGTCGGAGTTCTATCGCAAAGGCATTAATAACCTTCCCATTAGATGGCAGCAATGTATAGATAATAATGGCAACTATTTTGATTAAATAAATTTGTTAAAAATTTAAAAAATAAACAATTTGGATTTTCAGTACAAATGGGCAATTTCATACTTTAACCCCTATTACCAATGGTTCTCGAAGAAGCTAAACGCTATTCGGTTCATTACACACATCTTCTAGATGCTCATCCTAGCTCATTGCCCCATATACTGTTGCTGTCAAACCCAATTAGGAGAATCAAAACAATTGTAAGTGTAATTAAGGGGAGACAGAACAATGGTCCTAATCTTCTGGAACGCCCGATATCTTCCAACTCATATGATCAAAGTCTGGTTGACTGATTGCAGATTTTCGAGGAGAAATAAATGTATTACATATACAAACGTGGATTTAAGGATGCGTGCCGTAACAAATACACGCGGAGTAGTGATGTTAGTAAGAGATTTGGCTAATGGAGTCGCGAGGCATCGCGGTCGTGTGCATTAATTTTCATTAGATAACTTTGATTAGCTAAGTTTCCACCTTATTCAACTTTGTAATAAAGGGTTTAACAATTTTAGCTTGAATTTATGCGTTTCGGAAAAAGCTCGTGGCAATATTGTCCTTAATTATTACCACATGAATGATAATAAATAAGATAAGACATTTACTTATTTATCATCATTTCATCCGACGTCCAGTGGACTTAGGCCTCCCCAAAATATCGCCACAATGGCCAGTCTTGTGCTGCTTTCATCCAGCGGATTCTCGCAACCTTCACCAGGTCATCGGTTCACCTTGTGCATGGTCTGCCCACTACGCGATCCCTACTCCAGAACTCTTTGGCCCCATCGGCTATATGTTCTGCGTGCAATACGCTCTTAGATGTATTGGCTGTTCGGATGCAATCGCTCAATAAGGGTTACTGCTGGATTAGCAGCGCTACAGTTCGTCAAGATCTGTAGCATCTGTATTGAACCAGAGGCAGTTGAACACAAAATTGATTATTACTTTTGTACATTGAGATTTTCTTATGTTGTAGGTACTATGTGATTGTGACTGTGTGGGATAAAGTGTTTGTTAATACGCGCTTGTGGTGAGTAAACGATTTATCTATCTTAAATTTTTTACATAGCGGTCGAATAAGTAGTTCTAAGAGGAAAATTGTCGGGCAACAACAGTTCAGAGTATAACGGTAAATGTAACGGTAAACCATCCATATTAAATCACAGAATCAGAAGCCGTACATGTTTAGCTGCACATTTTTTATTTACTATAGTTTTGAACTAACGAGCTTCAAAATATTGAACGTAGATATAGATTAAAGTAGAGAGTAGATATAGGTTAAAGTAATGAACTAACATAATCAAAATTAGATTAGAAACTTTTAAATAACGATGATAGAATTTTAACCTTCGTAGCAGTGAAAGCGTAAAATTGCTAAGTACTATGAACTTTGTCTGTGGAATAATTTATGAAAACTCGAGTAGGACACGGTCGAAAGTTTTTATTTTGAATTGCCGTCGTATATACGAAAATTTAAACAAAAAAGCGGTTGGAACTGAAAATATTTTATCGGATCTAAAGTCGCGTATATTTGTTTTTTCAAACAAACCAACGTTTCGGGCTCTTTACAGGTGTCATGGTCACGGCTGACTGTGAGTATTAGACATCAAATAGTCATGTCTTGTTTCATATTAAGGCAAAGCACCCTATTCTGAACTATGGTTACAAAAATAATTCTCTAAAAAATGTTAATAAAAAATAGTGTATACATAATTTAAATATGCACTCATGCTATCTATGTACTTCTGTTGCAGTGGCACGGAAATTAAAAATCACGGAACTCGTTTTCGACGTTTCGACGAAAGGTTATTTATTCATCTTTTTAAATATTAGCACATATACCCCATCAATTCGAGATCAAGTTAATGAATAATATCAGTACCTAGATACTTATCATAAGTTTTGAAAAAATCTTTATTACCTGGGTGCTACTTGATGTCTGATAAACAAATTTACTCAGGGTCACTTAACAATCAATACTGACGTTAAACCGTTGAAATATCCATTTAACGCATGAGAATAGACGCTATAGGTGTATTCTGCGACCCTTTCAAGGCCTTTGATTGTGTGCACCACAATATTATGGCCAAGAAACTTTACCATTATGGTATGGCGGGCTATGGCTATAATTTTATTAAAGTGTAATAGGGAACAATGAGTTGCTGTTGATCGTACGAGTCATCGGGATTTGCCGTTAGCAAAGGCGTCCCTCAAGAATCAATTTTAGGTTCATTTATGATCCTAAAATTGCACCTTGATTATGATATCACTGTAATTGTAAGACAGTACTATCTACTGGTGATACCTTGTTATTATTTAAAGTTCAAAGGCAGCAATGTGCCTATGACGATGATATGAGTAATTTTATTCCCAGTATTGGTTGACAATAAATTTTCTTTGATAAAAACAATAAAGTGCTTCTTAACGAAGAAAAAATGAGAAAAATAAACACAAAGATTGCAGTGGAAATTAATGACTGAATACTGTTGATAGATACACTAGCATTCTTAGGTATTACCAAGCCAAATTGCAATGACGTTCGCAAGTAAGTTATCAAAGGGGGAATTAAGTTGTCAAAGGGGCTCAGCTCGGTCAAAATAATTCGACAAATTTTTGACGAGGAATTTCCTGGATATTGGTTTATTTTAGCAATGTCCACAATTTGACAATATACAGCATTCTGCTTTGGGGACAAGCCACTGATATTCATAAAAACTTTGTTCTGCAGAAACGTGCGGTAAGGGCAATGAGAAAGTAGGCCCTAGATTGTCTCTGAGAGATAAATATAACGAAATTAACACTGACTGAAGTAACATAAAACCAAAAATAAAACTAAACAGGCCGATTTCGACAGTCGTCTTCACGAACTCACAAATTCATTTAAGGGTCAGGGGGCTTTTCTACACCTCGGTTAATATACAAAACTTAGCATATTTGAACTTCAATTCTATTGCATAACAAAATATCTTCACAAAATTCTATTAAAACTTTTCCACTTACTTACATGGCAAAATCTTGCTAGTTGATCTGAAAGGCTATCAGGTTGTTTCTGCTTACGCTATTTTTATTTACAATGTAAATGATAAAAACGAACAAGGTAACCTTCCTTATGCGTGAATGTTTAATCGTTTTCAGCCGACTTAAAAAAGGAGGAGGTTCTCAATTAGAGTGTATTTTTTATGTATGTTACGGGGTTTCTCCGGCTATTTGTGAACCGATACTGATGATTCATTATTGGTTCTATTTAAATTTGAAGAAAATATTCCACCTCTAAGGGTGGCAAACTAGGGAATGAATCCGGTTTTGCGCACTTTCCGGTAACCGATTTCAATAAAACTTGACAAATAGATGTAACTCCACGAACTTTTGAGATAGGTTTTTTTATAAAAAAAACTTATGACAATATCAGATCGTAATTGGCTTATCTATAAAATATGGCGAACTTGAATTTAAAATGTTCTACTGGGAATAAAACAATTTTTTTTATTTCAGATCTAAATCGCGTGTATTTGGTTTGTCAAACAAACCAACGTTTCGGGCTTTTTACAAGTGCCATGGTCACGGTTGACTGAGGTGGTACAGTCACCCCCCCGAAGGGGTTCCCGCCTTGTCGTGGCGGGGGGGCTCTAGTAGCCGTGGTCGATTTCATCCCACGGTGAAGCTAAGAGGAACCCACGGGGCCGGCCGATGGTGGTAGGCTGGCCCGAGGAGGAGGGCGTTCCGCGCGGGGCTCGTCTGGTCAGCGGGACCGCGCGGATGCGCGAGGAGGAGGGTCGCGGGGGGAGAGACGTGTCGGTGTGTCGTTGCCGCTCGTCCTGTCTTCCGCGTCCCTGGCGAGGCTGCACCGCTTTCAATGATGCAGTGGCGGCGGGGCCGCGGGGGAAGAGACGTGTCGGTGTGTCGTTGCCGCTCGTCCTATCCTCCGCGGCCGAACGTGGACGGTTGGCCCGTGGTGGGCGCTCCAAGGGACTCTCTTCGGAGAGTCTACGCGGAAGCGCGTTAGGTGTTGCGGCGGAGCCCGCCATCAGATCCGCCGCGGGGGCTGGGCGAGCAGCCACTGAACTTCACAGTTGAGTGGATGCTATCCTGGCCCCCCATGGCCCCTGGGTAGCGGACTCGGGGGAGTTCGTTGCCCAGTATAAGGGGCCCGGGATGGAAGGCTCGTCTGGTGTTCGGCGAGCCTCACATTCGGAGTCGGGGGACCGATGTGTCTCCCTTGTGTCTCGACCGATGTGTCTCTCCCTTCTCGGGGAGGGGCTGCGCAGGGCGCGACCAGCCGCTGGTGGGGGCGCGGACGAGTGCAACAGCGTACCCGTACCGCCACCTACAGCGGAGAGGAGGAACACTCCGGGGGTTTAGTGCGGTCGGGCTGCTCCCCTTCAGGGTTCAGCCCAGTCCCACATAACCCCGTCTCTGCCCCCGCAGGGCCGGGGTATCTGTAAGCAGATTCCCCCGGATTAACAAAAAAAGAAAAAAGATGGTACAGTCATCAACCACTTATGTCCAATGGTAATGCAAACCAATATAAAAGGGGGTAGTGAAAAATATGTAACAATCCTAAAAACCTAAGAACTCGATTCATCATAAACCCATTTATATATCCCACTGCTGGGCACGGGTTGCCTCTCAGGCGAGGGTTTAGGCTATAGTTTGCGACACTGACCCAATACATGTTGGGGACTTCACACGTTGGGTAGAATTTAATTACATTTCGCACATAAATTCCGAGAAACAGAGGTGCGAGCCCGCATTCGCACCCACCACGCCCTCTGCTTGAGAGGCGGTAGTTCAAAACATTAGGTTACCACGGCTTGTTCCACATGACAGTTGGCGCGCGTGAAAAATTACGTCACGACAGCTGGTACCTTTTTTTATTGTATACATTACGGGCGGAAATAAGGCACGTATAATATAAACACTTGAAACTCGAGAACCTATTAAGCTACCGTAAAAAGAATAACATGGGTGATAAGAGCACTGAAGTCGTTTTTGTTTTGACTAAAGTTATGATTGTAATTCGACGACTTTATATTCACTTTATTAAGAAACAAAACATACATAAAGATGACAAGCATTTAAATACCTATCGATTAACATTAGAATCATGTTAAAATAATGTGTAACCTTATAATTAACTAATTTTAAAATAAATAAAAAATAAACAGTCGCGGGTAGCGGCGAAAATCGCGAAAATTTGTGAAAATGGCATAAAAAATAAAAAAACATAAGTCGCGAGGAAGAAAATTGACGAATCCTATCAAAACTCACAATGAACGACCTAAAAATGTTTTAATACAACCTACATTAAATAAAGTTTTAAGTTTGAGTGATATTTTACTCCAAAAAGTCTTTTATTAAAGAATAAGTTTTTTTTCTCAAGGTGACCTCCGCTTTGACGACTTTTGTTTCCAATAAGATTGTGATTCCAACAGGATATCCAATGTAATGTTTTAATACCGTCACAAAAAGCACATCCTGACGATCGTTTTGTTGGTAATAACTAATAGGTAGAATTTAATGTCATCTAGCACAATTAAAGTCTTCATCAAACACCAAACGTCAACAATCCCACCAAGTATTTTTTTTCCACATTTTTTCTGATATAGGGACTTTACTAGGATATCGAGTATTTAACAGCAAAATACTAGTAAAAATTTGGTGTTAATACGTGTGGGAACACCAAAGTTATTTGTAAAACAATTCGCCAATCGGATACTGTTATTTACGGGTAGCTATAGATACTAGCGACGTATGGCCGTAAATGGCGATTGTAGTTATTGCTACCAGTAAGTGTTTCTCGCTCTTGTTTTATTTTCAAAACTTATAATGTCATGTAACTCCAGAGATATTTATTTAAGTTTATATGTTGGATTTTTTTGCTGATCTAAGAGGTTAGACTTTAGGAACCGTTTGGTACATATAATTCATTTTTTGACAATTTATTTGTGGATTGGATCCTTTGTGCTTAACTACATCCATTTGTTATCAATGTAAAAGTAACTATAGAACCAATGCTTACCGATAAAAGAAAAAACATCCGCAAGTCAAATTTCACACAGACTCCACTGAGATTATATTACAATTATGATAATATTTCTTATTCTGCTAAAATCTAGTTGCAATGGCAGTTGAGTCTCAACAAAGTGTCAGTGGAATGGCAGCGATGGCATTCATTCATTCAATTACTAGCGATCGATGCCTTACTAAATCTACCAAGGAAAATATTAAGCATATTATAATATTCATCTCGTTTAAGTAGCAATTTACCTACGGCATGGAAAGAAGACAATGTAAAGAGCAATGTTAGGAATAACATTGGCTAGCCATCAGTGGCTACTGACAAGCCACACTTAACTTTTAGCAGAATACCAAACGCACGAAATCCTGCTATTGACACACAACTGAGATGATTTAAAATTAGCAGACTTAAGACCCTGTTGTATACGATTTTGGGAATGTAGCAATCAGCAAACGAATGAGATTGACGAAATCGGAATGAAGGGCTTACGAAATAAGTCGAGGATTCATTTGAGAGTTACGTCGTCCTATTTTAAGAGATTTCAAATTCAGCGTAATTATTTATGTATGCTCATTGAAATGCAGCTGGTGTTTTTTGCCGTCAACACAGACATAGCAACGAGGCAAGGTCATTACTGGACCCTCGCCGCAGGTAATTGTGAGTGTTTACGTTATGAACGCGTTTTGAAATTAGTATGATCTGGGGGACGATGCGGTGTTTTTTACGAATTTAAAAATAAACCTTTATAAAACTTTTATGTATCCCGCTTCAACATATAACCAGACCAAGAAGTGCTTAATTATATTTGGTGACTTCTAAAGTATCGTAAAAAGATTATAGTAATAGACTAAGTTGTTATTTAATCAAAGAAAGAGAAATGGGGTCCCTACATTTATTTGACTCGAAAATCTCAATAGGAAGAAATTGATGGACTTTTTTCCATAGAACGATGAATTTCTAAGGGGTCTCCATTAATCCAAGTTACACCCACGTCACTCACCCACAAACCAAAAAACAGGTTTAATGTAATCTTCAATTTGCCCCAAACCAAATCAAATCTTACTCAGCGCTACCCTTTTTTCAATGGCATATCCGGAGACTTGAAATAACCGCGTAGTTTTTGCTTGCATTCGGCAAGGATGCGTGATTGGGGTGTGGTAATGTGGGAGATAGCACCGCCGTCAGAATTTTCAAAAATGACCAACGCCCCGGGCTTTTCATAGGATTGTCAGAACGGCTGGCAGCCGCAGTTGCCACACGCTTCTATTCGAGTGAATTCGAAAAAAATACCTCGAACCTGTGGAACTGGACACTAGTTGATATAAATCTCGCCCTAAGCTTTTAAATCGCTTACACAGAAAACTGTGTACATGATGAGTTTGTCATGCTCATAAAAATTGGTTTGTGTAGACCGGGTTTCGAATTACTAGTTGGGCTGTGGATCTTCTTATCGTATCAGGTATATGCCACACTATAATGCTCGCTGTCGAGGTAAAGGATTTGCCAACCGGTGTAAGGTGCTAGCCATTGTTCCCACGGGTTCGCCAGACGTACAGGAAAGGAATGGTACTTCGTGTCGGGCTCCTTTTGTGCAGCTGTGTATAATGATGATATAGAAGTGACGCCTATGACTGTCGATAGATTTAATGAGATCTGTGTCTGTTGTGATAAGAACACACACGTAATCTATGTTACTTGGAGAACAGATATGTCTGTTTTCGTTTTAACAAAATAAACACAACATAGGCGACTCAATATATCTGTATCTTTTTCATTAGAATAAGTAAATGTTTCGTAATACACGAACGTCGGCAGGACTACGGCAAAATGGCGACCAAAATTCGCGCTGTATAAACAAAAGCGAGACCTCCACATCCCCGTCCAATTTAAGCCGAAAAAAATGGTATAGAAGCAATTTTCCGACTTCCTCATTCGACAATAAACGAATCATCGAGGCGCCACATGCCTGTAGCCACAATTATGTTCTATCAACACCACGTGCGATGAGGTGATACCAAAGGCAAATTGTAATCATAGGATCTTTATATTATTGTTCTCCTGCCTCATGCAACTATCATTACGCAATTTTTTTTTCTCATATATATATATATATATATATATATATATATATATATATATATATATATATTGCTCATAGTCCCCTGACGTGTTATTCATTACGGAACACGGGATATAAAATTTCATTGAAATATCTGTAAACTAACAATCGTATCTGTAAACTAACTGATTTTTCCGTAAATAATGAAAATTTTGCGGAAGTTAATGATTTTTATGGGGCGAAGTTTAGTCAATCGTGTTCCAGGCCCCATAGTTCACTACCGGTATCCTTCGTGTTCATTATCAATTAAAAAACAAGTTGAATTCGTATTTTTAACCGACTCTCGGTTCTGTGCCACCTGTATCCAATTCAACCCCGCCACTTTCTTTATGTCCTCCTTCCAACTCATCTGCGTTCTCCCTCTGGGGTATATTTCTACCCAATGTCATCATTTGTAGACCGGCTTACACCAGGAGCCATGCTTTCGAGCAACGTGATCTGCTCATCGCCACTTTTAAGTTTCGTTACGCAGTTGATGACATCTGCGACTTTGCTTGTGAAGAAGTGACCTCCTTACATCGTCTTTATACCTTTTTATCGCCTTTCTCCGGTTCCTGGCCACTCAAATTTAAATTTCGAATTGTTCCATAGCTGTTTTGCCTCACATTCCGATTTTGTTTGCGGAGCTGGTTAAAATTCAATAGCGTCTAATTTTGATCCCTTTACTAACTTTATAATCACTAGTAATCTAAATCATGGGCGAATTTTAATAAGTTTATAGCCACTACAGCCTTATCATGTACCTATGAATACGTATCTGTAATTCAGTATATCTCTGCCCTTTGGGCTAAGTGTACTTAATATCTTTATATTTATCATCATTAAGTTAGGAAGTGTTTTATAATAATGTACCTGTTTTCTATATATACCTTTTCTTGTTACAGCCTTACTTCTTCTTACTTTTCTTCTCTTTAACCGACTTTAAATAAATGTGTGGAGCTGAAATTTTCTGTTTTCTGCCGTGAACCTGGTCACGGCTTGTTAGGGTTACAACCCCTTCATGCTTTCCTGGTTGAGCCACATATTTCTAGGTATTGCTATGTTATCGGTATGTGCATCTATGGCCGTACGGTTACCAAGCTGGACTGCCACGCAGAGGTCGATTTCCGGCCCGGGAGAAATATTTGCACTGGCTACATTTATTTCTCTCGTGAGTTTGGGTGTAATTTGTGTGGTATTTGTGTGTTTCCATGGCACCGGTGATACAGGGTTTCCCTAGTGCGAGGCTATGAGTGTGTGTGTTATGAGTGAGTGTTAAGAGTACGTACCCGCTACAGAGACTCGAACTGTCAACTTTCAATTGAAAAGCAACCGTTCTCCTTTAGGCTACCACCGCCGAACAACATGATGAGCTACAGCTATAATACATGCTGTTATTTAAATCACTATTCTTTATTGAAATACTATGAATTTCAATTAATAATAATATTAAATTCTGTGAGAACCAAAACAAATGCCAGAACCTTAAATCTGCAAATTTTTTTCTAACCACTGGTCATTGCAATTCCATTAAGATTTCACTGAGATTATATTGCAGTTATAATATATAATAATATTTGTTATTCTGCTAAAAACATACAAACGATCGATGTTACTTATGTTAATGTTTATCTCGTTTATGCCACAAACCGGTCTTCAAATTAAATGTATTTTTTGGTCAATACAATAACTTCTGATTGTCTATACACGTAGTTTCAATTAAAGCGAATTTTTATTCATTTTACGAACAATAGAAGACTATAAATAACGAGCAAAGCGTATTTGTTTAAATTCTCCCTTTATGTCTTCATTTGCATTATTTTGTAACACCCTTTACGTCACGAGAGGGTACTACTACATATATACGAATACGTTGAGCGCCGGATGTAGAAGTACACGGGTAATTGATTTAGCTGATTCCCTTTTGTGCCGAGGCGGACGTATTTATACGATCGCGATTCAGATTACACAATGAAAAATGAATGATTTCCGAGACATAAAATAACAACAAATTTACGGAAATCCAAAATATGGCATCGATTATGATGGAACAAACCATTTCGTAAGAGTTCGTCCAGGCCACCTTACCTATTTCTGTCGCCAAGCAGTAATGTCAGCATTACTATGTTCCGGTTTTGAAGCGTAAGGGTGCTGGTGAAATTAAAGGCCCATAGGACTTGTCAACTCATGTCTCAGGGTCACGGGCGTAGTGGTAGTGCCCCTCAGATCTTTACAATTTAAAAACGAACTAGGCGCACGAAGTGTTAGTCCCGTCACTTTGTTGTAAAAAAAAAATTAGGATTGGTTTGTGTTAACTGAAAATTAGTACTTGGAATAGAATGAGTTTTCCAGCAAATATCGAGTTAGTGACCTAAGTGACGGTACGGACAAGTCATGAGCCTGGTGGTAAGAGACACGCCTATCAGTAGCAGTTTCAATGCCACACATGTAAGTGTTTGGTGTAATTTAATTTTTTATTTGCAATTTCACCAAATCTGTAGATTTCTTGCAGTAAACAATGGAAGTTAAGGAGTAGGTCATATTTTTCGTTATAAACAAAAACTTTTTTACAAAAAAGTGTCAACAAAATGTGGGACGTGGCCAGCTACAAGTTTATTTTGCAAACAAAATTGTTTTGGAACTGCTTCAACTTTACTAAGTTGCAGAAATGGATAAGATGGCAGTATTTCCCTGGTCGAGTACATACACATTGAGCTCTACAGCTTCGAAAATTTATTCTACTTATTATATTATGTTTATTATAATTATTATTATCATAAATCAATATTAAGTTCAATTATAAAATGTTAAATAAAAAGACAAAGACGATAGGATTCAATGTCCTATATCCATTGACTTACTAAAATAGGTCAATACTTATATTATTGCATGATTTCTAGTATTCTAAAGCAACGTTTGTAAAAAATATTTAACTTCTGTAGTATGGACTTAAGGTCCTTTACCTCTCACCTACAGATATCTGTCAGTATTCCAGTACTTCCGTATTTAGTATAAAAAAATATTCAACACGGAAAAACGTGATGACGCACGTGTACAACTCTCATTGCGTCACCACATTTCGATTTACGGCCCCTGCTTTACTTCCGCCATTGGCGGCGAACTCGCCCCCTTCCCTCGGGTACATTATTTCGATAATTATCAAATACTGTGCCTCACATGCGGGATGAATTATCACCCCTATTATTTTCGAGAGGGGACAAACACGAATGCACCGCTATTATGATCTCAATTGAAAATTTTTCGCTAGCTTGCACATATTCATCAGGGCGCAGGAAAGTTATTTATATGTCTACAGAATTTTTTACGAGAGCATTCATTATGCCTCGTTGAAGCGTCCTTGCCAGTAAACTGGCAGCTACTTTAGCTAAAGAGTAAGTTTCGTAATTCAAAAGGAACACGTAGCCAGTCCTTCCGGTGTACCGCGTAGCAACGCCTTTAGGGCGCAAACCTCATGAAATTTTCTACTTTTGTCTTCTATAAGCATATTTAGTATATTATTTCCATAAATATTTGTTAATATTCTCGTAAAAAGGCTAATGCTACTGTCAATATTTTTAAATAAGGCTTAGTTTTACTGCTAAAGCTCCCTGTGAAAGGTTTGTCCAGAGACGTACTACCACCTTACCTATTGCTGCCGTCTCGCAGTAATGTTAGCATTATTGCGTTCCGATTTGGAAGGATAAGGGTGCTGGTGAAATTACAGGCACATGGGACTTATTAGTCTCAGGGTGACGGGCGCTATGGCAGTGCCCCTCAGACGATTTAAAGCTCTGAGTGACACTGCAACTGTTATGCACAGGCGTGTAGCTTACCATCAGGCGAACAACTTGTTCGTCTGGTCACTTGATATTATAAAAAAGTATTTTTTATAATTCAAGTCACTTTCCATCAGGTGAGATGACACCAAGTGACGGGACGAACCAGTGGTGCGCCTGGTGGTGAGCGACATGCCTATCCATTAGACATTTAAGACGATTTAGATCTGAAGGGCACTGCCCCTGAGACTGTCACCATTAGACATAAGTAGACAAGTCCCTTGAATATTTAGAATTTATTTATATGTAAATTCTATACCTAAGTTAAAGAAAATTAATTATAATCGACATCCATGTCTCAAAAAATATCGGTATTCTCACTTCATAAACAGCTGTGATAATATACTAAGAAACTACATCCTTACACAGTTTATTATAAATGCAAGATAAAAATGATGATATTCTATTATTTGTATGCATCTATCTCCGCGAGCTAGACAGGAGACTGCGACTTGGAAATTGTAGATACAATGGCAGCACCAAATTTGTTTTTATTATGAATAAATTGTATGAGTGCGTCTGAAGAATGCGCCGGGATTTCTCGGAACTGATTATATAATCAATATGCGTATAATTTATAGAAATTTTAGTACATTGGCGACAAATTACTATTTATTTGCAATAAATTATTGTCATGAAAATAACATTGTGATTGTGCTTCTATAAGTACTTACGTAAAGTAGGTGCGCTCTCTTAGGTTTAGGCGCAACTATTTGTATAGCATTTAGTACAAATAGTGGATACAAAAGTGAGGGTACCCGATTGTACGTTAGCTATAGCAATTTAAAAAATAAACATATGACATCCTATATTCGGAATGACTAGAAAATAAATGGTAAAAAAATATAGGCGTTGACGAATAGGATATGTCCATACTAAGAAAACTTTAACACACTTTAGGTATATAAATATGCATTGTGTTGATTATCCATTCTAAATGTATAAATAAAACAATCGACGAACAAATTAAGGACTTATTAACAATATGAACCTTCTATATTCATAGCGAATTGTCGGTGAATCGGTTTATAAAAGAATTTAATTAACAAATAAATGTCACAGGCATCAACTACAGTCACAAATTGTGAAAATCTAAAAAGTGGGGAGGTCGAAAACAGCTATGAATTTGCCAATCACACTGTTCGACTGCGACAAATTTTACAAATAATTATTACGAGGTCATGAGAATCATCATTCCTCAAATTTCATCAAAGACATCGAGCTAAATACACCATATCAACGCTTTTTGTGGAGAGAGTCATTAAAAGAAAGAATACAAGAATATGAACGAACTATAGTCTCGTACGGCACAGCATCAGCTCCATATTTAGCGACCAGGACTTTACAAAAACTTCCCAGAAGTCAGTAAAGTCGCTCTGCAAGATTTTTTATGTAGGAGACATATTATCTGGGGCACATGACGTAAATTCAGCGAAGCAACTACAAACAGACCTAATAAACATGCTACGTACAGGAGGTTTTAATTTGAGGAAATGGTCATCAAACAACACTGAATTGTTAGACAACATCCCTGATCAATCAGATATTGACGACAAAACAATGAAGTTGCCATTAGAAGAAAGCAGAAAGTCACTGGGAATATTATGAGTATTACGGTCACCAATAGAAGACAGTTTTTGTTATAATATAAGAATAAATAACAACGGAAATCCAAGGAAAGGATTAAGGGCGCGTTCAAATTAGCCGCGCGACTGTCACTTTTCATACTATCAGAAGTAGCCAAATTATTCGATCTATTGGGATGGTTAGCACCTGTGCTCGCAATTGAAATTTGATCCTACAAACAACAACAGGAGAAGGAAACACACGGTCTGCCCTTCAGTAATTTACAGGACCAAACTTGCAGGAAATTTTTTCTGTTTCCTAGGGAACTACTTATATAACAAACTCAATAACATTCTAGCTTTTTACTCAGTAACAAGAATAGAATGTAGGAATAAAATCACAAACTGGTTATTAAATCTAAATTATCAATCCACAGAAAACTTATTACAAACTGTTTGATCTCGATTATACAAAAATTGCTGCTGAAACACGTACACACACACACACACAAACACACACATACTCACACACGCACACAAGCACGCCAACGCCAGGACGCACTAGCACATCATCACACATTTAATCATACCCAGTCTTCTTGGTTATTAGTCTCGTAAAAATATTCTTTTATTTCTTTTATTCTTATTGTTTTTTAATTTTTAACTGTTTTTTCCCTCAGTATAATTATAAATGATCAACATATCATGTTACACTATAACTATTAAATGAAACCTGTAGTTTTCAGTCGGGTGAGAGCCTGGAGTTCTGTCACACAGGTTAATTCCTAGTATAGACTCCAGCCTCTTACAAAGGTATCTTAATTAGATTCTTTTATTAAGTCTAAATTCATTATGTTGTGTATAAATAAGGATCACCTTTGTAAGAAGAAATAAATAAATAAATAAATAAAAAATAAATAAATAAATATTGACGACAAAACAATGAAGTTGCCATTAGAAGAAAGCAGAAAGTCACTGGGAATATTATGAGTATTACGGTCACCAATAGAAGACAGTTTTTGTTATAATATAAGAATAAATAACAACGAAAATCCAAGGAAAGGATTAAGGGCACGTTCAAATTAGCTGCGCGACTGTCACTTTTCATACTATCAGAAGTAACCAAATTATTCGATCTATTGGGATGGTTAGCACCCGTGCTCGTAACAATGAAACTAATCATGCAAGAACTATGGACGAAAGGTTCAGAATGGGATCAGTTCAGCTTGTAGATGAAGAACCCACTTATACGTCTCACTGTTGGGCCGGAGAGAAGACCCATGTCTTCTCTCCGGTGAGGGTTTAGGCCTCCACGCTTGCCTAAGGCGGGTTCGGGACTTCACACTTTTCTCCGAGGATCGTGAACTTTCTTTGACGAGTAGGTTTCATCACGATGTTTTTCTTCACCGGAAAACCTAAATTTCGTACATAAATTCCGCAAAATTCAGATGTGTTTTGATGAAATTACATGAGACTTGTAAACTTATGTCTCAGGGTGTCGGTGTGTGTGGCGGTGCTGGCAATCTTTACGAGTTAAAGTTCTAAGTAACGCAGTAACTGTTATGGGCAGGCGGTGGCTTACTACCAGGCGCACGACTTGCTCTTCCCGTCACTTGGTATTTTGAATCCACGGATTTGAATCCAGTGCCTGTGCATGAGAGGCGATAGGTTTTAATAAATAAGAATATTGATCCTTAATTAGTAATAGAAAGATCGAACATTCAGAAAAAAATCCTTCGATCCGGCCGGATTCGAACCGACGTCTTCTAGCATACCGTGTAAGACGCTATTCCAACTAAGCCACGGAACGAACCAGCGGACCTCACGAATTTTTCTTCTTGTTGTCTTATCTTTGTATTTGGTTTTTTCAACGATTTTTTAGCGTTTATATAAAACAATTGAATATCAATTCAATAAAATTTAAATATTGATCCTTAATTAATGAAACATTTTGGTTCATTATAATATGAGTGGTAACGAGCGAGTGGGTGTAATTAAGATATGACCACAGATCGCGTGCATCCAGGCTAAATTCAACGCCACACGCAACTCGTTGTTCAGCCTGGGCCAAAAATAACCCACAAGTCTCGGCCTGCGGGCCCCACACGTCACAACTACAACACTTTGGTAATCGATTAATCGATTACCCGAAAAAGAATTACAAAATATGGTGACACTTGCTATTTTCAGCAGTGTATTTTCGTACAAGTCCTATCTTAAAGCACTGAAGCATATTAATTAGGGTCACGTATACTTAGCTATATGAGCCAGCAGACACTTAAAAACATTGACTTTAAACAAGTAAGCCGTTCGAGATACTTGACGGAATCAATCACAAGCTTATTAACATGGTTGTTGCAAATAATTGCTCTTAAAAGACTCAAGATTTGTTACAAGAAAACAATTATTAATACAAAGATCGAATACTTAGAAAAAATTAGTAGCAGTAGAGCTCCTTGTGAAAGAATTCATCCAGTGAAGTACTGCCACCTTACCTATTTCTGCCGCCAAGCAGTAATTGTGTTCCGGTTTTGAAGGGTAAGGGTGCTAGTGAAGTTACAGGCACATGGGACTTGTCAACAAATGTTTCAGAGTGACGGGCGCAGTGGCAGTGCCCCTCAGATCTTTGCGATTTAAATCTGTGAGTAGCACCACAACTGTTATGGACAGGCATAGCTTACCATCAGACGCACAACTTGTACGTCCCGTCACTTGATATGATACAAAAAAAAATCCTTCGTTCTTGTTTTTTAATTGTTCGATGTTTGTATTAATAATTATAACAAACCAGTGGAGTAATTTCACAAAAAATAACTGAATGTCATGTTTGTGAAACATGACAAACAAAACAAGTTACATGGTCACCATTGTTCAGTAGAGTATGTAGTTTGAGAGCAGATTCTACAACTACATCTAATTCACCATTAATTACTCTTTCATGTGATCAAAGAGCCTATCGGAAAGAAAACCGCATTTCGTAGACAAAACGTAGACTGCGGTACCACCCTTATTTTGTGGCTATTTCAAGGATTCCCATTAATAATAATAATTAATAATAATAATTCCACATTAATAAATTTTATTTTTTATAATGTTTCATGACAGTTACTGTTTCATAACAGTTGCAGTAGTGTTACAAGGAGCTCTACTGCTACATTTATATGGCGAACGGCTATGGAGTGGAATTCCCTGCCTGCAGACTTGTTCCCTGAACGGTATAACTTGGACCTTTTCAAGGCAATAGTGAATAGGCATTATTTAAGTATGCATGCTCCATTATCGACCTGATCGTCGCTTTCCGTCAGGTGAGATGCATGATTTGAAGTGAGAGTACGAACAATTCGTATGCCTGATAGTAAGCGACACGCATGTCAATAACAGTGGCAGTCCACTGAGATCTTTAAATCGCAAAGATCTGAGGGGTACCGTCACTGCGCCCGTCACCCTAAGTTGACAAGTCCCAAGTACCCTTCAAAACCGGCAGAAATAGATAAGGTGGCAGTAATTCCCTGGTTCATACTTTACACAAGAAGCTCTACTACTGCCAGGTCAAATGCGCTATATCTTTATATACTCGTATAAAAAAAACCTTTCAATAAATCAGGAACAAATCCACTACACCCTCGACGACGACAGAGGCCAGGCCATAATTAACCCCATCGAAATCAATTACAACAAATCTACTAACACTCTGTTTTTCCTCGAATCCTAAAGCCGTTTTTGTGCCAATAAAACTTAATTCGCCATTGAACTGTCGGTAGGTCTTTGATATACACTGAAAAACATTAACTTTAATCAAGTTAGCCAATCAAGATTGCTTAAAATGGTTACTGCAAACATTTTGCATGATACACTCGAGAACATGTTACAAGAAAATAAAAAACATCTTGTTCAATCCATTGACTTACAAATAAATGGACGACGGGTCTAATACAAAAACCACGAAAAAAATGTCCCAAGTCAACCTATTTAAACGTAGTGACATGTAAAGGAGTATGAAAAAGGTAAAACGTTGAATTTAAATTGTAATGTCATCGCAGTACTGTCTAATTTTGCTTGCTTCGCTGTCAGTCGAACAAACGAAGACTAAAGCGTGAATGACGCTCTGTATACGATTTTAACGCCCTATAAGTTCGGACACTTTTTAGCGCGGACCCGACGTCCATATAGTTGTAATGGTTCAATCACATTGTTTTCATTTTTCAGCGTAACCGATATTTTTGTGCAAGTTAATCTTTCAGTAAACTCAACATAATAGTAGTTTATGTGACTGTTACATAATGAAAAGCATTAAAATACGAGTGTGGGTTTCAGAAACATCACACGAGTATTATATTGTTTAATTATGTACAGTTACATACACTGCTTTATCTATACACATATTATAAGCTCTCTATACCTATTATAGTACTGTACACAGAACTATACTCACTTTCAAAAAAAGAACGTCGTATTTGTCCCATTTAAAATATCAATTAGGACGCTACTCAAACGCTCTAATGCCTCCTGATTGGTTAAATTGGCCTAAAAGTCTTGCAACCGGGATATAAATATTTATAAAAAAAATATTAGCTAAAATATATACGGTACTTGGCCAGGTATATTCTATTACTTCTGTTTTTTGTTTTGTAGCGTTTATTTGGCTTTCCTCTAAATATATAAAGAAGCTGTGCGATAGAACCTTTGCCTACCCTAATAAATGAATTAAAATTTATTAAAAAAAAATACGTTTGTTGTCATGCATTGTCAACAAGATATACATTAAATATTGGTTCTATTTCAATATTATATTTACTCGTAAAAAAGTATTGTATGCAATCATTATTAGGTGTTTAAATCTCTGAATCCCTCATTATGCAACGTTATACAAAATACTATTAATGTTGTCGTCCCGCTATTGCTGCCGAAGGTGGATACATCAGAACAGATGATAGATAATACACACATCGAGTTCTAACTTTTGAAGTACAGGAATGAACTAATAATAGCTAAGTAATAGATTCCAGGGCGCAGGGGAGTTTACTCTGATTTCATTAATAGGTCAATGAGTCTACATCCCAATGAAGTTGGGCATTCCATCTGTTAACTTATCCAATCGATTCGATGTAGAAAGGAACCAATGAATAATCACCGCACTTAATTAAGATGTTCCTTTATTCCTTTATTTTTAATATAATAACACGACCCCGTCCGAAGGCTCTCGCCGTCACACTTAGTGTTGTCAATTCTTTTTTTTTAATTCAGTAACCAAACAAAATCGACAACATTTTTTTTAATGGTAATTATTGTAAGTAGTGCTAAGCGTTTAAAAGTAAATAATAGATTCAATAATAGGTTTTTCCAACACATCTGGTCTGGATCTTATGGCATCCATGATTTTTGATTTTTCCTATTTCCCTTTTTGGATGTACATTGGCCTATGTAAGAAAATTTTTTAAATGGAAATGAAAGTATTGTGTCGGTCCTAAATGGGGTATTTTTGTTTTTTCAAACAAACCAATGTTTCAGGATTTACCATCTCAGTCGGCCGTGACCATGCGACCCGTAAAGAGCCCAAAACGCTGGTTTGTTTGAAAAAACAAATGTACGAGATATGGATGCGAAAAAATACTTTCATTTCCAATCGTGAAAACCTAAAAACTCGATAAGAAATTTCAAATTTAAGCTATGGAGAGTTTACTAGAGCGACCGACCTTAGCTTTCGAATTTAAGAAAAACCGGTAGCCGGTATAAAATATTTATCTAAAGTATCTCTAAAGGACCTTGATCGAAGAGGAGCTGCGTTTCCAAGGACAAGGGCTCAATAACGTTGTATATACATACTTAGATTGTTTGGGTAGACAAAATATCACACTCGTATGTCTAATACTGCAATAGCATACTAGTCAAGACAATTAAAATGGCATATTTGTTTTAAATCAATCGTGACAGCCATATTATAACTGATCGCATAATCAATTGTATTTAAAATTTTAATCCTTCAATAACAACTTTGACTGCCTCTTTGGCCGAACAGTTACCATGCTGGTCTGCCACGCGAAGGTTCAGGGTTCGATACATTAATTTCTCTGGTCAATTTGGGTGTAATTTGTGGTTGTCTTATGTGTGTCCATGGCACCCGCGAAACAGGTTTTCCCCAGTGCGGGGCCATGAGTGCGTGCTTTTAAAAAAAAATAAAATCATCCATATTAAATAAATAACTATCTATCATTACATGCTATACATTGGTTACGTCAGTGGCAGAAAATAGGCATCAAAAGAATATTGTTGTAATGAAAAAGGTAAATAGTGTCTATTACGAAATTTTAGCAGCACCGAAGTAGGGCTGGATTTCAATCTATTAATATATAAACTGACAGGTAGCGGTCAATTGTCACTACATGGTTTACTGAGGACTCGACGTCACGACTTACATTCCATAAGTATCCCGGATAGGTGGCTCAAGCGATCATCCTTACACTTTTCACTTCATAAACACCGTAGTTAGCACTTGCCAATAGGAAGGGTTTCGGTTTGCGTTATCAGTACAACGTCACTGCAGTGCTACGAAACTGCGATGCTACGCCCGACGGTGGCGACGCCTGGCGGGCGACTGCGGTGCGGAGGGTCCCGACCTCACGCATGCGCTCTAGCGAGGGATGAGTTCTCTTTATGGTGTCAAACCTCTTTTCTATACGCAATACTTATAATATTCGGTGACTGATTTGATTTTAACATACTAAGTAGATATTATGTAAACGAAAAGAGCTTTGAAACAATGGATCTTTGTATGAAATTGTTCATTGTACATAAAGTACATAAAGGCGCAGGTAAGCATTATAAACAATGTAATAAAGAAGTAGTTCCTTTGTCCGTTAATTACACAGCCACAGTAAACAAAACACGATTGTCCGAAAACCCGCCGGTTTCATTTCCGCGAAAAGTTCCTCTGAGAAACACACTACTATGTTAAGGCATTATTAATTTTCAGGAAAATAGTAGGTACTACGTAACGTGTTCGTTTTAAATTTTAAAAAGTAGGGTAAATTCGAACATTTTTTTAGGATACCAAGAAGCGTGCGCTTGGTGGTAAGTAACACGCCTATCTATGATAATTGCAGTGCCACTCAGAGCTTTAAATCACAAAGATCTTGAGGACACAGCCAATGCGCCCGTCATCCTGAGACATGCGTTTACAGTTCATTGTGCCTGTAATTTCACTAGCATGTCTTCTAGATTAAATATATTTATCAAGAATTAAAAGCAAACATTATTAATAAAAGATCTGTTAACTCTAGTTTACCTTGACGTGACATGAATCACTGGCATAACGCGTCTGTAGCCACGTTGAAGCGACAACGCTGCTTTGAGTCCAGTCAGTTTAGTAGCAGTTGAGCTCCATGTGAAAGAGTTCGTCCAGGGAATTACTGCTTTACCTATTTCTGCCGCCAAGCGTTACTGCATTCCGGTTTGGAAGGGTAATGGTGCTGGTGAAATTACAAGCACATGGGACTTGTCAACTTACGCCTCAGACGAAGACGGGCGCAGTGGAAGTGCCCCTAAGATCTTTGCGATTAAAAGCTCTATGTGGCACTGCAACTGGATATGGATAGGCACTTATTCGTCCCGTCACTTGGTATTATACAAAATTGAAAAATTCCGATGAAAGGAATTTTCCTTTATGTTTTTCTTTCTATCAATCGATGTAATATTAACAAAATAGAGGAGTATTTTATATAATTGTCATGTTATAAATGTCATGTTATATAATTGTATATAATGATGGTTAAAAACATCATGACATTCAATAAAAATAATAGTTCAATCAAGGTAATCTTGATGTATATCTAATAAATATAAATTATACTTTATAATTAATTTTGACAATATAGAAGATGAAAGACGAGAAACTCACATTTTATCTTACTCTCTCTACTCTCTTGATTGATTTACTAAATACAAATTTGCTTATATCTAAACTTTGTTACTGTTGTTGTTGTTCACGCCTTGTAGTTTCATACAGGAGAGAAAGATTAAAATAATTTAATTAAATAATCCCAATTGCCATCACAAGATTGCCAAGATTAAGTTTAGGTATATAATCATTAAGGTAGAGGTACATTTAAATACATTTTTATGCTTTCCGCTTAGTTCTTAGGTTTTCGCGACAGCTGAAACTGTTGTTTCGGATTTAAAGCGTCTAAAATTGCTGAAGACTGCTTTTTTTTATTGAATAATTCATGAAAACTCGAGTACAACATCGTCGAACATTTTTATTTAAATTTGCCGTGGCATATAGGAAAATTTTAAACCCAAAAAAATATGTAAATGAGAATATTTTTTCGGATCTAAAATTCGTATAAGTATTCGAAGTATAAGTTTCAAACGTTTTTGTGAGCCGAATTATAAGAAATGGTCACGGTTAACTGCTTTTTGGGACCTGTAAAGAGCTTTCGAGCTTTTGTTGTGTAGTTGTTGGTTTATTTGTATAAATAGAATCTACGAATTTAGGGATTCAAATGCAAATGAATGTTTATTTTCTTAGAAAAGTCATAATGATGAACACTTTATGTATATACCTGTGTAATTTAAGTATGTATTTCTTGTAATCAAACTTACCTAAAAGCAATGTTAGTTTCATTTCCCGTTTTCCGACCACTTTCCAAGTTTATGCAAATTATTATTTTTAAGTCCATTATGCCAGATTCACCGCTTCCATTGGGTTTTTCTAAATTTCGATGTTGTTTTGACGTCACTAAAGTCACTGTCCATTGTTTTCGTGCTTTGCTTTTGCAGTTAACTAACGAACAATACGAGCTTTAAAGGCGAATTGTCTGTTGGCAAGGTTTCTCTCGCAAGATCCTACACATTTACAGAACAAATATTAGAAATCGTCAATTTCATGTATGCCTAAACCTTATTTTACGACCTAGGTGACCTAGCAGAACACCATGGGCGCTTTTCTAAATTGGTCCTGGTGTGCAGTGCCGGCTTAACCTATGTTGCAGGGCGGCTCGCGTGACTTGATCAAAATGCCCAAATTTGCGTTGTGCTGTTCTCGACGGCAGCGGCGTGGGCGGCGGTCACGCTGCCGCCGTCGCGTAGTGAATACGCGTTAGAACAGTCGTAGTGTTGTTCTATTGTTATTTACCTACAATTAGTATTATATTTCGATCAATCAAGTTGAGATGTCGTTGGAAGAAATAGTTTTAGCAGTTTTAGAAAGACCACTATCATGGAATAGCAAATAATTATATCACCCATGATAATATTTAAACTTAATATTCAATATTTACTATTCGTTCATCATTAAAGTCGGATACCAATTCTGGCTTGATATCTTCAAGAATATAGTAAAACATCTCCACAGTCATTCTAACGTAATTATAGAGCTTCTCCGGATTTTGTTTTTGATGTTCGTAATTTCGGTGAAACTCGCCAATTTTGTTTTCTTTGTTTGTAGTACGGCTTCAAGTCTTCGATTGCCTACAATAACTTACATTTATTATAAGAACTACCATAAAAAGGTCACCCCGCAGTATCGTCATCGCGCGCATACTTTCGTCATGCCCCTTCACCGCCGCACACCGAGCGACCTGATCGCTGGCTTCGAGAACAACAGCAACAAGGATGCCGCCCACATCGCTGTCGGCACCGTGCCGCCGGGTCGCTGTCGTCCAGTGTACAGCCTTAGGGGGCGCTGAGCGTCTTTTACGACGCCTTCAATAGCCTGTGTCGCTTGTACAGTCCATTTTGATCACGTGTCTACTATGGACTAGCACAAGCGTTGCTCCTCTGGGTTTTCCGAGTAATACGGAGTTAATATTTTTTTAACGCACACACTCATTGCCCCGCGTTACGGAAACCCAGTATCGCGAGTGCCACATATAGACAACCACAAATTACACCCAAACTCACGAGAGAAATAAATGTAGGCCATACAAATATTTCTCACGGCCCGGGAATCCTACTAGGGACCTCTGCGTGGCTACTGCCATGCATGCCTGGTGCCACCGCATGGCGATCGTCCGGCCACAGAGGCAGTTATTGTTTGTCCTGGTTTGAGACAATGCAATTTGGTGTTGTTGTCTGGAACATTATTATATTATTATTTTTATCTCGATCAATTATTTTATTTAACAAATAGCTGATTAAAATTTGAACGAAGGTCTCCTCGTAATACCAAGTACAACAAAAACTTAATTAACGGACTACTTAACCACTTTTGTCAGCCTTGAGAAAGATAGTTTTAAATATTTGATGTTGACTCGAGACCAAATTAACTCCATTTACAGACAGACAACTCCCTTAAGCTTTAACGAAAGTCTATCTTATTATTTATTTATTATAAATATCTTATTAATATTATATATAATTTTGAGTACATGAAATATAGAATTAAGGTGCTATTCCACCAACGAGGCGAGATAAGACGAGGCGATACGAGGATTAAAATTTGTATAGCGAAGTTTCAATTTTCTCCTAGCGCATCTACAATGGAAATGGTCTGTATTGACGAGGCGAGAATTGAAATATTTGTTGGTGGAATATTGAACCGTATTGCTGCTTACATAGTTACTAGCTCTGTAACATAATCTCGCGATACCTCGTGCTCGTGAAGGTTATTTATATTTCATTGCGATAACAAGTTATTATCATATCGGTTTCTATCGTCATACGTTTGCTTCAACCTAATCACCACTCCAGAACAAGTTTGCTCCACCAAAATCAAATAATCTTTATTTCAAAGGTAAGCAAACTACACTTGAAGTCGTCATAATGATTTAATTCTACTCCTCATTCGTAAGGCAGATTCCCCTGAGAAGAATGAGCAAGAAACTTTAGGGGTTGCTCTTTGTAGATATACATTTATCATTAGAATATTTAATTTAAACATCTTAGATCGAGAATACCTGAAAGAGCTAAAATTGTTACATAGTTTTTGTTTCACAATAGTTTTAAATCGGTCATCAGCCCTTCTGCAGACATGACGGGCTCACTGCCACTTGATAACAGGATCAGTATTAAGATCGCACTCAAGTCAAGTGTCATTATTAATAATACCTCTGACATAATATAAATAATTGATTACGCGTCATTGTCACAATTTTCGCTTATTACTAAACGTCGGCCAGCACTTAGGCTACGGTTCAAGATTATTAAGTCGTAATCAATGAAGTACTGGGAGTTGATTTGGGATGACATCATCCAAAAGTGTCGATGATTATAATTTTATACGAGAGAGGTTGAAATGCATCGAGAGAGTGCGAGCAAACCGTTGGGTGACAGCGCAATGAAATTTATACCTTCAAATAAAAGCCTTAAATGTACATTGATATAGTATATTATTGCAGAGGCCGGGAAGTAAGGTATTGTTGGACGAGTATGAGATACAAGGACGAGCGACAGTGAGGCCTTGTATTCATACGAATCAAGCAATCCCCGTTCCCGCCGAGGTATGTATAGATTTTTTCTCAAACAAAGTAAGATTTAAAACTTAAGAGAAGTGGACAGTAACGGTTTTTCATACTTACTTTGCAGGCCTTGGCCGGAAAGAAGTCGCATGGTCTATAATGACAAACTTTCGTGTTCGTTTTTTTAAAAGTAATGCTAACATTTCAGAGCATGTTTGAGAAAAATACAATTACCTCTGCCTTGCCGTACGACGGTTTGCGCTGGCCCTGCTGAATGATATTTCAGCAGTTTTTTTTGGCCTTCATCTTTTATCATCTCAAAATCAACTAGATATTATTGTTACAATTAGGTATTATTTTGGCGTCTGTTGGTGAAACCACATACACGAGCCGGATCGCGGGCCCTACAACACGACTGTTTGCATTTACAGTTTTTGAAAAAATGAAGGCAGTTTCATTTGCACAGCGATCTAGTTTTTTCTTTATTCGGGCATATTATACCAGACTCAAGGTTGTACCCGTAAGAGATAAAACGTCCGTTATTTTCAGTAAATTAGTTTAGATTTTTTTAAATAATGTTATGCAATATGTGTTATTCGTTATATCATAAATATAGTAGTTGTATGTGGTTCATTGTATAAACGAAGATAATATGTGGAGAAACTTTTGAGAAAAATTAAGTTAATTTAAATTGATATGCAATCAGTATTTTTGTAATGTAAACCATATTTTCGTTAATAATTGAACACTTTTGTTGTACACTCAGAAATTAGCAGAGGTCTAGTTTTGATACATGTTTTTAAGTAATTTTTGATAGGTACTAGTTTTGTCAGACAGTTGTTTTATTTGTAGTATAATATTTTTTTAGATGTGAAAGTTATTTGAATAATGAACATAATTTTATGTATTAAGTTTTCTGATATGCACTTAAATATTTCCCTTATTAAAATCGATTTTATATGTAAAAAGTTACTATACACAATGTAAGTGGAAACTGAGTATAGATATTATATAGACATATTCGTCTTACTGATTACAGTGTCACCACACTTACCGATACCTCCAATGAACACTACGCTAAATTAATTTTTGAAGCTGTTATATTTTTATTTTGTTTGTTGTTGTTTTTTTTTTCACAAAATTCCATATTTTATTTTATTTTTCTCCAATTTTATTTTTTGTTTCTCCGTTTTTTTTAATAAAATTTGGAGAGCATAATATTAGAAACAATAAACATACAACAATAAAAAAAAAAAACAGAAAATGACCAAAAAACAAAGTTGTCGTAGTGTTTATTGGAGGTATATTAACGCGGAACCGGCTTAAGTCTGGCAGAAAAAGCTTTAAGTCCATGTAAAAAGAGCGAAAAAAGGCGTTACGCGTTTAGTATCCGATCCGCATGACGCGAAGCGCACGAGCAACATTTTTGGCGCTTGTATTTATTACATGGACATAAAGCTTTGTCGGACCGGCTTAATGTGATTTCGTGTCGATAAAGACCATGACGCAAATAAGCAACGCTTTACGAACATGTATGAACCATTGAGCTGTTTGTATTACAAACGAAATTACCTCAATGCAAAGAAATAAAGTTTGTACTTTGTACTATAAAAAAAAGGAAATGATTCTAGCTCAGGATATTTTCTTTTGTTTCTCAGATTTTAATTCGAAAGCTCTACTCCCTCGGGGGAGATTAAGCACTCTTGTCTCCGTATTTTCAAGTTACTATCGTAATACCGAAGCTACTTGCAACAAATAACGCTTTCGCGGTAGGCCTCTTGATATTTTCCTTTTGAAAAGACATATTTACAATAACAATAAAGGTACATAAACATCTCATGATCACAGCCGTGGTTTACGTTCCTCTTACGTTACTTTTAACATTGTTATTATTATTATAATTAACATACCACTAAAATTCTTTGGAACTTTGAACATAAACACATTCTCGTCAGATGTATTCTGTTGAATTAAGTATTGTAGTTGTAGTAAACCTACCTGAAGGAGCTTGTGACGATTTTGATCTTCTTCATCGTAATCTCACCTTTTTATCACACTCTTTATTGGTTCCTGGGCACTCGCTTTTACAATTTTGAATCGTTCTCGAATTACTTTTCCTTCCACTATTCTTACGTTGGTTCGTTCCGTCATGACTCCATTCAAAATTCTCGAAGCGAGAGGACTTGTTTATTAATCATCATGTAAAACCCAACTTCACGTAACTGTCTTTTAAAGAATTGGATATACAATATTTTTTATAAATGGGACAGTATGGAGAAATCCGAAACTATAGACAATACAAGGAAACTGTTTATGAAACATTAAGTCATTTTCCGTGAAAATAAAACAGTAAATTTTTTGGTCAAGCGTGAGTTGTCCGTAAAACTGAAAAAATAGAACAAATTTTTCTTTTAGTGCTGATCGGCTCAGTTTTATGAAGGGATCATATCATCGGATAAGGCGAAAAAATCGGGACAGCAGAAGTTGGTCAAATTTATTTTATTTTTTATTTTTTTTTATTTTGTATAAATAACATAAGTATAATTGCATGATTTTTTAAATGCTGATAGTCTCAGCTTCGTATAAGGATGATTTCATTGTCTGGGGCGAAAATAATAGGGACAGCAGAAGTTGGTCAAGTTAAATTTAATAAAATTATTAAATTTATATAAATATTTAAATATATTTAATGCATTATTATTATTAATTCATTATTAGTGCCACAATGTGCTCGATAAGCTCAGATGAGGAATAAATTACAGATAACCTTAAACAATATCTGGTTTATTTCAATCCCTTTTTTCTCAGAGTAACACATGGATATTTAATTTGCGAACAACTAACCTGTAAATGATTGGAAGTGTCCTACGGTAAGCCTATATAATTGTTTACAATTTGCAGAAGTATCTAAACATCATTCTACTCTAAGCCAAACGAGAGTACGTCATCAACCCCCACCGAAATAAGAGGGTGTTATAGGTTTGACGCCATTACCTGCCTGCTTGAGTTTATCTGTGTCTGTGGCATCATAACTCTTGAATGGATGAGCCTTACTGACTGCGGTTTTTGTTTTGTTTGTTTCGAGGTAATTATAGTCATAAGGTATCCCTTGCGCTATTGCAGCTGTAAACGAATTCACATGCAAATAACTAGTTAACTCAAATAACTTTTCAGTAGCAGTAGAGCTTGTGGAAGAGCTCGTCTAGGGAAGTACTGCCACCTCACCTGTTTCTGCAGCCAAATAGTAACGTGAGCTTTACTGCGTTCCAGATTTGAAGGGAATGGGGCTTGTCAACTCATGTCTTAAGGTGACGGGCGTATTGGCTTAGATCTTTGCGTAAAGCTCTGAATGGAATAGCGACTGTTATAGACAGGCGTGTCACTTACCACCAGGCCCTCAATTTGTTCGGCCAGTCACTTGGTATCATTCGGTATCATAAAAACAGGAAAAAACTAATTTCGACGGTATTTCCTATGACTGTAGTCACTTCCAATTTAAGCTCAATTTTTTTGTTTCGACAAGAATGTCATAAAGGTCTCATGATGGCGAGCTCGTATAGGAAGACCTAAAGAGCTATTACAGTGCTCTGATCAGAGTAAATTTTATCATTCTAGTCTTCCTTTAGTCACGAGATAGGGAGCTAATGAAAAAAAAAACCGTAGCTTCTCAGTGGCGTTTAGCTTTCTTTTTAGCCCGTTGTCGTGTGCGCCGACCTGATTGAATTCGCCCATTGGCTTTTTTCGATCCTGTTACGTCACTTGGCGCTAATGAAGACTGAGAGAGGTCTGAAAATGGTTCGCGTTATTCAGAAATTCCGAAACACACAGTAAGGACAGATGATCAAATTTACTTACACGATAAAACACGTTCAATCACACTGAATAAAACAAACTGCCTTTATCCCCTTTTCACGTCGCATTTTTCAGTTCGGTTCTACTTTTTTTATTATTATTACATTACTTTAACCATACAGGGTTATTTGTGAAATACTAACAACGTCACAAGACTATGTTACTAACATCCTAAACAACAAATATACGGGATTGGGGTCCGAAAAAAAAATCCTTATGTGTAACAATCGCAAAAACCTAAGACTCCATAATAATAACTTTATATAATAAAATAAATAACTTTTGTATTATGACTTAATCAATAATTCTCGTTCTCCCAATCAGATTTTACTTTCGTACAAAAACAAAACATTTATATAGATCGCTCTGATTGGTGATAACTCTATGTGGTAACAAAAGAAAGTAGGGGTCGTTGGGGAAGACGCTTGCACGTTTGAACTTACCTTACTACCAAATAAATACAGATCTAAAGATGGTCAGATATTACAAAAAATATATATATAATTTTTGGTAAAGTTATATGTTTTGTAAAAAGTTTTGTGACAAAAGTTGTTGTTTATGTTGTCAGCAATATAGTCCTGCGAGGTTGGTAGTATTTTAACTGGTATTTGATTTTAAATTTGGGACTTGATGATGCATTACACAAACACTATTACAGACACAAACACACGTACACACACCACATATACACAGACACATACACACGCACGCACCCACGCACGCACGCACACTTAATATTTTACCTGCAGATCAACTACAGTAACGATAGTGTGTGTTGACGAAAAATTTTTACGAAATTTTTCGTCTCTATTCATCGAACTTCAAATACAATACGTACAAAACACGCCTCATTGAGATTGTGTATTTACGTATATATGTACAAATAAAGTATCAATTTATAGCTGTCTAACGGATCCAAACGAAACTCGATACTCAAAGTTGTTGATTGACGTCCCGAGCGGAATGTTTGGCGAGATCTCGAGGCTGGCAACTTGTTGATACAGCAAAGGTATTCACTACCATTTGATACCTCTGCGAAATATAATAGAAACCCCGTTTAATGAGGATCTATTGATTCCGTACGATATGAACAAGTCGTGCCACTCAGAGCTTTACATCGCAAAGATCCGAGTGTCACTGCCACTGCGCCCCGTCACCCTGAGACATAAGTTGACAAGTCCCATGTGCTTGTAATTCCAATAGCACTCATATCCTTGAAAACCGGAACGCAATAATCCTCACATGACTACTGAAATAGGTAAGGTGGCAATACTCCGCTTCCCTGGTCGAACTTCTTCTTCTTACATCTTACAAGGAATTTTTCTGCTACTAAAATTGTTAACATTTATACATCACTGAATATGTTTAGTATTACTTGTTAATGGCTTGAATATTATTGAAAGAGAATAAGTACGTTACGAGAATAATTTCCTTAATCAAACTAAGGACTACGTAAAGGTGTTTTGTGAATTTATGTATCTTATTTCATTTCGGAAATACATAATCTCGGTACAGAAGTACTAAAAAAACCGACCTCAAAAGTACGTGGAATTACGTCTATTTGCTAAATTTTATTGAAATATCCCCTAGTTCGCCACTATACAGGACTTGACACTGGAGATAATAAAAATAGGTTCTCACTACGACATTACTCAAAGTATATTGCGAGAAAAACGCCTTGAATTGGAGAAATAGCAAAATCAACAATTAAAGTAATTGCTCCTAAATTAAAGTTAGGCGCTATTTATAAAAATGAATCTTCATGCGTGAACAGCTACCTTTCGAGGTGGATGATTTTCTTCAAAATGAAATGGGATCACTATGGAAGTACCCCCTTTCCAACAAAAAAAAGAATCATGAAAATCGGTTCACAAATACCGGAGTTATCGCGTTACATACAAAAAAAAAGAACAGTCAAATTGAGAACCTTCACCTTTTTTGAAGTCGGTTAAAAATCGAACAACAGTCGATCTGACATCCACAGACAAGAAGAACGAACGAAATGTACTATGCCCTGAGAACAAGTAGTCTTGCACATATATCTTTGTTCTATGAATGAGTCGAAATATATACTATGTCGGTCTCATGTGTAGGTAAAACAAATATGAGGAGCCCACTACATTACCGTAATGTACACGGAGCTGCTGGCTTATCTTAAAGCAATGTAAGCTCTATCGTGTAAATAGATTTTAGTTGAGGACGTATGAACAGAAGGTAGCGAAGTAAGAAGGTTTTTAGACTCAGTTTCTAGCGGACAGTCGATTAAATTTAAACTAGGCCATAAAAAAATTAGAGAAAAGCATTGTTACACTTGTATACAGAAACCGAAAGTCAAAAAGAAAATAGTCTGTGCTGAAATAAAGTCCGAGAAGCGTTAAATGATCAACTGTTCAAGAGCCACTCTTAAAAATAGACTACACACTAGAAATACAGAAAGTAATAGAAGTAGAACACTTCGTGAACGAATTCGCCTAGGAAAGTCGTGTTTACTTCCGCCGCAAATCAATATGTTCATAACTGCCTTAGTGTTTTGAAGTGTACCGGTGCTTCAGAAACTACCAGGTCATGAGACTTGTTAATTTTGTCTAAGGATGACGGGTGCGAGACGTCCCGATTTAAAGCTCTGAGTTGCAAATACAACTCTGTCCTCCTTATCATGACTAACGTAATCGATATTTTTTATCGCAATTGAGTTATTAACATATATGTGAGATCAGCCCCCGTCGCATGCCGCCGAGATAAAGCTATGTAGCCACATTTACCTGTCAAATTCGAGTGATAAACCGGCCTTTTAAAATTGTAGCACAGTAGCTAACATGGCGAGCAAAGTGACTTCACATATTTGTGTCATCGCGCGGGCCTCGACCAATGACTGCAAAAGATTAACGCAGTGCCAAATATAGTCGCAAGGTCACAGTTGATTTTATTAAAACATTTTGACAATTCCTCGCAGTAATTTTATCAATGTAAAAATTGAGCGCGACAATCGAGATGATAATAAAAATAAAGAAATTGATTTATATAAATTATTGGCAAAAGGTGAGAACAATTTTAATATAGTTCAATATATGAGAATAATCAGAAATACGTAAATAATAACAAATATAATGTAAAATATGTAAAAACTGAAACTACAGAAACCTTTTTTGTTTCATGGTTGTCGCGGCGATGATAAAACGACAAAAGCTATACACGCAATTTTATATTGTTATCCTTGTTCTTCAAAAATATATAACAATAGTTACATTACCAAATAAACAAAAGAACGAACGAACTCTAGTATCACGGTACCTTACCAATTCAGTTTTCGCAATAAAAAAAATTAATAATGGCAACATATTTCTATCAACTGAATTAAATATTGTCGTGGGGAAGGCAGAACTGTTATGAGTGGGAGAGTCGCTTATCACCAGCCGCAGACTTTCGTCTCGTAGCTTGATAAAAAGAAGTCACAGACGGTTATTATTGCTATCTACTACTGGAAATAAAAACTTTCCATGTTGGCACTATAATCACATTACCCACAAAGCGATATATGCATTAATCATCTTTTAAAATGATTACTTCCTGAAACCACCTTTCGATAAAACAAACGCATAATCTAATCTACACTTTTTTTTCACGAGAAAGATAGATAAGGCAAAGTCAGCAGGGGTGGTATCGTTGTTTCGATTTGTGACAGCAACAGTGCGCGAGCACAATCGCCGGAGATTGGTCAGCAGTCGGATGTCAAACGGTTTGCAACATTGGATAGATGATAGCGAATGCGAGCCGAGACGGCAGAGGTTTATTTGAATTTCACACAGATGTTAACAGGGCGGTCACGTTCTATACAATCGAAGTTTATCCTAGTTTGTGTATTACATAATAACGATGAAAGACATTCAGTGCATTCGTTTTAGAAACTAATAAAAAAGCAGGATCATGTTGTTATAGTTATTGATACAAAGTTCGAAAAAACTACAACTGCTATGGACAGCCGTGTTAATTACCACCAAGTGACTTGTACATTCCGTCACTTTGTAACATAAAAAAATAGCATAATTACTTACAGGTTCCGTTTTCATCGATATTTCAGAACGTTTACACGTCACGGGTCGACTGCTAGTATGGCCAGAAGCTGTTCGGTAAAAATAATACGAGTAAGTCAGGTCGTCAAATATGTAGTGATAACCGTTTACTTTTCAAAGTAAAAGAGCATTTCCTATAGGTTTTGAAAACCCATAAGTGTAGGTAGAATGACGGATACCTTACATCAAAAATGTATACCTTACAGCTACTATACAATTTGAATTAATATCAAACTACAATGAAATTACTAACATGGTCGACCATCCACCTAAACTATCGCATATGGTCAATTTTCTTTATTCCATCTAATTACTTCTAATGGTTAGCTTCAATGGTTCAATGACATATATAAGATGTCGAGATAGAGAAACGTCTTACATGTCTATGTTATGTATAGGAAATGAAAGTATTTTTTCAAACAAACCAACGTTTTGGGCTCTTTACAAGTCCCATGATCATGAGAATCAAAAAATATTTTCATTTCCAATGTATGGCACTCACGAAAACCTAAGAACTCTACATGTCTATGCAGTTTTACGCCAAACTAAAATAAGAAACGGGAAAATCCGAAATAACTCAACTAGACACACAATAAAGTGTATCTTCTACTCCAAAGGATTTTCAAAGGAGGCTAGTAAACCTTATTACATTCCTTTTTTGCCCCATTTAGACTGACAATGTCGCAATAGTTGAGTGGAAGAAAATTGTCTCGCCTGTGACCTTGTCAACGATTCAATACATTACAATATATTTAGAATGTAAGTATATCACACATTAAAATCGTCTAATAAAAGCTTGTCTACCGTACTCACAGGAAACTCGATACCCAAAGTTGGTTATTGCCTCGGGCGTAACGCAGAGGGTCTAGTCGGTGATTTATTTATGAATACATAATATAGCTCTTATGTAGCATGAATGAAGGCATGTTATTGTTAGTAATATATGCTTATCAGCGGAAAGAACCGATTGTAATAGGTATGAGTGTCCCAGTGGGACAGCCGAGCTTTCGGCTGAACGGCGCCATCGAACATCGATTCAAACGCGCGCTATAGTTGTGTCCCACTACGCATATTGCATGGGTTATGTGGAAAAAAGAGACGGACGACAAATACGATTACTGTTTTAGTAGGTATGATACGAATTTATTAAGTTTTCTTAATTTTAATTACTGGTCTAATCCAGTTCATTAAAGCAGCACACCAATATACTTTACAAAATAAACATGCGTGGGTAATTTTCAGCTTTGTTTTCTGTATAAAATTTTAGTGGCAATTTTCATTTAGTATTCGAGTGTTAAATAATATTTCAGGATACCACACTCGTATATTAAATAGTACTTCATGACAATATTCTAGAATATTTAAATAAAAAAATTGCCACGGAAATTAAGCACAGAAAACTAACCTGAAAATTACACACGTACTTGTTTTGTCATCATAGGTTTTACGTACTTAGTGTTGCGGCAAATGCCAGAAAAATATGAATGATAGAAAATTTTCAAAATTTTAAAAATATTCAAAAATTTTTTTTCTGAAAATATTTTTTCCTATATTTTCCGTAACTCAACCCTAAACGTACTTTTACTTAGATTTTGACATTTGTTTCTCAAGTTTAAAAAAAAACATGCATGAAAAGAAAAATAGCCATAAAAATAAGACGATCAATTAAAATCCTCTTCTTTTCCTAAAATATACCCCGTACCTCGTTTCATAGCGATAATAAGATAGACTGAGTGGTTGTAGTGGGTTTCGTAACGGCAGAACAGTAAGCAGCTTACGCAAACGTGAATTCTAATGACGAGGGCGCGATAGGCGAGCCATTGTGGTTGGTGGCACGTCGAGTTCATCCTGTTACGCTTACACTACGAGAAACTGAATGTTTATAACTGTTTTTACGTGATATTTTTGTTTTGTCCGTTTATTAGTGATCATAGCATGTAATACTGATATAACCAATAAGAATTGTTTGTATTGGTGGTCATATTTAGTCAGCATTCACACAGTGTAGGCAAATTTGCTTGACTTAAATAAAAAAGTACAATCTCGATGAAAATATATAACAAAGGTTATATTTACAATTACAATTAGTATATTACAATTAGTGGGATACAAGCTGGGCAAAGGCCTCCTCCTGATCCCTCCACGCATCTCGATCTTTTTTTTTTTTTTCATCGAGGTTGAAAAGCTTTATTTTTATTTATTATACCCTCGAGACCGGGGAAGCCCGAGGGTTATGTGGGACTGGCCCTCCAGTGGAGGGCATACCCACTGAAACCCCTCCGGCGCACCATCTTGGCCGGATGTTGTGAGTAGATTCACCACTACGACACCCTCGGGCACCTGACTTCTGCCAAATCCCCTCTAAGCGCGGGAAGCGCTTTAATTTTTCTTTGCTTTTGGGACTCCACTGGGTGGTTACCTTGGCCCACAGGTCTTCAGACATGACCAGCCCAACTCCATTTCAGGTTCGCAGCTTTTTGGGCTACATCAGCAATTTAAGTTTGGGAGCGCAGTGCCGTATTCCGAATTCGGTCGGTCCGTTTCACACCAAGGTTATATTTAATTTATCAAAAATAACCCGACACAAATCTCTTTAATCTTTTTGCGTAATTGGCCTGGCCTAATTGTGATTTTTCTTTTATTATGTGGCTACCCTGAAAGAGTGAGACATTGTTTGAATTTAAATGTGGTTTGTATCACCTAGACAAATACAAAATATTGAAGAATTCTGACAAAATAACTCGTAGTGTAACGGATCCTCTACACTTTTCGCTTCTAACTTTACAACAGTTCCATAGAGTCTCCATTTTTATAACACCATTATTTATAAAATTACCTGCCACTGAACAGCAATACCGTTACACCTTTGCGATTTATAAATTTAATTTCCTTTAAAAAGATTAACGAGATTTGCTTAGATTTTTTTTCATAAATTAAAATACATTAAGTCAAGCAAATTTGTCCACAGGGTGTTAATGCCAATACTGCTGTCTAAATATGACTACCAATACAAACAATTCTTAGGGGTCATATCAGTATGACATGCTAGTATGACCACCAACAAACGGCCATTTATTTTGTGTTCTCCAATTGCCTTTTTTTTAAATGATATAGATTAAATATCTTTTTAAATTCCGTTCTTACGGTAAACAAATAGGTACAAAAACCGAATTTCTATGATCGTAAAGCTCTTTTACATCAGCGCGCGGCACAGCTAGCTCCCGGCTTACGTAAGCTTAACAATGACATTACACTTAAGATCCTATAACGTGATTCATGGCGAAGACTCTGGATGAAAACTAAACAGGAGACTATTAGATAAAACTAGCTATATGTTGGTGGTAGGTTAATAAACTGTTTCAAGTATTTTACTTATTAAAACATAGTAAACCGTCTGCTTGTAGTTATGTATTTGAAATGTGGCTTTAACGTGATATGCCTTGAGACTAAGTCAAACTGGAATACAAAACATAGACTACCTGCTACGACTTTTATACACGCCTTGTCTAAGTTAACTTTTGCTTCATTTACTGTTCGACGACCATAGTGATAAACTCAGAAGATTTACTTTCAGAACAGCATACATCTTTCGAACGGCTCAGGAAGTGTTACAAACTGTTATGGCGACTATAAATTCGGTGGCTTGTTTGTGTACCTTTTCTGGTTCGGCCAGTAAAACTTGAAAAAAAAAACCACGAACACGTAACCATGTTTTGAAACATGAGACGTAAACTATTAAATAGCAGTAGAGCTCCTTGTGAAAAAGTTCGTTCGTTCGTTCGTTCGAGTAGTAATGTGAGCATTACTGCGTTCCGGTTTTGAAGGGTAAGGATACTGGTGAAATTACAGGCACATGGGACTTGGCAACTTATGTCTCAGGGTGACGGGCGCAGTGGCAGTGACCCTTTTTGTGTGATATAAAGCACTGAGTGACACTGCAATTGTTGTGGACAGGCGTGTCGCTTACCACCGGGCCAAACGACTTGAACATTTCGTCACTTTGTATCATAAAAAAATACCATTACTACTTACAAGTTCCGGTTTTATCGATATTCCGGAAAGTTTACACTCTCCCTGGTCACAGGTTGACTGGCCAGGCGCTGTTCGGGAAAAATAATAAAAAGTTAAATCCTCAAATCTGCGACTAGAGACAATTGTTTACTTTTCAAGGTAAAAGAGCATTTTCTATAGGTTTTAAAAACTCATAAGCGTAAGTATAATGACGAATACCTTACATCAATTTATATCTTTACGACTTGTTCGTCCAAAAACCTAAGTTCAAAATGTGGAGTTAGAAAGTCAAATAAATCAAATATGACGGAGCATTTTACGTCTTTATTAACAATTGGAATACAAAATTCAGGTGCTTTAAATTTTGATTAATCTACAAAGTTTTGGCAATGAGAGTCCGATTTAAAATGCACAAAGCGTCGTCCTCTAAGACGGGGCTTAGGGCCCCTTGGGACTGGAATTCGCGGAATATTGGACCAAAAGCAAAACTTGCGAGGGTCACTGACACCACGAGACAGGGGAGACGGAAAAACGTCTCCAGACGGCCGTAAATTACAATTTTCCAAAGTCCCGATGTCTTTGCAACTATTCTACCTCGGTCGTGGTGTAGCCTATACCAATGCCACTATTGGCATTGTTATGATATTTGCAATTTTGCAATATGAAATGTTTTTCGTCTTCATCGATGCAAAATATGATGTCAGTTATCACTTGAAAGGTAATGTCAAAACAGAATTCGGTTTATTGTTTACGTAATGTGCTTTACGAAAGAATAAATCTTAGTTAATATTATCATATGTTGCTTTCTAATTACTAGAGAAACGAATTACTAAGCTATCTATGAATCGCATTATCTAGTTAGATAATGGTTTCTTTGTCTACTAATGTTACGTCAGTTTGACAGCTGAAACTGGATAAGGTTGCAGCTTAGACTATTTTTTTTCCATCCTCTAAGGGTTGCAGATACGACGGCGCTGGTGTAGTTTCAATCTGTTCAGCTTAATTAGTCCTATGCCAGGATGGCCATTAGCAGGGTTGCCTTATGAAAATAAAGAGTGAAGTTTACAGTCCGGACTTTATAAACGAGCGCGCATTTTTGACAAGAGTGTCCTTTTTGTGAGAGAGACTTGAAAAGTGATCCGAGCGCGGCAGACCCTGCACACTGCATTTGCTCGCAGTAATGTGAGCATAACTGCGTTTCGATATAGAAGGGTGTTGGTGAAATTACAGGCACATGAGACTGTTCAACTTATGTGTCAGGTGACGGACGCAGTGGCAGTGCGCCTTAGATTTTTACCATTTAAAGCTCTAGGCGGCACTGCAATTGTTACGGGCAAGCATATTGCTTACCACCAAGCGCACAACTAATTCATCCCGGCACTTGGTACAGTAAAAAAATTTGGATTCAACACAAAATACATAACATTACAACTAAAATAATTGCTTAAAATATATTGTGTCCAAGGAAAGGTAGAAGCCTCAGTAATTTGCTGGTTTTCAGGCTTCACTTGGCAAGTATTCTTGTTGTTTATATTATTATATTATATAAATAAGAGGGTACAGTCAGTGCCATAAAATATCTGACTTTCAACATACCTTTTGGTTCTGAGAGCATCTTACACATGCTACATAAAAAGTGTTAAATAAATGTTAACTTTCTGTTAAAAGTTTAACGTTGGAGTTTTACTCGAAAACAATCATTCTCAATTCGTTTGTTTAACATTTTTCTTTACACTTGTATGCTTAGAACCAAAAGGTAGTTTAGAGGATCAGGTGTCTTGAGGTACTAACTGTACCTTATTCATTACATAGAACACTTAGGAGACAGCAATTATTAAACTTTAAATTTCAAATGGCATATGTACAGACTACCGACCACCACCAGACCAGTATTTTTCTGTGTATAAAGAATGGAACAGGCAGAGAATAGAATTGAAATGAATTTAGAGACAGTATATTCATACGTCTAATAGTTATTTCATTTTTATTATGTCTACTGACGTAGCAACTTACTTCACGTTATCTTCTCGTGGTTACGCAGCTATGCCTTACACTTACGCTTGAATCTATACGATTATTTATATATGTTAACTGGAGATGGAAGATCGTTCCCGCACTTATATAGATGTAAAAGAAATGTAGTCGAGAAGACGACAATTTTAAACTCGGATAGCGTATCGTCCAATAATTATAATATAATAGCGTTATTTTCCAAATACGGAGGCGACAGGTTGAACATTCGCCTGAATAATATATTAAATAATATTAAATAACAATTCCCGTATGACAACACTGCTGTATCATTAATAAATAAATAAATGCATAATAAATTAAATCAATATTTATTTACACAACCAGATATGTAGTACTTATACGATCTGTTACGCACGCAAGCACACAGATACACACGCACACACAGACATACACACACACGCACACGCACGCACGCACTCACGCACGCACGCACGCACGCACGCACGCACGCACGCACGCACGCACGCACACACACAGTCTTACAGACAGACACAGACATATACCATACATACACATTAATTATCCGCATCTTTCTTCGTTTTATTTTAGTTAAATATTTACGGATAAAAAAAAATTGTAACCCTGAAGAGCGGGGCTTCTAACACAAGTAACTTCTACTTACAAGTAGCCCCAACAATGGATACTGTAATTACTTTTATCTAGTAAATAAATGCTCTTTTTTTTATCATTATTCCACAAAGTCTGAGGAGACAGTGGAGTATATCATAGTAGCAGACGAGCTCCTTGTGAAAGAGTTCGTCCAGTGAAGTACTGCCACCCTACCTATTTCTGCCGCTAAGCAGTAATGTGAAAATTACTGCGTTCCGGTTTAGAAGGGCAAGGGTGCTGGTGAAATTACAGGCACATCAACTTTTGTCTCAAGGTGACGGGCGCAGTGGCAGTGCCCCTAAGATCTTGCAATTTAAAGCACTGAGTGGCACTGCCAAAAGTTACGGATAGGCGTGTCACTTACCATCAGGCGCATGACTGGTTCGTCCCGTCACTTGGTATTATAAAAAAAAATATTAGACTTAAAGCCAAATGCATTCTGAGGGTCGAGCGATTGGAGTCCCGCCACAACATAAAATTTAATTCGTTTGTGGTGAAAGTGGCGACCGATTATCTATCGATATTCTTGAAGAAGGGGTTTTGGCCGAAGGGTGTTGTTTCTCGGGAATTCCGAGGTCGGTTACCAGACACCACATTGCGCCTACAAGCGCCTACACGTAGCCTACAAGCGCGCAATTAGTGTAAATTAGTTATTATATTTATATTTTATTACATGTATGGTTAGTCTTTAAGGTGAGTATATATTATTAAACCTGCCTGATTCAAATAAATAAAAAATAATAAAAAAATAATACAGTCATCACCACAAACCTGAAACCTAGAAAATATTTGAAATACTAATTACAAAACACTTTTTTTTGCCAACAATGTTTCGTAAATATGAAGTGAAAGTAGAAATTTGTGCATAAACTTTGCAATAAAATCTATATGCATCAGACAAAAATTTATAACCACGTTGGCCGTGAAGTGTGCGTTTGCAGATAAGAGGGCACTACATGGAAGTAGGATCTCGTAAAACGCCGCAAGAATGTAAAACGGAAGTCGGTGAGGTTGAGCTCAGGGGTCTTAGAGCTTTATCATTTTAAATTAGGCTACAAATTGCATTTCCAAGAGTTACCGAGGGGAACCAATGTGACTTGCATTCTAAAAGTGCTACGGAACAATGAAATGGAACATTTGTCAGGACAATAATGGGTTGCGAAAAAATATATCATATTTAATGGACACCCTTATACTTCGTTTTTTTTTCGAATTACAAAAAACGTAAACAAAGAAGCAGTGATAGCAAACCATTTTCTTCAGAGAACAAATTACAGAAAAGAAAACATTGTGAGAATCGATGACGAATGACATTTACAAATAACAATAATATTCAGATTTATTTTATTGTGTCGGACAATCTCAACAATTGTCCAACTAGGGAATTAACCCTGTACAATGAGTACCACAGCAACGGAATCCACTCTGGGGCTTTTACCATAACACCCAGACTAGGACTAATTTAGAAAAGTACTTTTCCCAATTTGGACCTATCAGGAACCGAACCCGGGACTTATTAATCTAGCGCCCACAGTATCGTAATCGTTAGTCCACCGCTGTCGTCAAAAAAAACGCTAATATATCATTATTTTATAAAATTTCCGTTTTATGTTTGAAATCTCTGTTTCTTAAAGTTTTTTGTAACGCAAGTTTTTGAAACAGATTAAGTACGTAAAAAGATATTTTTTTTCATGTAATTTATTTCACATTTACAGTGCTTAATACGTTTAACAAAACCGTAATAATTACATAAAGGTAGTAAATATGTTTGAGAATTTTGTTTAATGGTATTTATTATATTATTCAGCTTGCAAAATGGCTGAAAAAAAGGCCGCTGATAAAAACCCAAAATTTCCTTCTGTATCATCACCATCAAACCATTTATACGTCCCACTGCTGGGCACGGGTCTCCTCTCAGGCGAGGGTTTAGCGTGGGACATCACACGTTTTCCGAGGGTTGTGTACCTTCTTGGACGTACAAGTTTCATCACGATGTTTTCCTTCAAAGAAAAGCTCATGGTAAATTTGAAATTAAATTTCGCACATAAATTCCGAGCCGGATTCGAACCCACAGCCTCTGCTTGCAAGGCGGTAGGTCAAACTATTAGGCCACCATTGCTTCTGGTTTCTATCTTATGCACGTTCTGTATGATGCTAACAAAAAATACAAAGAAAAGGAATAGAAATATAAAACAACAAATCTACCAATTATACTAATGCTAACGACTGTTGGCTTTATACAACCATCATGTAGGACAATTAAGCGACCAATATATAGGATGAAACTTGAAGCTGCCGTCACATATGCCGTCACTCCATGACTCCACAATTCGCCACAAATCATACGCAGGCTCTGCAGGACGAGTCAATTGTTATATTGATAGTCGGACTGTGACTTGTGGTTTCTAACAAGCTGTAATATAATATAATATAGAGGAGAGGTCTTCATGAAACTAGTTATAAATAAAAAATATTCTTATTTTTTTATTATAGGTCTTCCGGATCCGGCAACGAATCACACTAATAATACTCACATTACCGCTCGGCGGCAGAAATAGGTAAGGCGGCAGTGTTTACTTGCGCTTTCACATGAAGCTCTACTGCCACTGTCAAATTATCGAATTCGTATTCGCGTACCTACACGTGACATCTAGCGGCACGCGACGTCCCTACACGAATGACCCCACTTCAGTAGGGCTACCACGACCGAGCGCGACTTGCGCGACAACGACAAAAAGCGCGATATACTGCTATTCTCGCATAGAGATCTCGCGCTTTATGTCGCTCTTGCGCAAAGTCGCATCCTGTCATGCTAGCCCTACACTTCCAACTTTTACTCATTCGATATGCGATCGCCCGTTACACACGACATATCCTCTAATTTTATATACATTTATAAAAAAGCCATAATTAAATCACTGAACAAGTTAAAATAAACGTTTTCATTTGATTTGAAAAGCCCGCAAAGCCACCGCCTGCACACTTCCTATGTTGTTTGCTCGGTTCGCACATCTGTTCTAAACGGAAACAAAAATTAAAGCGCTACGGATAAAGTGGTCCCTTGTTGAAATTAAATAACATTTTGCACACGTTTCGAATCCGATCCGTTCTAATTTGGTTGACGCAGCAGTTTTTAGTTATTGCAGCAGAATAGCCGTTGCGGCAAAAGCTAGCAGCATTTTGCCATTCATGTGACGTCATTTTCATATTCACACGTTTTAATATTATCAATCGTTACTTATATGTATATGTAATAAATGGTATTAACCCGTGATAAATATAGAAGAAATGACATTTTAGTAAAAAAAACTGAAATGTTTAAATGACCGTTCTTGAAAGTGCAGTGTTGTATTGTATCTCACAATATTTGAGATGTTCACTTAGTTTTTTTAATGAGAGAATAAGTGCGCATTTGACCTCCAATTCACCTGACAGAAAGTGACGATGAAGTCGTCAAACCTAAATAATGCCTATTCATTCTCGCCTGGAAAAGGTCCAAGTTATAATGTACAGGGAATATATATGCAGGCAAGGAATTCCACTTTATAGCCGTTCTATGTCTATTGAAATTTCGTAGGTAACTACTGAAGGGTTATTTCATCAAGTGTGGATAGATTTTGACAGTTCATAGCGGCCATGTTGAAATTGCTTTTGTCAAATATGTTGTTTATTTTTCAGTCACTAATGACACAAAACACGCGCTAATGATAAAAAAAAAATATCAAAATGGGTGTTCTATTGTGGTAACGATGTGCGCTTTGCGCTTATTTTACTGTTCACGTGGTAGTCCTTCCCAGTCAGCTATTCAACGTTTGGTGGCCAAATTCAAGTCGACCGGTTCAGTGAACCATCAGCCAACGAAACGCAAGATCTGCCGAAAACATCGCCGCTGAGAGTGTTCAGGAGCACCCGCAGTCTTATTACGCGCGCATCGTTGCCACAATAGAACACTCATTTTGACAATACATTTTTATTACTTGTACGTGTTGTTCGACAGTGACTGAAAAATAAACAACAGATTTGACAAAAGCAGCTTCAACAAAATGGCCGCTATGAACCTTCAAATCCCTTTACATGGGATTTTTTAAATAATATCTAGTGACGGAACGAACAAGTCGTGCGCCTGATAGTAAGCTACACGCCTGTCCGTAACAGTTACAGTGCCACTCACAGCTTTAAAGTGCCACTCACAGCTTTAAATTGCAAAGATCTGAAGGGCACTGCCACTGCGCCCGTCACCCTGAGACATAAGTTGACTAGTTCCATGTGCCTGTAATTTCACCAGCACCCTTACCCGTCAAAACCGGAACACAGTAATGCTGACATTACTGCTTGGGGGCAGAAATAGGTAAGGTGGCAATACTACCCTGGACGAACTCTTTCACAAAGAGCTCTACTGCTATAATAATGGCATAATATGCAACGGATGTAACGAGTAGCATAGTTGTGATTATAGATTGATGACCTCGGTGGCCCAACGGAGTGTACTGAGGGTACTGGATGAGGTCTATGTCTCAATAAAACTCAACGTGTTTCGTGTAGACATGCGACAACAGTCGCTACACTTTCGATTTCGTTTATTTTTGCTACCAGTAATAACACAGCTCAAGTTTGACGTTTGTACGCTCATCAAGCTTCGTATTAATTCATAACTACGTCGAAGGAGCTAATTGATGTACGTATAATTTTACGAAACAACTCAGCAATTGTTTTTCGAAATTTGATTTTTTTTAAATGAAATCTAATACGATCGTCACTTGTAGGATCGCTGTCCAGCACAACTTCTACCCCCGGCAAACTCGCGTTAAAGCTCAATGCAAAACAAAACTTTAAATATTTGTTCGTTTTATAGAAAATATATATTTAATAGCAGTTTAATTGCCGTCTTTCAGTATCCATATAGTAACCAAAAACGCGGTATTAACGTCTACCACTTTTAAATACCTCGGTGGACCAATGGTTTGCACTCCGGGTGCGGGATGAGTATGAACAATTTGGAAAATTAACTTTCCTAAATTGTTTTTGTTCGAGTGTTCTGGGTAGGGTTCTAGAGTGAATTCTATCTGTACATTCATTCTATACATACATTCTTACATTAGCGTCACAGTACATTTATGAAAATGAAAATTCTTTTCTTCATGAAAAATAGTGACAGACATAACATTAATACGAGTAATAAAAATAAACTAGCTGTTCTCATTAGTCTGCTAAATTTGGTTTAACACGAGGTTTAAAACTATAGTGAAATTAAAACTTTATACTAAAGGTTATTATTAAACAACATCTGCGTACTTGGATGACAAAAATCTGTGGTAGTAGTAACCCGTTGAAATCGTAACATTGATTAAACTCTATAGCTCATTCGTAAAGCAGATTCCCCTGAGAAGAACGAGCAAGAAACTCTAGGGGTTGCTCTTTGCAATCAAACATTTGTACACATTTATCATTTACAATATTTATCTGAATAACATAATTGTAACTTTTTCATTGGAAAAAGAACGGTTTCTTTACCTCTAAAGTTTGATCGGCTTTTTTCTATTTCCATGGTATCCCCTCATCACATTCTCACTTCGGTGACAATGGAACTGTTACGGACTTCTTTGTACATTTTATACTTTTTTTTTCTGGTTGTCATAGTGACGGTGATTTGTTGATTAGATGTATTTTATCAAGTGAAAAGTCGACTTTTATTTGAAGAAAATGTTTAGAAATTTGTGACAGCCGAAACGAACCTGGAACATCTTCGTCGATATCCGGGACTACCTCAAGTGTAGGTATATATACCCTTTGAAGAAAAAAAAAATTTTCAAAATCGGTCCACAATTAGCGGAGTAATCGGTGAGTACACTGATATGCCTACAAAATTTTAAGGACTTTCCTCGATTTTCATGGGATCAGATTCTAACTTCGTGACAGTGGGACCACCACGAGAGTGCACCCTTTCAAACAAAAACGAATTTTCAAAATCGGTCCACAATCGACGGAGAAATCGGAAAACATGCATACAACCGATCGCATAACCTCCTCCTTCTTTAGTTTTTGAAGTCTTATAAAAAATAGTTTCATTTCCAATGTGTTACTACACACGAAAACTTAAAAACTCGATATGGTACATCGTATTCTCATTTCAAATACCATTTATTTGGTTCTCATTTTCAATCTAGCGTTCACAAAGCAATGTCAAGACGTCAGACAGTAATTTAGTCAAAGAACTACTTGGAACGCTTGGAGGAACAGACCATTATTGCAACGACTCACGGTACTAGATAAAGTACGAAGACATTATCTTCGACACGAACGAACTGGCATGGAAAGTACGTTTTTTATCATACCAAGTGATAAGATAAAGAAGCCGTGCCTGATGGTTAGCGATGCAATGCCAATCAAATCTTTGATCGCAAAGAGTGACATTGCCATAGCGCACATCACACTGGGATATAAAATTGCCAAATCCAATGTTCCTGTAGTTTCACCAGTACCTTTACCCTTCAAAAACGGGACGCAGTAATGCTCGTATTACCGATAATGCGGCAGAAAATATCGCTTATAATAATAATAATAATAATAATACTTTATTTCCGACAGTTATCCATAGTTTGTTAGTAAAGAACTTAGGAATAAGGTTAGTATTATGCTATTCAAATGCTAAAATTACAATAAAATAAGATAATGTGAAACAAATTAAAAATGAAAAACAAAATAATTATACAATTCAAATCCAAAAAATAAACCACGAATACAACATTAAATATAAAATTATAAAATTGAAAATTACAAAATGGAAAATTAAAAAAAATTGAAAATTATAAAAAAGCCTGTCATAAAAACTCCTGTCAGAAGTCACAACAGCATCCTAAAAATAATAATAACGCACACACTCAACATAGACCCGCACTAGGGAAGCCCTGTGTCGCGGGTGCCATGGACACACACACATAGACAACCACAAAATACACCCAAACTCATGAGAGAAATAAATGTAGGCCATACAAATATTTCTTCCGACCCGGGAATCAAACCTGGGACCTTAGCGTGGCACTCCGGCATGGTAACCGTTCGTCCACAGAAGCAGTTACAGTTAGTGATCTTAAAAATGGTTGCAGGAAGATTTGATTATCCAATTCTAAAATACTGGGTTGGGCAAATCTAATCTGTTTTTATATACATAAAATAAATATTATGTCATGTTGTGTTCTTGTATACTAACCTATTCTAAGTGAAAATTGTTACTAACAAATTATATGGGTAATTTCTGCCTGAAATAAAATAATTCTATTCTATTCTGTTACCGCTTTGCGGCAGAAAAAGGTAAGGTGGCAGTACTTTTCCGTGGACGAATTCTTTCACAACTCTACTACCATTAAATGCGTAATTCCCTAGAAATCTACATTCGGTGGATGAGCGTTTAAGGGAGTGACCATATTGAGTAACCTAGAATTAACTTCAGCTGGTAAGAAAAAGTTTCACGTCCATACAATAAGAGCGAAATAGACGTGTGTTTTCTGATTGGCTTAATGCGGTTCCGTCTCGATAAATGTAGTAACCACGGAAGAAAAAAACCAATAGAAGTGCTTTAAGGCTCGATTACTATAAGAACCGCTGTCACCATGACGGACACAAACAAATGATAATAACTATGAAATCTTGATAATAATTGGTCGTAGTTTCTAATTTAAAAAGATGTAACAAATTCTGACTGTTAATATTATTTAGACTTTACCCGGTCGTTATATCAATTGGTACGAACCGGTTCAGAGCCTTATATAAATCAGCCTTACTAAAAAAAACAACTTGCCGCAGTGGATCTGAAGCACTCTTATTGGAAGGCACTAAAGCTGTGGAATTATTTTAAGCCCTAATTTTATTTTGTGTGTGGAATTATTTTAAGCCCTTTTGTACCTCATTATATAAGTAAATATACACACACTCACACAGGCAGACACACAGACGGACACATAGACAGATACACAGAAAGACACACAGGCGGACGCACAGACGGACACACAGACGGACACATAGAGAAACACAAAGACAGACACATAGACGGACACCCCTGGGATCTTTGTGATTTGAAGCTCTGAGTGGCGCAGGCGCACGACTTGTTCGTCCTGTTACTTGATATCATAAAAAAAACATTAGTTATAATAATAAGGGCAGTGCTCTAGGGTAACTTATACTTAAATAATGTAAACTTATATGAGTATAATTACGCTTTCCACAAAAAATAATCTATAACTCTATATTTGTAGACGTCTGCACAGTCTGCTCACTTACCTCTGTTCACTGTTTAGTGAGCAATAATATCTCCTTGCTACTTACCTGAAATAAAAAAAAGCAATTAAACAACCGCAGTAATATCAATTTACAGGTAAATAAATAATAATTATAACAACGCACACTGTCACTGCCCACACTCACACACATAGGTAACCACGAATTACACCCAAATTCACGAGATAAATAAATGTACGCCATAGAAATATTTCTCCCGGCCCGAGAATCGAACCCGGGACCTCAGCGTGGCAGTCCAATATGCCCCTGAGGCAGTTCAAGTTTGTAAATATTATTAAGTGAGATAATGCAAAATTTTACGAAATTTTTATGTGACGAACCCTACGTTGCGGATTCCCCATAATCATGTCATTAATTTAGTTTTCAAATGAATTGAATTGCATTTAGTTTTTGAACGAAAACAAATTTTATTATATTCCTTGAAAAAAAAATCTAAATAAATATGCATGTGTATTTTTTGTTTTTATTGAAATATGACAGTAAACTACGTGCAAACAAAACGCTATGACACGTAGGCACTTCATATATTTCTATTTAAATTTCATCTTTGTGTTGTAGCCGATACACAAGAATAAGCCAAGTATTCCACTTGAATTTAATCTGTCTCATTACACAGTTTTCAATTACAGTTAATATATTCATGAGGCAAGGATACTCGTAGATTGGGAAAGATAATCAAATTAGAGATTTCCAAACGTCAGCTTATAAAGACCAGAGTAATTTGAAATACACATCTCGACGTGTATAGCCCATTACACAAGATATCACCGCTATTTTAACCATACTCATCATACCCATTATACGTTCACTGCTAGGCACGGATCTCTTCCAAGCAGATTTAGGACATAGTTCGCCACATTGTTCGACATATACAGCCTTGGCCAAAAGTATTAGGCACCCCTTAAATTTGCAAAATACAAATTTACTAATTTAACCATTCATTAATGCTTATCTTAGATGGTATGCTGGGGTTGTATTTCTTTACCTGGCATAGTAGGCGGCATATTTTTAAGGTCATAAAACACTTGGTGATCGAAAACAAAGGACTTGTGCTTCTTGCGGTCTTATCACTAAATATTTTGTCACTTGTGATCGGGACTCTAAAGCGTCAACAAGTTTTTATTATTGGTTTAAAAATTAAATTGAGGTCTGATTGGTTTTTAAATGCCGAAGAACAGTGAAATTAGTTTGGAAAATCGAGTGAAAATACAAATTTTACATGAACAAGGAAAGTCGCAAAAAGAAATTGCCAAGTTAGTGAAATGTTCACGTTGCGCCGTGCAATCTGCTATTAAACGGTTTGCTCAGACTGGCACTCACGCTAATAAACAAAGAACAGGCAGAAAAAGGGTAACAACAAAACGCGAGGATAGAAAATTAATACGCGAATCGATGAAAGATCGGAAGAAAACTTCATCAGAGCTTGCTGCTGCCTTGTCCGAAGAGACTGGAAGAGCAATTAGTGCTCGCACAGCAAGGAGAAGACTTGGGGAAGCTGGTCTAAAAGGATGCAAAGCCAGGAAGAAGCCTTGGCTCTCAGAAGCCAACAAAAGGAAACGTTTAGAGTGGGCTCTACGGCACCAACATTTTACGGAGGAAGATTGGTCTAATGTTGTGTGGTCTGACGAATCTAATTTTGAGGTAAGTTTATTTTACTGGGTTCTTTACCAATAAGTATGATCACTTATTTATTTTACTTAAATGGAAAAAGTTATGGCCTTTCAAAAAAAAATAACTTTTTCGTTTCTTCTCTAGGTGTTTGGAACACCAGGTGTGACATTCGTCAGACGTCGTGTGGGTGAAGAATACCATCCAGATTGCGTCGTACCAACTGTCAAGCACGGAGGAGGCAGCATAATGATCTGGGACTGTATGGCTGCTGATGGGGTTGGCGAAATGTTTGTCTGCGAAGGCCGTATGAACAGCGAAAAGTACGTAGAAGTACTTGAATCTGCGCTTATGCCTTCGCTAACAAGCATTTTTGGCGGCACTAACTTAGATGGAGTCATATTCCAACAAGACAATGCGCCTTGTCATAAGTCAGCGACTACGATGCGTTGGTTTAGGGACAACAACATTGAGTTGTTGGATTGGCCGGCCCAGTCCCCAGATCTGAATCCTATCGAGCATCTCTGGGGCATTTTAAAGCGTAGGATTAAAGAGCATATTGGCATTACTTCTAAAACGGCCCTAAAAAATGCTTTGATAAATGAATGGCAAGCTATTACGAGAGAGGATTGCTCTAAGCTTGTGCGCAGCATGCCAGACCGAATAAGCGCTGTGATTAAATCTAAGGGTGGACCTACTAGATTTTAAGTTATTTGTATTTGTTTTTATGTGTTTTAATTATAATAAATAAATCAAGAAACAGGAAGTTGTTTTTTTCCATTTTTTAAAGTAAGTTTTAGGGTGCCTAATACTTTTGGCCAAGGCTGTAGGTTTCAGCTAGGTGTTTCAGCTGTATCAAGCACAAGTCCGGTTGTGTATGTGTACGGAAAATGGAGAGGGTGCTGTACGTGCACACGGGGCAGCTCTCCCGAAGCCTTTTGAGAACCGGATGCAGTCTGTGAAAATGGGCTAAGAAGGTGTCTGTGCGGGTTTGCTGGCACAGGTTATAGTACTTCCCGTAAAGCCAAGTTGATCGGGAGGGTCACTATAAACAAAACTTATGTAAAAAAACTTATGTACATTAATTAGTCCCGCAGACTTCATTTTTGCACCACGGCTAGGGTTGGCTGGAAGAGATCTCTTATAGAGATAAGCTCACCTTTGTATATGTCCATTGTAACGTGTGTTTCATGTGTCTTTTCTTTGTACAATAAAGAATAAAGAAAAAGATATGAGACTGGCCACCTTGAATTCTGTTGGAAAGCGTGTCAAGAGTCTTATAGGTGACCCGGAATTGGTAGAGGTAAGCTGCAGAGTCTTAAACACGGCCGTAAAGGTGCCTGTTTATCGGTATTTTACAGGATACATATATCACGAGGAACCTGCTCAAACTGATTCCGCCTACCCCTTTCCATCATCGGAGGACCAGACGTAGGCTGAGGTGCCACCCCTATGCTGTGGCTATTCCAAGGATTCGCATAAAGCGTTTCGCTTCCATATTTGTATGCCGAACGGCATGTGGTGGAATTTCCGGCGTGCGGATTTGTTAAAAAAAGTTTAATCACGATGTATACTTGAACGTTAGCATTCCTACTAAAGAGAGAGATATTCCTACTAGAGAGGTATTCAATTAGAAGCAACCGTTCTTCCACTAAGCTACCACCGCTAATCCATTCCAAAAAGTTTCACCGCGAGGTAACAAGTAATCGTGCAAGTATCCTATATCAACAACGCACCACTCTGGCTCGGTCAATAGTTAAAACCCGTCACTAAAAGGAAACACATCCTTACATAAATACGAAGACTCTTGTGAGAAAAATGCAATCTTTAAAATTGTCTGTGGTGTGATTTATCTATATATAGCCTGACTAGCAGGGATGGAGTGATATTTCAACACTTACAAACGTCGATTTGATTTGAGGCAATAATAGTTAACCACACTTGTCAAGCATTGAGTCGATTCATTGTCGACATGGCTGTTCGGTCGTGGACGCAACCGTTCGGCCGTAGGTGCGGCCGCTTTAGTTTCTCGACGCAGTCGTGCAGGCGTCGACGCTACGGTTCGGTCTTTGTCTCGGATTGGGTGGTAACAAATGTAGCCGTTGTGTCTTTGGGGTCGTTCAAGCGTCGACGTGGCCCCCTGGGTGTCGATGCTGCCGATAAGTCGTCAGCGGTTGCGTACGCATGCGATGGGAAACAAGCAGGAAGCAAATTAGTTCGATTCGTCGACCTGTGTCGAGCCACGTCTTTGTCACTCTTACGTTTATGAACGTAAAGCTCTTTCTGGCCGGCTCAAAGCGATACCATGTCGATACTTGTAATGTGTAACTGATTTGAACTTTCTTTAGCACGTCCTCTATTTGAAAGAGAAAAAACAAGAAACAAAATTTTATTACTCTTCCTATCCACCATATCTGAACTACCAAAGCGTTACTTTCTCCATACTTGTCTTCCACGCCGCGGCGTTCTCTTATCACACTGTTCTGTGACTGGTCCATCGGAGTCACTCCGTACTTCACAAAGCTTTCGATTATTAAAGTCAATATACATATACCGTAAATGAAAACAGAATAATAGAAAAGCTGTTTTGTCGGGTTGCGTATTCAAAGTAATGGCAAAGCCCTCGGGCAAGATTGTATTGAAAGCGTTAACAAAACTCAGATACCCGTGAATCAATAGAAATTGTACTTTCGAATAAAGGTTAAGCTTACTTTTGCTTTACAAAGAGTAGAATTAAAATCGGCATTCGAAATGTTTTGAAATCGAATGAAATTTTAAAGAGTACACAGTTTTTTAGTAGCAGTATAGCTCTTTGTGTAGTACCGCCACCATACTTATGTCTGTGTGAGCATTTCTGGTTAAGGATCTACAGACACTCGGAATTTGTCAACTTCAAGGAAGAAAAAACAATGAAAGTACCTTAAGACCGCTGTCGCCAAAACCCACACATTCATAGTTTGAAACATTATGGAATCTTGATAAACATTGGTCGTAGTTACAAATTCAAAAAGAAATAACAAATTCTGGACTGTTCATATAATTCAAATTTTAATACCGTATCATTGCAAGTTCTGATTTTATATTTAAATTTCAATAAACTGTCATCTAGCGGTTAATAGCTGAAAGATGACATTCGAAATGTTTAATTAGTTCCTTCAAAAATTAAATACTGCATTTTTCTACGATGTTCGAGGTTATACGCGAAATAATTGACACGACCATAACATACAGAGAGAAAATGGCGGACTGAATTCAAGTTTGCGGAACTCCGCGAGTTGGCACACGTGCGATGCAAATTAAACACTTCTACTGTATTTATTGTCAGAGCTCCTCAGATCTTTGCGATTACTCTGAAACTAACTCTGGCACTACAACTGTCATGGATAGGCGTGTCGCTTATCTCCAATCCCACGACTTGTTCGTCACGTCACTAAGTATCGTAAAAAAGTGAACATGAACCAATGTTAATAATTTCATTTATGCGCTTCGTAAAATATACTTAATCAGAATTGACCGTCAATGAGAAACATTTTTTGTATGTGCCTAAGATGTGATAGTGCCTAAGATGAGAACGTGTCGCGGCACGTCCCGCAAATTTATTAAAGCATAATTAAACGAAGAAACGATGAAAAGAGTCGTTGAAAAGGGTAGGAAAAATTCGAGGCGCTCTTTCCGTTTAACGAAGTCATCGTCGTACGAAATATCTCACGCAAAAAATTAATGAAGTTCGAGATAAAACGTTCGTGTCTCGACAGTATAACATGATTAATTTACTCGTGTGACCGGGTCCAGAGCTGTTTTGCACACTGTACACATTAATCAGTTGGAAGTGGAATGTCTGAAAAAGCTGAACCGAAAATGAATAAGTAACAAGACTAAAAGGATTACGTAGAAAATATATGTAACGACACAATGATACCGGTTCTGAAAAGCTAAAGATAGGTTGATAATGCTGCTATTATGAATGTATGAAAATGTTTCAACATGACTTCTACAGAAATGTTTCCTCTAGCACTTCTGCTATTAACATGTTTCTAGCCTTTCTTTAATTGGATGTATTCATGCAATATGCTATCATTTTTTATAACGTGGAAGAAAAAAACAATGGATGTGCCTTAAGAGCTCTCACGCCAAAAAAGTTTTGACGTTGGCTCCGCTCAAATTTGTGAAACAAATATATGCCTGAAGTTCGCGTGACATGCGACAGGAGATGTTGAATTTTGCGCATTAAAAGTACAAAATTCGTTTTAGCGGAATAACTCTAAAACTAAAGGGATTTAAAAAAATCCGTAGTGACAGTTGTCGATCATGCATAAATATAATTAATTATCTAATTTTTGTCCTTATAACCTGTAGCATTTCGAGGATAAATCGAAAAAATGTGAAAATTAGAGGTCATTTCGTGATTTTTATCTATCGAGGAAACTTTATTGTTTTATGTTTCTGATTAATGTCTATGCTTGAATATATCGTATAGTTACCCATACAATATTTAATTTTTAACTTTACAGTGGATATATCCCTCTAAAATCAAATCGAATATTAGGAATTTTTCCTCTGCTCCCTCTGAAGTCTCGATTACTATCAGGACCGCCGTCGCCAAAATGCATCGAATGATATTTTTATTTTAAGACATTTCTCGGTATTTATCATTATAAACATTATGAAATCTTGGTAATGATTGGTCGTAGTTTCCAATTTAAAAATATGTAACAAATTGGGGACTGTTAATAAAATTTAAGTAGGCAAACAGTGCCTACAGTTGGCACGCGTGTGACGCTAACTAACCACTTCTACTGTATTTATTGTTCTGTGATTATAAAGAAAATAGAGTTGTGGAGTCACCACACTTATCGATACGGGGAATCGCCCATAGCCAGCTGGAAAAAGCTTTACGGTCTTGAATAAGAGCGGTAAAAATGTGTATTTCGCGTTGGCGATCCGAGCGAAAGCAAAACATATGAGGTTTCTTCACTCGGCCAGAATATATATTAGTAATGAAACATATATTCGCTTCTGCCTTGGCAACTTTTATAACGGAACTTTAATCGAGGTTTATAACGTTAGCAATGGATCAGGCGCGCGTGTGGGTTGCTTGGCGGTAGCCGGGGCGCACATTTTTTACCAGTTTAAACAGATATACACTTTATTGCACACGCATAAGAACAAAAACAGTACATTGACAGCTTAAAACCAGTCCAAATACAAAGTTAATACTCTATAATCTGTCTCTGTCGTCACTCACTGAGATTGCAGAGGATACAGAAGATGTTTGTGAATCATTTGGCGTTCTGCACTGGACAAACTAAAAAGTTCGTTCACATAAATCAAGACTCACAACGTTCCAAATGCTGTCGTGGGAAAAGCGACGGGATACTTTAGGATATGATGTTTTTACATAAAATATTAAATAATCAAATTAAATGCAGTTTAGTTCTAAACCTTGTATCATTTAATGTTCCCTGCAGACTACCTAGATTCCCATAAAGCCTCTTTGTAAGCCTTTTCGCGCCTGTTTTAGGCGCGAATTCTAGGCTTTGCCAGTTGCACAATGATCACAACGCAACGATTGATTTACACTTCTTCTCTGCAGTAAGACACACACGCGCGAAATATCGTCACCTTCCTAAAAGAAGGTCGCTTAGTCTTAAGATATTAACACTTTTATTGTCTTTGTAAGTGATTTATATGGTTAAATTAATGTTTACACTTTTCTTTTTGTAAGTTTCTTTTTACTCTGCAACAATTTATAGTGCATGTAGTATTGGTGTATAATAGATTGTGCATATAGTGTTAAGTTTTTTGCATGTATGTATTCTGATCTTTTATTGGTGTAACAATTGTTGACTGACCAAACAAATTAATATATACATATGTACACACGCCGAAGACTAAGATAGTGTTAGAAGATACTTAGGGTCGTATTCTAGAACTCTACTCATTGCTCAAGTCAGAATCTGAGTATGATTTCAAGCACTGGAAATACGACCCTAATGGCAGGGACTTGAGTATGATTTCGAGTGCTTCAAACCATACTCAAATCCTGACTTGAGCATTGAGTAGAGTTCTAGAATGCGACCCTTACATTTTAGTGTTAAGTGCAATTATGAAAACAAAAACAAGCACTGTTTGGTACTATTACGTTGAGACATTCACATTATTCAGACTTCCGCTTCCATTTCTGCTAAACTTAACTTCTGACATCTGTTTTCGTAATGAGACTTCCATTGCGTCACTAATGTGAACCATTCCGACAGTTCAAAAGTGTGTCTAACTTAATAGCGAGCGCAAGGTACTTTAACCGCGGACTAACAAACGTTCCTAGTAATATCGATTACGACCCAAATTAGAGCTCTCACGAGTGTCACTAGCAGTGGTACACGACGCATCTGGGTTGTCCCAAACCGATTTATGTTACATACCCATTTGGCAAGCTAGCTGCAAATTGTAATATGCATTTGCATCCGTGGAACTGGCATTGTTTTATAACAGCCCTTAACATTACAATGTCCTAATTAAAGTACATTTCCAATTGGCAATTCCAGATGCTGCGTCTATATTCATTCATACTACATTTGTGATTTGTGATGATACTAAACACTTTAGCATAGATTTATGCATGAGTTACTGAAGTGTAATAATATTACCTATTTCTGCCGTAATGTGAGCATTACTGCGTTCCGGTTTGGAAGGTTAAAGGTGCTGGTGAAATTACAGGCGCATGAGACTTATTAACTTATGTCTCAGGGTGACGGGCGCAGTGGCAGTGCCCCTGAGATTAAAGCTCTGAGTGGCCCTGCAACTGTTACGGATAGGCATGTCGTTTACCAGCAGGCGCACGATTTGTTCGTCCCGTTACTCGGTATTATAAAAAAAACCTAATTATGCATATCATCACTTTATCGAAACAATAGTAAAAACAAAGCAGTGTTTTTTTTTCAAAAATGCACTTGCAGTGCGCATGCAACGCCCGCGCAGCGCACATGCAGCGCGTTCGCAGCGCATTTGCCAGATCTGTACGCACCTTTAGGTATAATTTGAAACTGTCATTTTTTTCATCCATTTGTATTCATTTGTTATGAACACAGGTTGTCACGTTGTCACAGGTGTCGAGTGGTTCGATATTGCTATTGCGTTCTTTTTAGTAAACTTACGCGAATGTGTGCGCCTGGTCCGTACACGGCGCGTCGCGGGCGCGCACAAATTGTCCAAAAAGTAATATGATTATAACTAAGAAAGCTTAGTAATACTGTATTATACCTAAAGATGGCTTCATAAAAAAATAAAGCATTTATATTGTTAATTCTTTTACGAAATAACTAATCTATCCGGAGGTAGGCATCACTTGTCGCCGTCCGTACCATGCTTATTGAGCGTCAGTCCGTCTAACCGGATTACAGCAACGCCCTTGCAGCGTCACCGGCTCGGTGACAAAATGTGTAGATACGAATTTCAAATGTATCTCGGGACGGGTCCAGATTCAAAATTAAATAGACTGCGGCGAGAGGGTTGTAACCGCGGCCCACGCATGATGTATTTGTTTATGGTTAGTCGATTATTTCAGTATTTTTGCCTCTTAATCTATTTACCCGCAAATTAGTCTTTATTTATAATACCGTTAGCGAAAGCGTTATTTCGATTTTTTTAAGGGAAGCATGTTTTAAGTTTTAACGACTGTTTTGAAATATTTACTTCCTTTTTTAAAAATTAATTATTTTTTAATTAGGTTTAAGTTTTACAATTGAATTTAAAACAGGACGTAAATATTCGTGAAAAACTAAATCAAGATCCCCTCAAAGATTTTTCGAAATGGCGCTTTACGACCTTTCTACATAACGATAACGATATTTCGCTCTAAACTGTAACATAAAATAAATTTACACCGTAAATCCAATAAATCCTGACCAACGATAACGTTTGCCTATACATATAATTATATATATTGCCTTGGCAAATAAGTAGTAATTAAGTATGTAGGCGGAGGCACAAACATCAAACTGAATCGCCTCTAATAAAATCAGGACTTGCGTTCGTTTTCAATTGATCGCCGTTCGGTAGCAAGGATCCGGTAAATAAAATCAGTACAGTACATTCGTCTTCCTCGACGCCCGTTCGAACCGTTGGCTGCCGTCGCCGGAACGTTTTCGAGATATATTGGCGTTATAAACTAGTTTGGCCAGGAGCTGTAGAAGGATTTTGAGAGGCGACAGAGCGCGCCATGTATCTTTGTTTGAAGTAAATCGCCATGACCCCGGGTTATAGATTGTTAAAGCTTTATAGCACGCGACGCAGGGTCGTTTCCAATAATCCACTTAAATCTTCATTGTAGAAGGAATTACAGCGCTCGTTTTCAATACAAAATGTTTATTCATGCAAATGTTCAGAAGCTACCGTCAAAATCAAATCAATGTTTGATTTCGCTCCCTACCAATTTGCATAAACGAAGGAAGTTTTTGGTCCCGAGCAGTTTCGGCAATTTAAGTCCTTTACCTTCAAAGGCAGTTTAAGATCCACACGATCCGTCAAGCCTCCAAGTATTTAGGCAGACAATGAATCGTGTAACATGATTAAAAAGGCAGCGATGAACATGAATTGCATAAGACAAACTTAACAACTTACACAGCGATCTAACGTACCTTAAGTCGCTGCTGATTTATGGCATGCTTAAGTACGAGGAAACAGGAATAAGGTGTGAATTGTAAGCGATTAATGAACTCGAAAGGAATAAACCTGTTTAAAGCTATGTTTAAGTAAGAGGCAGTAGAGCTCCTTGTGAAAGAGTTCGTCCAAGGAAGTACTTACCACCTTAACCTATTTCTGCCGCCAAGCAGTGATGTCAGCATTACTGTGTTCCGGTTTTGAAGGGTGCTGGTGAAATTAGAGGCACATGGGACTTATCAACTTATATCTCAGGGTGACGGGCGCAGTGCCAGTGCCCCTCAGATCTTTGCGATTTAAAGCTCTGAGATGCACTGCCACTGTTATGGACAAGCGTGTAGCTTACCATCAGGCGCACGACATGTCCGTCCCGTCTCTTGATATTATAAAAAAAGTGGCAAATGTCACCTACCACGTTACAAAAGAGAAACAAAAAACAGTTATACGTATTTTTAATTATCCGGTCAGATAGACAACCACATATTACACCCAAACTCACGAGAGAAATAAATGTAGGCCATACAAATACTTCTCCCGGCCCGGGAATCGAACCCGGGACATCTGCATGGCAGTCCGGCATGGTAACCATTCGGCCAAGGAGACAGTTTAATTAATACGGCGAATTAGATAATACAGCTATACGGCGGTAGTTTAGATAATACGGCTAACGCTTGTATTTTTAACCGACTTCAAAAAAAAGGAGGCGGTTCTCAATTCGACTGTATGTTTTTTTGTATGCATGTTACGCGATAACACCGGTATTTGTGAACCGATTTTGATGATTCTTTTTCGTTGGAACGAGGGTACTATTTAATTTTGAAGAAAATCATCCACCTCTAAGGGTGGCCTGTTCACACATGAAAATTCATTTTTATAAGTAGCGCCTAAATTTTATTTTAGCAATTATTTTAATGGTTGATTTTGCTATTCTCCAATTCAAGGCATTGTTTTTTCTCAATATACTTTGAGTAGTGACAACCGATTTTTATTATCTCCTGTGTCAAGTTCCATATAGTGGCAAACTAAAGATCTTACGAACGCAATTAGTCGACAACTTTTTTATACTTAAATAGAGGAGTTATAAAATTTCACATATAAATAATTTGTTCCATATAGTTCGTATTATTTTTTCATTACACTTGCTCGTAAACAATGTCACGACATGCAGACAAAGTGGATCGTAATGTCCTAAGTTATTTCTTTCTTTTACGTCAAGATTAAACAAAATCTTTTTATGCTCGAAATATCTGAACGAATATTTTGCATAAACTTAAAGTATAAAAAAGTAAACATTTGCAATTTAAGTATATTTTACTAAATTTATTTTGTGAATTCAAAATCTGCAGCATTTTTAGAAATTGGTAACTATTTATTTTTTGTATTTAATACATTGTGGCTGCATGCGTCTGTGCCTTCTTTTATAACATTTTAGTTCGAATTGTATTATCTATGGAAGAATAGCTGGCAAATATTGTGTTGTGAACATTGACTTACAATTATATGGACGTCGGGTCCGCGCTAAAAAGTGTCCGAACTTATAGGGCGTTAAAATCGTATACAGAACGTCATTCACGCTTTAGTCTTCGTAGCAAGCAAAATTAGACAGTACTGCGATGACATTACAATTTAAATTCAACGTTTTAGCTTTTTCATATTCCTTTAAATGTCACTACGTTTAAATAGGTTGACTTGGGACATTTTTTCTTGGTTTTTGTATTAGACCCGTCGTCCATTTATTTGTAAGTCAATGGTTGTGAAGCGATATTTAATCATACAAGAAATAAATCATCCGCTTATTGCAAGAAGTCATTAATTGCAATATAAATTATACTTCTTGCAAATTGACTTTGTATTTATTTCCTTGCAAATGTGATGAAAAACGTTGTATGTAGCACGGGCGGTAAAAATTACAAACCTCGAGTCATTTGTCATGTGATAACAGCACAAGGGGAAAGAAGATCGATCAGGAAAGTAGACGAAATGGGAAATAGACGAATCGGGAGACAAGTGGACCGATCGGGTAAGTATACCAATTGTACTGAAGGGCTTATGACTTATGACGTAATATCACATGTGCTTTATTATACCAAGGTCACGATTTATAGATTCAGGAGTTACTTTGAGGAAATCCATGTTAATAAAAATGTAAGCAAATTACTTGGCTACTCCGCGAACTTATTGTAGGTTAAAACCGTGCAACATAGCGCTTGTGGTGGTTTTTCAATTCTATTAATTTTCCCACCATCCCTCCGCATCGAATTCATATAACAAACAAATAACTCTGTTTTTAGTCACATGAAAATGTTATAAAAGCTTTTGACGTACGATCATGTGTGGCTTTATTATAACAAGGGTTAGAATCCTCTGCATCATACAACATTCATTTTACTCAAGATTAATTAAGCTGTTGTAATCGTTTCTCTCATATCTCGGCCCGCAAGGGAACCGGCGTCGCGGCGCATACTTATGAATTTAATAAGAGTCGGGAAGAAATTACGTGGGAGAAACTGCGAACGTCAACCCGTCCGCATCCGCACATCGTCGGCATCGCATCTCAGGCAAATTTATTAACTCCTCACATGACACTAATCTGATTATTTGCCGGCACACTTTAGAGCAGAATTAAATTGGGAAAGTGTTCAATCAATACTACACAATGTTCAACCAGAGAAGTACTTACTACTAACATTATACCGGTAAGTAGTAAATATGACCGTTGCTGCGTTTCGGGTTTGAAGGGCAAGGGTTTTGGTGAAACTACAATTACATGGGACTTATCAATTTTATGTCTAAGAGCGAAGCCACACGGGCGTTGCGTCGTCACAATGCTATGATTTCAACGCACCGAGTGCCACACGAGTGATGCGGTATCGCAACGTAACGCTACTTTCTTTCGCACCGCAGCACCCCTCGCCGCGTCGTCTCCTAGCTCCTCGTCCGATGCGCCATTACTAAGGGTCGTATTCCAGAACTCTACTCAATACTGAAGTCAGGACTTGAGTATTGCAGTGAGCACTGAAAATCATACTCAAGTCTTTGCCATTAGAGTCGTATTTCCAGTGCTTGAAATCATACTCAAGTCTGCTCAAATCCTGACTTGAGCATTGAGTAGAGTTCTGGAATACGATCCTAAGTTTCAAACATATCTAGTGTGCAAAAGTGGCGTGCGCGTGGCGCGACTGTGGAGCTGCAGCTGCGTTTCTAAATATTGCAAAAAAAAATTATATATTGAAAATTAGTAGTGCGCAGCTGCAGCGTCACAGACGCGCAATTAAAGCGCTTCCAGAAGCATCTAATTTACAGGCGCCCTATGGATGACGCGCTGTGTCAGTGCACTTCAAAACTTTGCGATTGCACAACTGTTCTGGGCCTCAGTTCTGCTAAGTTTCAATCACTGGTAATTATAATTCTATTGACACTCGACTGATAAAATCTAGTTGCACTGGCTGTTGAGTGTCAGTGGAATGGCAGTTATAGTTAGTATTCATTCTGTTACGACGATCGATTTTGCCTTACTAAAACTACCATGGAAATATCCATCTTAATTTTTATGTCGTTTAAACAGCGCTAAATAGCCTTCAAATTAAATACATTTTTTTATATCAAATAATTTAGTAGACTAAATTTTTTTACTTATTTATAATTACTTATTATAATTTAATAGACTAAATTATTTGACTTGGTATTGAAGAGCAGAATACAAAAAAATTGCAATGGCAGTTGAATAACAGCTCGATGGCTAATCACTGCCAAATCTTAATTTTTAGCAGAATACCAAATACCAAACGTTCAAAACCCTGCCATTGATCTCTGTCGACACATAACTGAGATCCTGGTGCCCTGGATAGGCGTGTCGCTTACCACCAGGCGCACGACCTACCTTTATAAACATTGCAGTTTCCTAAGTTTATTAACTCACAAAACATAAAATGTATAGCACACTGAAATTACATAAGAAATCTTTAAATTCTGCAATATATAGCGATAGTTAGTGACGTACAAGGCTGCCACAGAAAAGCCAAAAAGCAATTTCGCTTTGATTACGAATGCTGCGACGGCAATTCGGGACAGCATTGGGGGTTTCATTAGGGCACCGTTTACAGCTAGCTATTTTACCCCACCGACAGTATTGGCCTGCGGATTTATGGTTCCGGATAGAGGTGAGCCAAGCAATACGGAATGAATCAATCAGGTTCCATTTATCCAAAAGAAACTATGAAGACACTTCAAACATACTCTTGAATTAATGTAAACGTTTTCAGAAATAATAAAAAAGAACTAACAAGCTCAAAGAAAAATTCCATCGTTCGACAGTATTCGAACTCGAGTCACCAGAACTTACGTTTCCCTCTAAATGCTGCGGATTGTTCTATTGTGTTTAAACGACTTTTTTGATCTAGCGCCACCAGTGAGAACTTATGTAGCCACGTTGAAGCAACAGACGCTTGTTCGAGCCCAGATCGAAGTAATTTTTCTTTGTATTTGTTCGATCTTTGTATCGATAATAATAATAAACTAGTGGAGTATTTTCACACAAAAAAACAACTTGAATCTCGTAAATACATCATGATATTGAATAAAAATAATATATTGCAATCCTATTACACTCACCATATGAGTACTAAATATAGGATCTGTGAAGACAATACAACTACAAAAAATTAAGAGGAGTACGCTGTGTGCAGTGTCACTATGTCGTAGATATAATACATTATCGCACGCGCACAAATGGTGTCATAGCCGATTTATCGCCATTTAGGCTGCTCAGGACGAAAATCAGCGACGAAAAAATCTGAAAAGCGACTTGTCGCCTATTAGGCTCCTTTCGGTTTACAATCTTAAGAATAAATAATGAGCGTACATGAAAGAAAAGATAAGCTCCTCACGAAAATATTAAAAGTCTGTGGCATTAAAAAAGAAAAATTGATTATGGTTGGTCAGTTTCGGTGGGAATTTCCCGCGAAATCTAATAGATTAAGTTTTTATTACATGTACGTTTCAAAACAAAGTTTCTTGCAACTCCTCTTTAGCAATCTATCTGAACATTGCTTGTTGTGCTAATACGTTGACTGGTTTGACTTTAGTAAAAAAACAGATAATAATAAATTAATGAACGATAACATATACTAGTAGAATAATGCCATAAATATTAATGATAGCAGTGCCAGTATGAAAAGGATTGATTACATGATATTTGTTTTGCAAAATTTCAGCCTAACCTATCTTCAGGTTTAAATTAAGACGCACAGAACTCAACGAATTAGTAGCCTTAAAATTTTTCATTCGTAGATCTTTTTCCCACAATTTTCTTCTTTTCGGTTCTTTGGGGAATAAATGTATTCCCGTTTTTTTGCAATCAACTGCTGCACAGAGATAAAAGAGAATTATTTCTTAAAGACTTTGTTTGTTTACAAAAGCAGTGACAAATTATAGCTACAGCTGTCAAAACCTAACGCTCTGCGGTGGTGACATCTGGAGGGAGCAATAGGCAGTTATTTACCCATTATGTCAATTTATTTACTTTTATTTGATTCTACTCAGGTTTCATTTTTCATTTTAATAAGTTATTGATTTAAACTACAATTTTATTTTATTTATTGCTGTTTTTTTTTACTTTAGACTACCACAGCTAAAACTCAGCTATATTAGGCTACTAAGGATGTGAAGAATGGCGACATTGGGCCCAGGGTTGTTAGGAACACTGTAGCCGTCTAGTGAGTCAGTCGGTAGAGGACGCTCGAAGAGGTTGGACACAAGTGTTACGAAATATAATAAAACAGATTGAACATTGTTTGGATTCTACACTGAGCATAGATTTGTTAGATACAGTTATAATGGGAAATTATGCATTGTAGTTGTCATTCACGAGGCAGTGGCGATTTCGTGACACATCAGCACATAAGCTGACTGAAATATGGCTAAACTACGACTACGTGCTAACTAAAGCTTTGAGACATAAGTTATTTTTTAACTAAAACTCTGAGACATAAGTTGATAAGTCCTATGCGCGTGTAAATTTACTAGCACCCTTATACCCTTCAAAACCGGAACGCAGTAATTTCTCACATTACTGCTTGGCAGGTGAAATAGGTAAGATGGCAGTACTTCCCTGAACGAAGTCTTTCACAAAGAGGTACTGCTATTAATAAAAATATGTAATAGATATACATAAAAGAAAATTACAAAAAGAAATTATTGGATTCATAGACCGCACATTCAAAAATCGTTTTAGGTACGTTGAAGTGTTATCGAAAAAATACGCAGTAGGGAATATTATAAATTATAACATAAAAAAGGAAAGAAAATAAAAAAGGTACGGACCTTGAGTCTGTACAAAGTTATTTATGGGGAGAAGGTTTTAAATCCATATTTATATATTTTGGCCTAGCGCTATGCGGATACTCAATACAGGAATAAATCAAGATTAACAAGTAGTAACAAGTTGTTGGGGAACAAACAAAGTGGCGATAACAGGGAATTTTTTTAAAACCTTAAATCTTATAGTAGCTATACGAGGCCTACAATAATAATTATTGGTAGCACTGTGGAGATAAATGAATACATGAATCAACAGACGATTGTAAACTGACTTAATAGAAATAAGAAAAAAGTAACAACCTAAAGCTGTAAAGTGGTGCTATAAGCTACCACGGTAGAGGTTGTTGTTATATATTATTTAATATACACGCTAGATTCGCGTTGGGGTAAGCAGAGACTATCGATCGCCACTTAGCACGATCCTGACAAACCTCTCTTGCCTCACTTACATTCATCAATCTTTTCATACGGGTACTCTTATTCTTCTCACTACGCACCACAGCCTGAAAATGTTCTTCGTGGTCGTTCTCTTCCAACGATGCCTTCCACCTTAGCTCTATGTTTCTTCTGTTAATCTACATTTATTCAACTGCTCCATGTGCCTAAACCACCTCGGCATACCCTTTTCCAAACCACATCTTTCACGGATCACAGTATTCTTCATTCTGTCATATATAATAATAATGTAATCTATACATTACAACTTTTTCCCCTAAACACGAAGTCTCATTTTAGTTCGCATAATATACACACTAAACTACACAGTTTAGCGCATATATTATATATGCGTATGTAAATAAAAATTGAGGTAGTTGTTGTTGTGGTGAGTAGTTGGAAGCATCTGATTAAAATTGTTCTTAAATTATTCATGGTGGCACCCACACGCACATCAAATTGTGATCGTATGCCAGTTCAGAATATTATTTCATCTTGCGTATTGTGATGTACAGTCAATGCCGGTGATTAGTATCACCACTTTTTGAGCTTTCTGTATAAGTATGAGCCTATGAAAGTTGATGTTGCCGTCTTATTACCACTCACAAGGATATCCGAAGTATAAGTATGAAAAATATGAGAGAAAATATGGGAAAACAAAATACCATAAGTAAGCAACTCTAGCCAATACCCGTCAAAAGTTAGAGCCTTTGCGATTCGAGGGTAGACGCGGTCAGACAAGAATTTGGATGGCGGCAGGGTGCGTATGTAAAAATCCCACAAAAATGTAGTCCTTTATACATATCCACAACGTGCCTCACAGACGACCTGAGAAAGGTGAAGGAGGAAGTTGAATAATAGACTTTATGGCCATCAGCGTATTAGTAAATTTCAAAGCAAAGCATGCATTCAGCCGGTAATGGTCTACGGTGCGGAAACTTGGCCCCTTATTTAACAAAGAAATATGGAACGCGATACGTTGGGTACACCTCTGAGCGACAAAATGAAAAACAGAAATCCGGAGTCGCACTAAGCTAAATGATGTGGGGCGTGTCATTGCACAAAGAGAATAGTGATGGGCGGGTCACATAACTCACGAAATCGATGACAGTTGAAGCAGAAAAGTGCTGGAGTAGAAACGGAGAACCAGTAGCCTCAACCGCCAGAAGGCTAAATGGAAGAACGATATAACCAAAGCAACTGGAAAAACCTGGATGCGAATAAAGAAGATACGGAAGGTTGGACCGTAAATGAGAAAGCCTACACACAGTAGTGGGCGATTAAAAACTAGAGAAAGCGTTATTACGTAGTTGGGTTGTAAACTGGATGGTAAAGGGTTATTACTACAAAAAGTTATTAGATAAGCTAATATTAGACATAACTAGTTGATGATGTCTTTACCATCTTAGTCAGTCGTGACCATGGAGCCTGTAAAAGACAAAACAAATATACGCGATTTCATGATCATCATCAACACATTTACACGTTCCACTGCTGGGCACGTGGTCTTTTTTTACAATACGAAGTGACGGGACGAACAAGTCGTGCGCCCGGTCTTAAGCGACACGCCTGTCCAAGCAGTTGCAGTGCACTCAGAGCTTTAAATCGGAAGAAAGGAGCACTACCACTGCGAGACATAAGTTAACAAGTCCCATGTGCCTGTAACTTCACCGGCACCCATACCCATCAAAAGCCGAACGCAGTAATGCTCTTGGCGGCAGAAATAGGTAAGGTGGCAGTGCTTCCCTAGATGAACTTTTTTCACAAACTCTATTGCTACTTGAAGTCGTGATATTTAACGATAACATAGTTATAATGCTATGTATATCGCACATTAGCATCTACGGGGGCTTTTGGTACGTACAAGTCATTGTAATACAATTCTACATTCAAATCACGTATGTTTTATCTATCGATTTTTGACGCATTCTTTAGCTATACATGATATTGCTAACATATAATGAATTATCTGACTGACGTCACCTTATGGATTAATGCTGCTATGATAATTATGAATAGTTTAGCAGCAGTAGAGCTCCTTTATGAAAGAGTTCGTCTAGGGAAGTACTGCCACCTTACCTATATCTGCCGCCAAGCAGTAATGTTAGCATTACTTAAAGATACTGGCGAAATTACAGGACCAGGGGACTTCTCAACTTATGTCTCAGGGTGAGGGGTGCAGTAGTAGTGCACCTCAGATCGTTGCGATTTAAAGCTCTGAGTGGCACTGCATCTTTTATGGACAGGTGTGTAGCTTAACATCAGGCGCACTTGTTCGTCCCGTCACTTGATATTGTATAAAAAAAGAATGAATACATGTTCAATATTCAATTTAAAGACTTCTTATTAATCTGACGTGCTCAAGCACACTCGGGAGGATTATGTACCAATTTATCTAGACTTAATATTACGATTGTCTATAACTAGATATAAAGGTTTTATGCACTTTTTTTTAGAGAAGAAACTCTAAGTTAACAGTAACTTTTAAATCCCTCTTAAAAGCTACTGGATTAGTTAAAGCGCAAATCGTCTTATTGTGATCTATTGGAACACTATAAAATAATGCATTAAGAGTAAATTTATTCAAAACATCATCTTAAGATAATATTGATATTAATATTTTTTCTTACACTAAAGGGAGTGAGCCTGGTGATCTGTAACACAGGTATCCAACCTAGTACAGACTCGAGCTCTCACTAAGGCACTTGATATTTGTTATTTTATTTTTTTGTAATTAGTAATTGTATTTTTAATGCATTGATACACTGTAACTATAACCTTATTGAGAGAAATAAAGCATATTGTATTGTATTGTTATTGTATTGAGATAAAATACACAATACCGAGTATGTATAGAATAATTAACCTACTTAAAGTTAGTCTAATGGAGACTTATTACAAGATTCAGATATAATTGCTATTGACCTATTTAAGTAATTTCTTTTTTAGAAGAAGATTTCGTGCCTAGATAATACACGAGCTCGGCTGTTTACAACAATGAACAGAAGAAATTACAGTTTGAAAAATATTAGTGTATTCCGTAAAAAAGTGAGAAAAAATGTTTTCTTTTCTAATTATATAAAGTGATTGGAAGAACAAGTCGTGCGCCTGGTGGTAAAGGACATGCCTATCCGTAACAGTTGCAGTGACTCTCAAAGCTATTAATCGCAAAGATCTGAAGAGCACTACCACTGGGCTCGTCACCCTGAGACATAAAGTTGACAAGTTCCATGTGAGTATAGTTTCATCAGCACCAGTACCCTTGAAAACCAGAACACCGTAATGCTCATATTAGTACTTGGCGGCAGAAATAGGCACGGTGGCAGCACTTGCCTAAACTTTTTCATAAGGGCTCTACTGCTACTAAAAAAATATGTAGGTAAATTTGAATCACAAAGTTTCACAAACCACTGAGGAAACAAATTTCAAGCTAAACAATATTGCCGAGGCATTGACTTACAATTATATGGACGTCGAGTCCGCGCTAAAAAGTGTCCGAACTTATAGGGCGTTAAAATCGTATACAGAACGTCATTCACGCTTTAGTCTTCGTAGCAAGCAAAATTAGACAGTACTGCGATGACATTACAATTTAAATTCAACGTTTTAGCTTTTTCATATTCCTTTACATGTCACTACGTTTAAATAGGTTGACTTCGGACATTTTTCTCGTGGTTTTTGTATTAGACCCGTCGTCCATTTATTTGTAAGTCAATGTGCCGAGGTAAATAGAATATCATAAGACAACTTTAAGAATACTAAGTCTATTGATACTCTACTCCTTGAACACTTGAGAGTAATTATTCTATTTGCATTCTAGACACTTTAATATCCTTACTAATTACCATATGAATGCTCTGAAATTATTAATTGCAATTCCTTTTGCTATCGATGTAAGTCTAAAATGATCTATTGCAATAATTAGTGAATACGGCCATTTTAAAAATGGCGTCTGTTTAGTTGCAATGTTTTGATATTAGAATTGACTTCATTTAGACGTAACAAAAGCGTAACTAATTATTATAATGGATTCATTTCTGTGTAATAATAACGCACACACTCATAGCTCCGCACTAGGAAACCCTGTACCGTGGGTGCCATGTACACACTCATATAGACAATCACAAATTACACCCAAACTAACGACAGAAATAAATGTAGACCATACAAATACCTCTCCCGGTTCGGGGATTGAACCCGAGACCTCTGCATGGCAGTCCAGCGTGGTTCGGCCACGGGGGCAGTTAAGTGCAATTAACTTTCAACACCAAATAAACGCCACAGTTTTTTAAAGTAACCTCAAAACTAGGAGCTCATAAAATTTTCCTAAATTTCATATACCTTTAAAGAATGCACCTAGCATTAGAGAATTTTTCGTAGTTTAATGTACATTTTCCCCGTATAGTTTAATCAGCACCTGTTTTTCTGCTATATTCCTGCGACTTATGTATCTATAAACTTTATAACTAATATAATCTATTAGCTCGTCTTGGTTTCTCCATTTTTATCTCTTTAGGCAAAGGATAGTTAAAGTTAGTATAGTATACCAAATATATTTAAGCCGGCCTTACTTTACAATAATGTGCCTATAAACGGAGTTCACAAACGCATGGATCTACATTCTTAACATTATTTCGCTTAACTAAGTATATAATAATAAACTACCTTGACGTGTTCTTGAAGTCAATCTTGCAAAAATGACAAGAGCAAGTACTCTATAAACGCTTTGGAAGGATAAGGGCGCGTTTATACGACACGAATTTCATCGCGCACACCCCGCGCGGTCTAAGAGCGGAGTCTGCGGCTGCACGTGTTCAGAGACCGAACTGTCATGACAAAATACGCTCTATTTATTTAGCTTTGAGCTGGAAGGCACTAGCTTGTCTTTTGTCTACGCAGTCGCCGAGCAGAGTCTGCTCTACGACCGCGCGGCGGGCGTGCGAAAAGTTTCTCCTCGTTTGTCTAGGTGCTAAGGGCGCTGGTAAAATTACTGGCAGTGAGACGTCAACTTATGTCTCAGGGTGACGGGCGCAGTGGCAGTGCCCCGCAGACCTTTGCAATTTAAAGCCCTGAGTGGCACTGTAACTGTTATGGATAGGCGCGTCGCTTACCACCAGGCGCACGACTAGTTCGTCCCGTCACTTGGTATAATAAAAAAAAATATAAGCACGTATTCAATTTGAAGACTTCTTATGCATCCGACGACGTGCTCAAGCACATACGGGAGAATTCCGTACCAATTTTTTTTTTGCACACATACTACATAGGGAAACCCTGTGTCGCGGGTGCCATGGACACACACACACACATAGACAACTACAAATTACACCCAAAGTCAAGAGAGAAATAAATGTAGGTCCTACAATTATTTCTCCCGGCCCGGGAATCGAACCTGGACCTCTGCGTGGCAGTTCGGCATGGTAACCGTGTGACGGTGTGACCTCCTTACTCCGTCATCCCACCTTTTTGTATCGCCTCTCTCCATTCGTATCGTATCCTTTTTTCTTCTTCCACTCATATTTAAATTTAAAATTTTGAATTGTTCCATTTTACCTGGCATTCTGATTTTGTTTCTTTCCACCGTCACTCTTCACCCGATTGTGGCAGAGAACACATCGTCTTCCTATTTTTTTGAACCGTTTACCATTTTACTAAAAATCTCTTGTACAGTACATATTTTAAGATCATAAATATTGTTAAAACCGGAATAAATACTTTTAAAACTGGATTTATTACCATTACCCTTTACCCTTTTGAACCCCCGAACGTTAAACTCACTAAGCGAGATCTGCGGTCTACTGAACATTCCAAGCGGTACCAGCAGCACGCTTTCACTAATGTAAAATGTGGATTGCAAGCTACATTACAATCTACACAATCCACCAGAACTTCACCAGCCCTGCAACCGTTAGGCCACTGAGGCAGTTTTTTTTTTTACTAGACTTATTCTGATTCTTGTCTATAAGAACATATAATGGTTCCATGCAGTTTTTTTAAAAGTCGGAACTCTAATAGAGTTAAGTTTTTAACTTAACTCTATTAGAGTGTGTGAGTGACTTTTAACAAGGGTTTCCTTGTCCCTTATACTAGAATCTATCTCTAGAACCTCCGGACGATATCTTGAGGGACATTTTCCTCTTTAAAGTAGATTATCAAATATAACCCTATTAGATTACTACAAAACCGTTATTAAACTAAGTTGTGCTGCTTGGGTGACCATTACGTAATTGGCTAATCCTAGCGAAACTATAATCCGGTACACGACAAGTTTAAACCTAGTTTAACCTAGCTAGTAATATATTATGTAAATTGTTGAGGGTATCGACACTTAAACATAAATAAATAGGTAAGCTATGCTTTACAGTTATTAAGTTTTTGGTTGTCAACTTTGAGCAGCACTATATCTTCGATGTCTAAGATGTGGGAGGGGTCCATTAAAATTGTTTTTGAAGTTGCTTTAGACAGTCCTTATATCACTAATTCAATAATCTCGGTATAGAGTACTAAAAAACCGACCTCAAAAGTATTCAACCCCTAAGTTGCCACCCTTAGAGGCGGAATATTTTCTTCAAATTTAAATGGGACCACTTCTGAGGTACTTTCCAACAAAGAAAGAATCATCAAAATCGGTTCATAAATGCCGTGAGTTATCGCGTAACATACATACAAAAAAACGTACAGTTCAATTGAGAACCTCCTCTTCTTTTTGGAGTCGGTTAAAAATTACCGGCTACTTCTTACCTTGACTGAGAATGCTGAAGATATATAAATGAAACTGAGATAAACCGTCACGTGTTGAAGGAAGTTGGTAAACTTTTCATTATTAAGTTTTGTTCACTGGATATTCTTTTTAGATGATGTGCAAACTCCGTGGTTCCTAGGCTTGGTTGTAAGATGTACATCCATTCTATATTAGTTTCGTTGCTGGATAAAATAAGTTTTCTCTTTTACACCGGTAAAATTAGTTTTGTCATCGCTATACGAGGGCCGGTCAAAAGTTCACGGAATGAGGGTTTATACTGGGGAGGCGGGATCTTTTTTGCCTGGTAATATTTGAATACTCAATACAGGTTTGTAAATACAAAGTTTTAGCCAAATCGAGTCACGAACTGGAAAATGAATTTCGTGCCGTCATTAAGTTCGTTACCAAGCAAGGAAAAACGCCACTAATCATTTAGGAAAAAATGACATAAACTTACGGGGATTTTCGTTCTGGAAAATGATTTATAACTGGTGCAGTCTATTCTAGAAAGGCACAAAAGTTAACAAATGAGGAACACTGTTGAGGCCAGCCAATTGAGGCCACTTCCGCAAACAACGTCGAAAAATTTGAGAAACATGTTTTTTTAAGTTGCTATCTTAAAGAAGAAAGAAAATTGCAGAGAATACAATCTTGACTAGTCGAAGGTCAGCACAAGATGGGTGCCGATAATGCTTTCAGCGATTCAGAAACAACGAGAGGTTTTGTTTTTTCTAATTCTGCCAAATATGCTCTTGTACATGTCCGGATACTACCTTGAGATGGTTCTTCGGGCCTTAAGCACATTAAACACAGTTCTCTTCTATCTTTACTAGATTTGAGTTCTACGGTGCCAGTAAAGTGTGCACCAATATGTGTGAATATGTGGGATATAGTGACACTTATTTGTGGTAGGTCAGCCGTGACATGCGATCGAGTTTCAGAGCTAAATCGGTGACATGTGACGCGATGTTGTATTCGTTGCAAACAATTTGCATGCTGTTAACAAACCAGTACATTACGCGTACAACAAAATGTAATTAACGTTTTTAATTACGTATACAAAAGGGCACATTGAGATTTGAAGAACTGGTATTTGTGGTACACAATGTAAATAAAAGGAAAAACGAACATGGAGTACGTAGATTTTCTTTAACCGCAAAAGCTGAAGCAAAGGAGTAATAAAACTCCATGTCTATTATTACTTATATATTATTGTTTTATTGTCTACCTCTAAATACGTAAATATTTGGCAAAAAAATATTAAACAAAAGTGTTTTAGAGAGGCTTCAAGGACGTTACAAAGATACAGATAAAATGGGTTTATTTGTGGAAGTAGGTACTTTAGCAGGTTGGTTTGAGGTATATTGCATTTAGAACAATCTAAAAAATAAGGTGGGTTTGTATTTAGAATTAGATAAAAGAAAGAGGATTGTAGTCAAAGAAACATCGCAGTTGTTCTAGACAAATTTTCTAGCTGATCGCACACAGTAAATCTTTATTAACTACTATATATATTCTTTCAGTTAGGAAAATACACGAGTTTCCAAAAGAAGAAGCAATTATTATTTTTGATTAGCGACCGCAATAAAACCGCAATCTAACACACATATGATACAATACTGGTCCTTTTAGGTTACATCTGTACGCACCCTAAGAGATAGAGTACTTAAAAAAAACAAGTGATTATTCATCGAAATACGCTTAAAATGTATGCATAAAATAAGAAACATGAATTTCAACCCTACAGGGCCAGCAGTGGACGAGTGGTGGCATATTGTGGTTATCTGGAGCGGCCAGATGCGGAATCCGATTTCGTCACGCCTGAGTGGTGCAGGAAACAAAAAGTGTCAATCCACGCCAACGCTCGACAGCTCGACGGATGCCACTCCAGGCAAATTTTACAACCCGTTCACCATTTAAGCAGCTTTTTATTTTTGAAACTAACCGCTCCTATCGCAATATTATATCATAATTTTATATTCCATTAACGATATCTGTGTACTAGTAAAACTGCCTAATCACCACCACAATAGTCAATTATGTTTTTGTGAAATTACTCCAATAGTTTGTTATAATTATTAATACAAAGGTTATAGAAGAAATATTTCGATCCGGCTGGATTCGAACCAGCGTCTCCTAGCAAACCGTGACAGATGCTATGCCAACTAAGCCACGGAACAAACCAGCGGTCATTATGAATTTTTCTAAGTGATTATCGCAGATCTTTGTTTCTTTTTTCGTTTTTTAACGAATTTTTTACCGTATCATCTGTGAGAAATTTGTTAGGAGACGCTGTTTGATTCAGTAAATCACTAGCGATCGAATTTCACATACTAAAACGGTTTTTTTACGCATACACATACGCAAACTCATAGTCCCGCAATAGGATAACCATGTAGCGCGAGTACCATAGACACACGCATAGACTAACACAAATTATACCAAAACTCAGAAGAGGAATAAATGAACTGACCAGTATCTTAACCGTTCGACCACAGAGGCAATTATAAAAAAGTGCTACGCATATCTTAGTTTTTATCTCGTTTAATGAGTAATTTAGTCTTCAAAATGAGCAGAATACCAAAAAATTGCAATAGCCAATGGGCTATTGACTATAGATTAGTGGCTTGTCAATATAAGCCATTAACATGTTAACAGAATAACAAACATACAAAATCCACCCATTGACATTATCGACACACAACTGACATGATTTAAAATTAACAGACTAGGGACCATGGTGGTTGGACTTCGCCGACTAAACGTATAATACCGAAACACCAACTTTACTGAAAAAAAAAGAGTAAGAACTTCCATAACTCTGCATTTGACGGATTTATTGCGAAAAAATGTATATAAAAAACGATGGAAATAAATTGATCTGTGTTTTACGTCGTAAATTAAATTTTATTTTTTTAGACGGGCATATTTTATTCGTGCGTAATTTATATTTCTGTTTTCCTCAGAAAAAAACCCTTACGATTTAAAACAGATTATTTATCTCCGTTTTTGCGTGAAAAGAATGTAGGAGGTAAAAAATATGCAACATATTACTTTAGTAGCAGTAGAGCTCCTTGTGAAAGAGTTCGTCTAAGGAAGTACTGCCACCTTACCTATTTCTGCCGCCAAGCAGTAATGTGAACATTACTGCGTTCCGAAGGGTGAAATTACAGGCACATGGGACTTGTCAACTTATCTCGCTTACCGCCAGGCATACGACTTGTTCGCCCCGTCACTTAGTATTATAAAATAAAAAACCTGGAAAACAAAACAGAGAACTTTTGCATGTTTATTTAGGCGGTACGTTTTCTTACAACCCATTGAGTTCGATAGCATAGTACCGTTTAACGAACTCAAGCTAATCGATGGCATGAGCAGTTCGCAGAATTGCACTCCGCTGGTGACCTGATTCCACCAACACACGCAACGTTGTCCGCTGGGAGCTCATTTACGGGTTACCGACGAACAAGAATTCTTTAAGGACTAAGTTGGCAAAGTTTTCGTAGACGTAAGTACAGGGTTTTCAGTTTTGCCGCATTTCCGCGTACCGGCAAAAAAATATCTTATATTTGCGGTCACGAAAATTACGGGAAACACGACAATTTTCGAGAAGTAGGTTTTTATGTTTAGAAGCTAGGCATTTAGGCTGTCAAAAACTTGATATTGTAATTAAGTTTTTTATTCTTTGTAAACACAAATTATAAAAGGAAAAATTTTTATGAAAATATTTTTTTTACATTTTTATGGTGGATAAATAAGGAACAAATTGAGTTTAATACAGTGTGAAATAGAGAGAAGCCTGATTTTGTTACTACCGTTCTTCAAACAGATTATACTAACCTCCGCTTTACAATTCTGCCATGTATATATGACCATAATATAAAATTACTGTTGCCGTTGTCGATTTTATAATATTGTTTCTCTCAAAAATCGCGATATTCTCGAGATTGAAAACCTCAGTATCGAGTTTCGAAAATGTCATAAAATTCTTCGAGACTCTCGAGATAAAAGCCCTAGTAAGTACGAGCATAACAAATATAACTAATTATTTGTGTAATTAAAATAACTTAATTACTAGCACTATGTCACCAAGGGAAGACGGTAACCAGATAGTGAGAACTTAGGCTAGGCCCATCTATTTTTATGTACTGATGAGGCATAATGACGTTACTTTGTTAGAGGTCTGTTTTTTTGTCTGTTATTAGTTGGTTGGATAAACGATTTATCTACGTATTTAGCGACCCTCTTCTTAGAGAGCTATTCGTCCTCCAAAATACGTACAACGTATGAGTGTGTGCGTTAATATAGTAATTTTAGAATCTTTGTCCCGAAGACATTTTCCACTCGATTTTTCCTGTCCAACAAAGGCATTACCTTTGCAAGCACGTAGCACCTTCAACTCAAGTTTATGTCATTTAAAAATATTGGTTCGTATCAATAGGACGGTAAATTTGTTCGGTAAATCTTACAATAATCTGGTCTTAAAATAAAATAGAGAATCCTACGAACTATATATAGTGTTTTCCTTTGCTTTGGTACCCACCAAAGCAAAGGAAAACACTATCCAGAACACTCAAACTAAATAGAATTAATTTAGAAAGTTTTATTTCTCAATACTCTTTGTATCAACACATTCAAAGCCATCAAAACGACAATTTTGCAGAAGACTATCGTTTCACGTTCCGGAAAACGGAACCGGTTACCGTCCCGTGCCGGGATTATGGACGTTTACCAAACGTGCGTTCAGTGAGTACCTACATCGAAGGGTCTATCAACTGACAATGAGTTTGGAAATTCCACGTTGGCGCATATTCTAGTCCCGTTGGAAATGACAGCACAAAGCAATCACGTACGATCTGAGTGCCTCTAACATGAGTTTACAGTGTTGACAGTGGGTTCGATTGCCGATAGCGACCGCGTCAACTATTCCGTAGTTTCGTATGGATTTTTGTTTAGGTACATAGGGTCGACTGTTGCCTTCGGGAAACTACTTCGCCTTGCTGAAGGAGACGCAGTCGACTCGTTATTTACACGGAGTTCACTGCCGCCTCTTCGGCGAGCGAATTCGGCTAACAAAGGCGATGCAGTCCACGTGCTATTTACAAGGAGCCGACTTCTCCGAAATCACTAAGTTGAAATCGCGTCAGTGGATTTGAAATAGTCACTCCAAAAAGGAATCCATAAAGTTTGAGATTTCATTAAACGCCACTAAAACGACTGATAGGGTCGTTAGATATTCCCCGGTCTCCAGTACAAGCATTGTGGTGGGTCACGACTGCCAACAACTTGAAACTGGTTTGGTCGACCGTTACTTGCCGAAGGTCACCTAGTCACCCGACAGTGATTACACCTACTTATTTCTGCCGCCAAACAGATTACTGTAACACTCAGATTAGTGAGTGTTACTGCGTTCCACTCACATTAGTGAGTGTTAGGTACTGCGTTCCAGTTTTGAAGTATATGAGTGCTGATGAAATTAAAAGCACATGGGACTAGTCAACTTTATGTCTCACTCAGGGTGACGGGCGCAGTGGCAGTGCCTCTCAGATCTTTGCGATTTAAAGCTCTGTGTTGCACTGCAACTGTTATGGATACACGTGTCGCTTACCATCAAGCGCACGACTTGTTCGTCCCGAAAACGCCTAGTCGACTCCATTGACTTCGACAGCGAACGACTTATTGTTTACACTGGGTAAGTTGCCGCCTTCGTTGGACAAGCGCGACTTATCGACCTAGTGTAAATTCGACGAAATATACAACGTCGTAATGTTTACAAGAATTAAAATTTTCTGCACAATGTTTTACACAGTCGCTAGCTAGACAATCGATTCAGTAAACTTATAACAGAGGTACTGACCATCCTGCTCCTAGTTTATTGAAGAACATGGAAATTGAAAACAAATATTAATCAACAAATACCTACTTGGGCAGCACTAAAAACTACAGTCACACAGCAATAACACGTTCCTTATGTCACTGCAATTCCAAAGCAACTATCTACTAACAATTTCAAACGATCAAAATTCATTTACGCGATGTTGCACTACCTTTTACGATCAATTTAACCTCACCACTATTTGCCTCAAAACAAGGAGTGCAAGCACCGAATAACTGTGCTAAACTAACCATCGCATATGTACAACAAGGCAATCGAGATACCGGTTTGTTAAGGATGCGGATGCGAAGTGAAACGTAGCGATTATAAGACATTGACACGACAGATACAGTAAATAATTGACTAGATCTCGCTTGCGATACGATAAGCCATACCTAATCCAAGGAACGCCTTCTTTTGAGTAGCAGAGTCATATTATACAGTTGGCCGACGAGTCGAAAAATTTATTTCTAAGTTACAAACGTTAAGAGCGCTTGCGCGCTAGGCTCAGTAGGAATCAGAAAAATGGCGCTCCGAAATGTCACAGTGAACAAGTCGTGCGCCTGATAGTAAGCTACACGCATGTCCATAACAGTTGCAGTGCCACTCAGAGTTTTAAATCGCAAAGATCTCAGGGGCACTGCCACTGCGCCCTGAGACATAAGTTGACAAGTCCCACGTGCCTGTAATTTCACCAGCACCCTTACCCTTCAAAACCGGAACTCAGTAATGCTGACATTACTGCTTGGCATTACATTATTTTATCTATACGTGTACATGTACTCGTACAAGCGATATTCGTATTTACTCGGACTGTAATCGGACTTAATGAGCAAGCGACAACCGAAGTTCGCCAACGCGCCAACACCTCGTTCGCACGTCATTGTACTGCACGGTTTTTTGCTGTATAAATCCGAACCGAATAAACAGTGGCGCATACATTAGACATAGAACAGTTCAAACGGCGTATGTCCTTCAAAAAAACGCATACACATACAAATGCATATCCAATACTGCAAAAAAAAACGTGCAGTGCATTGCCTTGTGAACGAGGGGTAACGGTGAAAGAAGTCAAAGTCAAAGTCAAAGATTATTTATTCCATAGGTAAAATAAATTTACACTTGAAAACGTCACATTTAAGCTACTGCTCGTTCACTACGCTGACCTCCCTGAGAAGGACGAGCAAGAAACTCTAGGGATTGCTCTTTTCAAATAAACTTAAATGCTATGGAATACACTTTGAATCAAATTTGTGTGGATTCTGGAGCCATGTCGTCTTTCCATACATCTTTATCTAACACGTAGTCTTCAATTTTGTAATATGATTTTTCGATCAAAATATTTTTAATGTAGTTTTTAAACTTAGGAAATGATAAACTTAATATATGCTCCGGAATCTTATTGTAAAAACGTATACAGTTCCCCATAAAAGAGTTGTTTAATAAAAAATAAAATTAAGAATGATGATGAAGAAGCGAAGTGAAGAAGTGATGAAGCCTGCATGTCAAAAATTGTTCACAAACCTAGGAAAACATGTGAAATCTCGTCGAGTCTCGGTCTTCTCCGAAGAGTGGTCAATAGTAAAACGTGTGACGTTGGTGACGACGACTTAGAACGCTACCACACGGGCGTTGCGTCATCGCAACGTCATGATCTCAACGTAAATTGCTTGCGGCGACGCGCTGTTTCAACGCACCGTGTGGCAAGTCGTTTTAAGTTATAATATATAAGTACAACGCAGCGCGTCACGACTTACTAGTTTTTATGTGGTCTGCGGTCGACGCAACGCCGTTGAAATGTATCGTGTGAGTTGAAGGTGCATTCTGATTGAGATTTCATTGTTATCCGTGATTAATAGACCCGTATCAACATAACCATAAAGTAGAGTATAAGTAAATTTATGGACATGAGAGCTGTGTGTAAACAATATGTTCGAATCTTTCTTTGCACAGCAATTTATAGACGGATAAATGATAGCGCCCTCCGTTGTCTTTAAGATTATTCTCGTAAGAACATAAAAACAATACAATTAATTGTTTCTATATATGAGAAATAGAAACCCTATACTTTCACTACGCCCACAATCTGTGGTAGTTGTTGGCGAACGCGTAACGAACTGGCTAACTCTATTAAGCTCACTATAATGTACAATCTAAATTACTCAGGAAACTTTATACTTATAAAGTTATTTAATATCGAGTTCTTAGGATTTCCCTATTGTTACTAGTTGGAAATGAAACTATTTTTTCCGGTCTAAATCGCGTATATTCGTAAAAATGCTCACAATGTTCAGAAAACGTGTGAAGTCCCCAACCCACATTGGGCTCTCTCGCCTGAGAGGAGACTTTAGTCACACCCCGGACACTCTATACAACGGTCGAAAGTTAGTTACCTACTACTACAGCAAGACGCTATCCGCACACGCGCAAATATGTGCGTGAAGTGTAAGGGTTACCCATCGCGTTCTCGTACAATTATGTTACGTGGTAGCGGCATCGTAGCAAAAATTATGTTACTAGAATCCTAATAATTACACATGTTCATTAGGTATTTATATAGATAGAATATTATATTTTTCATTAATTCACTAGCTAGAATAATATTGAAGATTTATTTAAAAATATGTTAACAGCACTTAAAATATTGTACTTTGGACAGGGACTTTTAAATAAAGTAACTAAGGTATTGAAATTGTGTGTCCAAGTTTATCATTACCTAGTTAATTATTAGGTATATTCACTACGTAATATTTATCGGCAATACAAATTGAAAATCCGAGAACCTTTGTCTGAAGTTACGGCGTCTAGTAAGTAAATTATGGCACTCTTTACTAAATAAATGAAGAAAACAATAACTGAATGAGTCTCAGACATCAGACAAGTTTTTTTAGTTTTCGTTTCATCTTTCGGAAGACGAAAGCAACTCCTCTCTTTTTCCCGTTTAGATGATAATAAACAGCCGTACATAGCACAATTCACGATCATTACAAAAAGTAACGTACAATGATGTTAAGTCGTCAAATAACCTCACACTTCCACACTCACAAACACACACGCACACACACAGACATACAAGCACTCACACACTCAGGCACACACTCACTCACGCACTCAGACACACTCATTTACTCACTCGCGCGCTCACGCGCGCACGCATAGTTTGTTATACTTATTTTTTACTTCCTCCTCAGTACTTTGTATTTCGACATTACTACTAACATGACTATCCTAGGGGTTGGGTGCCTGGAGACCCATATTACAAGCTCTGCTTAGTTTGGGCTCCAGTCTCCCACAATACATTACTCTAAGCTTACGTAATAATGTATATTTACTGTAATTGTAACGTTTCTTTGTATTGTGTTGTGGAGATAAATAAAGATATTTATTATATTTATATATTAACGTACAAGTTTCGTAATAAATAAATGAAAAATATTCAAATATCAAAGCCGTCCTAGTTGCTAGCCTTGTTGTCGTTCGGTCAATGTGACCTTCAATGTGCGGGGCGTGGTGAGGTATCTAAATCTAGGGAGGGGCGGAGAGTGCCCATTCTCTTTCCAATATGTTCTCTGCTTTAGTAGCAGTAGAGCTCCTTGTGAAACAGTTTGTCCAGGGAAGGTCTGTCACCTTACCGATTTCTGCCGCTAAGCAGTAATGTGAGCATTATTGCGTTCCGGTTTAAAAGGGTAAGGGTGCTGGTGAAATTACAGGCACATGGGTCTTCTCAAGTTATGTCTCAGGGTGACGGGCGCACTGGTAGAGCCCATAAGATCTTTGCGATTTAAAGCTCTGAGTGGCACTGTAACTGTTATACGGCCCGAAACGTTGGTTTGATTGAAAAATACGCGATATAGAATAGAATAAAATAGACATTTATTACAACGCCAAAACACATAGATACAAAAAGAAACCAAAATTAATAACACAGTCAAACAAAACAAAATAAAAATAATTAATAAACGAAATAAAGTATACAATAAAAAAAAACATAAAAATAAGACAAATATGACAAAAAGCAAAAAACAAAACAACGACTACAAATTTTGTACTGTCATATGTGCGGTTGTAGCGTACGCAAAAGGACTTCATTCAGCATAAGCCACAGCCATAACTGACTGTGGTGCTGGTTTTCAATGAGCCCTGAGTCGAGATGAGTGACGAACGTGATCGCGAAATTTTGTATGTGTTCTTTGTACATTGTGTTACTGCTATGTTCTTATTATAGATAGTAAAAATATATAAATATAGCAAGAAATATACCTACTGTATGCGTTTATAGTGTGGTGACGTAATTGCGTAACTAATAAAATTATATAATATACAACTAGATCGCTCCCAGTCAAGTTGTGGCGAAAGATGCGCGGACGGACGAACGGGAGGGATGGGGACGCTATTAAGTATTGTGCTGGATATCGCCAGCACAATACTTGGTTGTTTTGTTTAGATTCGAAAAAATAGTTACAAACGTTATTTAACTTTGATCGAAACTTAACAATTAAAGGGAATACTATTAATATAAATACAATGTTTCTCGATAAAATATGTTAAGGACTGCAGATATGGTAGTTATTTGCCAATAACCATACTTTTGAAACATTATCATAAGATCGTGACATAATAAGGAAGTAAATAAAATTGGATTAATTTAAATCTCCGCGTACGCGCAACAATAAAATAAACTACATCGTCACGAGTATGACAAAAAAACAATAGGCTAATTAAACCTTGACGTAAAACAAGGACACTGAAATCTGAATTATTTTATAAGTTGATATCCACTTACAACACAAGTAATACTAGATAAAAAAAAATACGGAACAAACAAATCACTGCCTTGGGCCAACAAAAATGCAGTACTTACGAAACAAATCAGTAAAACATAAGACGATCAAAGGAAAAGTTTGTATAGACGCGGTTAGGGCATAATAAAAGCTCTTCTGAAAATCACATAAAGAAACAATCATAATAATTTTGAAGAGTGCTTATCTGAAGCCGGTTTTGCGGGACAATGTAAATTGGGCTTTGGCAACCGAGAAATATGTTTTAAATTGCAATTAGAGCGAACGAGCAAAACGGGAGGAAGGTAAATGGAAGGGTCCCAGGAATAAATGGCGAAGGGAAGCGCGTGGACAAGGCCTTGCGTAACTAGATTGCTGGCACAATTAACTCTCGAAAATGTTTCCTCTCAACGATAAGGTAATAAGATCGTAAAATTTTACTTGCCGACACTCGTTGAAGGTTGTTCCGAGTTTTTAGACCTAATTCACCGCCTATCTATTGCGCTCGTTTTAAATAAGGAATAAAATTAAGGACGGTATCGGATTGGTAATAATTCTGAAACAATATTAAAAATCGCACAAATCTTAACTAGAGCCATTATTATCTTGAAAGCAATTAAGCAACGATATTATACGAGAGTAAATATTGGGTGTAACGGGACGAAAATTAAATTTGGAAGTGACACAGTCCGGGGGCGGTGGAGGCGGTCGCTGACAAAACGAAGTTTGGGGCTATGTTTATTGGCGTACTGCGAAAAGCAAAGAAATGACCCAACTCCTATTATATCCGTATATTATACAATTTATTACGCTTTGGATTGCAATAATCAAGGATAATAATAAAAATATTACACCAAGAGCTCACTCTGAGGTACGGACTCGTGCAACAGTGGATGCCATATTAAAAGTATTCACTGGACCCAATTGCTCGAAGATGACCGCACCAAAATCTATTGGGATCGATCCATTGTTACGGAAGAACTATGACAGTACTATTCTTGCGAATAAGCCTGATATTAAGATATTGGATCGATCGCAGTCGAGGCATTTCTTGTGGACGTTACCATGCCGTATGACGAGGGTTACATGAAAGCTGAAACCGAGAAACGCCGGAAGTATCTCGACCTGGCGCACGAGTTATCCGACATGTGGGATATGGCCTTCAATGAAATAATCCCAACTGTTTTGTCCGCAAATGGGTTAATTCCAGTCAGCCTTGCTAACAGTTTGAGGCGATTGGATTTCTGTGGCGTGTCGCTTCCAGCACAAATGCAGACAGCGGTCCTGCTGCTGTTATTCGCAAGTTCTTGAACCTGAGTCCCTGATCCCGGCCACCGCCGGGGAATACCGCCTCTCCCATTTAAAAATTCAGAATTAATCTAATAATAACAACCCGAATCTGTCATCTAAAGAATGTAGTTATAGTACCAATAGTTATTTCAATCACAAGCGTCATTCCTAAACAGCTACACCAGTTATTGCATTCTCTGAATCTACCATCAAACATATAGGTATCATTTGTTACAGAGGGCAGCTATCCGTAATACTTGTTACGTTGTCAGAAGATTCTTGCTTTCACCTGAAAGAGGACGAAGCAGGCTTTTGTTACCCACCTTCCACATAGACACGCTGCATTTGCTTGATTTCGGTCCGCAAGTGTGGTTAAAACCAGCTAACAAGCTGAGAAAGTTATCATAATAATAATAGTAATAACAATAATAATAAGAGTCTAAAATGGATAATAATAATTATTATCAACTGCCTCAGTGGCCGAACGGTTACCATTCCTGACTGCCACGCAGAGGTCCCAGGTTCGATTCCCAGGCAGGGAGAAAAAATTGTATGACCTACATTTATTTCTCTCGTAAGTTTGGGTGTATATTGTAGTTATCTATGTGTGTGTCCATGGCACCCGCGACTCAGGGTTTCCCTAGTGTGGGGCTATGAGTATGATGGATGAAATATTTATTTTCAGAGAACATAAATCCATACTTAAATTAGTAACAGACTTATAAACTATGTTAGTAAATTGTTTTCAAGAAAGATCGTGTAAAATCTACGAGGTGCCTTATGAGAGGTCCCTTCATCAATCTCGGCAATCATTTTCAGAATGCTGTTGCTATTGTTACAAAGTCCGTTTAGAAGAGAAACAATTTTCTTCCACAGTACGGCTGAAAAGGAGTCTGTCGGCGCTTCCACAAACATTGCAGACGCACTATAGAGCTTCGACAGTCGCAACTTAAGCGTCATTCGCAAGAGCGTTTGTAAAGTGCTTTTTTACCGTTCCCAACATTTGTGTTCATACGAACGCTAAAAAATCATTGTGAATCGAACTCGCTGCGGTGTGCACGTAAATAATGAATTCAAAATTATTGGCAATAGCCATTTGTATTACGAGAAAGCAGAAAAGGAAAATAAAATCATATTGGGTACGTCCCAATGATCCCCATGATCTAAGATATTCATAAGTTTAATGTTAATATAAAATATAATCTCAGTACAGAGTACTAAAAAAACTGACCTCAAAAGTACGTGGAATTACGTCTATTTGCTAAGTTTTATTGAAATATCCTTAAATTCGCCACTATACAGGACTTGCCACTGGAGATAATAAAAATCGGCTCTCACTACTCAAAGTATATTAAGAGAAAAACGCCTTGAATTGTAGAAATAGCAAAATCAACCATTAAAATAATTGCTCCTTAAGAAAATTTAGGCGCTTTTTATAAAAATGAATCTTCGTGCGTGAACAGCCCACCCTTAGAGGTGGCTTCCTTCAAAATGAAATGGGACCACTATGGAAGTACCCCCTTTCCAACAAAAAAAGAATCATGAAAATCGGTTCACAAATACCGGAGTTATCGCGTAACATACATACAAAAAAAAACAAAAACAACATATAGTCGAATTGAGAACCTCCTCCTTTTTTAAAGTCGGTTAAAAAGGACAGTTTATGTCGCTTTATGAAGTTTTGAGGCTTTATCCCTATAAGTTTTTTTAATTATTTCCGAATGTTGATAAGCACATTCGATAGATTATTGGCAATCGTGAGCCCCACAAGCACCCACGTCATTGTAAATGGCGCGCAATACAACTACACGTACGAACGCAACTCGAACGTATAGCCAACTGCCTGCAGCGCCGGCATTTTTTTTAACTCCCGTCAGAACAAAAACACGGAGTTTCGTTTACTCAATTCAGTTTAACGTCCAACGTCGAAAATCCTACAGTGCTCGATAAAAAAGCGCCGCGTTTTAAAACCGCCTTCGTGTGAATAAACACGTGGATATCAATTTGTCTCATTTCAACGTTTTCTTAACGCCCGTTGAAAAAACCCCGTGTGACTGAGGCCTAAAAGCATTTTTGTATTGGGTGCGTAGAGCAACGTACATTGACTTACAAATAAATGGACGACGGGTCTAATACAAAAACCACGAAAAAAATGTCCCAAGTCAACCTATTTAAACGTAGTGACATGTAAAGGAATATGAAAAAGCTAAAACGTTGAATTTAAATTGTAATGTCATCGCAGTACTGTCTAATTTTGCTTGCTTCGCTGTCAGTCGAACAAACGAAGACTAGAGCGTGAATGACGGTCTGTATACGATTTTAACGCCCTATAAGTTCGGACACTTTTTAGCGCGGACCCGACGTCCCTGTAATTATAAGTCAATGGCAACGTACGACTTTTGTGTATGTCGGTACCACAGGCTACCCGCGTAAAAAGAAGAACAGTACGCCTTGAAATGGGTTATCTTGGCTGCAGCAGAGCATAGAGCAAACGTCAAAGCTCTCCGCTCCCTCCCCATATCTATATAATGTAATTAAGGGTAACGACACGCTGAAAATAACTTTACAATCGTCATTGTTATTAATGTAAATATTGGCAGCTGCCCCATTTACCTACATTCACGATAAACCAATCAGACAAAGCTTTAAATCATCCTAAAGTCTAGTACTCTTAACCGACGAGCGTGTATTGTGTGCGTGTACTGATGCGTCGTGATGAAAGATGTGTGTTAGGACTGTAGCAAGTGGAAGTGTTCTCTCTCTGCCTATCCCGATGGGGAAAAGGAAGTGAAGTATATGTATGTATGTAGACAAAGCTTTACGGTCATTTCGCAACGGTTCGTTACGACAGGTCGGTAACAAATCAGAGGGTCTATTTTCGTTCTTCGTCCGACATGCTTCCGAAATAATTACTGTCAAATAGGTAATGCACAACCAAATTCAAAAACAATGTCGAGTATGAAGCTTCATTCACATCATGCGTCTTTTAATTCGGTAGGGTATTAGGTACTTAAATCATAGTAATGGTTTCGGACGGATGTGGGACGGAGAACGAGAGAAAAAGGGCCTCCATTCTGCTAATTTTCGGTCGCGTTCGTACGCAAGCGAAGACGCTGATCGGCGGTGTCTGCACCCGAATGACTGCGGCCTACAGAATTATAGATGCCTACAGAGTTGCTAGATAAAATCGAATAAATGTGTAAGCAACTGAGGATCGACAACGTATTTTTTGTAGAAGTTTTTTTTTAATAATACGAAGAGAAGTCGTGCGTCTCGTGGTAAGCGACACGCCTATCCATAACAGTTGCAGTGCCACTCAGAACTTTGAATCGCAAAGATCTGCACATAGGGGCACTGCGACTGCGCCCGTCATCCTGAGACATAAGTTGATAAGTCCCATGTGACGGTAATTTCACCAGCACCCTTACCCTTCCAAACAAGAACGCAGTAATGCTCACATGCTTAGCGCCAGAAATTGGAAAGGTGGTTGCACTTCCCTGGACGAACTCTCACAAGGAGCTCCACTCCTACTAAATTATGCCTACAATTTTTTTCGATTTTAACCTTGATAGGTATCGATCATCTAATAGTACCGATCGTGAAAAATTTAGAAAATCTGTAGGCGCCTTATTTCCGAACGGCTGTGATGAAGCCCGAACAGCCGTATGCAACAAATCGCCATAACCGACAAGTGTGGTAAAAAATGATCGCCTGAAGCCGATTCCGCGTTGACAAGTGTAGTGATTCCCTTATAACATTACAACCAAGACAAGTATTATTATAAAACGATATAAAATTGAGATATATAATATATAAACTCAGGCCCACACATACATACACTTACCTACAACTAAACATGCTAACAATCGTTTTCCAATGTAATTAATAGTAATTTAACAACAGTCAATTTTCATTTTTCATCATCATCATATCAGCCGGAAGACGTCCACTGCTGAACTTAGGCCTCCCCTAAAGATTTCCAGACCAGCCGATCGGACGCGACGTGCATCCACCCGCCGCGTACTGTTAAAGTATACACGTATGATCTTGTCTTATGCTTTTATTATTCTTTGAGTACACGTGTCTTCCTGTCTGGTCCCTATCTTTCTTACCTCTGCTTAGAGGTGTAAGGGTGAGAGCCTGGTCTCTATAACACAGGTTAATACTAGTACAGACACCAGACTTTCACAAACGAAACTAAGTTCAAGAACATCATAGGCATAAGTTTCGTTTGTGAAAGTTAATAAAGACATTTACATTTTCAGAACGACACAATTAAGCATTTACTTGGTGATGTATACAGGTTTATTCGTACAATACTAACAACCTCAAAGGACCATATTACTAACATCATACTTTAGTTCCATGACTTTTATAATAATTAATTAGATCTTACTTTCGTACAAAAATAGCAGAATATTTAAATATAAAGCTCGGTTAACGGTGATAAGTCTGCGGTAGCAAAAGAAAGCTCTAGTGTAAATACCAGACCGATGCAAAACCCAAGAAATCAAGAGATACAGATCTAAAAAATGTTTTATTACGTATTGTAAAAATTAATAATAATTGTTTGTTTACAACGTCAGTAGTATAGTCTTACGAGGTTGTCATTATTTTAAAAATAACCCTGTTAAAGATAAAGTACATGCAAAAAAGAGAACAAAAAGATATTGTAATAAATTAACAGCTATTCGAACATTACTTTTGCAAGAAAATTTCTCAGTGCAAAAATTGCCGTGCACATGTCGTCATTCAGTGCCTCTGATTACAACGCAGGCAATCCTTTTGCAGGCGGAGCTTCAATCTTTCAATGCATTATGAAATCCATTAGAGGCGACTCAGTCACGGTAACTAAATGAATTACGACGCCTTCCCGATGCCGTAAAATGCAAAAATATGTCTCTCTCTCAGTGACAACTGAATTAAGAGCGAGATGGAACTCCGATGTAGCAATAATGCCTACTTTCACAATTTACAATACTTCTACGCTTTTCATAGTAAAGGGAAATATCACTATTCGATGAACTAAAGAAAAACAAAGAACGTTTATTTGACTACCACAATTTTTTTTATTGTACTAAGTAACGGAAAGAACAAATCGTGCGCCTGGCGATAAGCACACACACGCCTGTCCATAACAGTTACAGTGTTACTCACGAGCTTTAAATTGCAAAGATCTGAGGGTCACTGCCACGTGACAAGTCCCATGTGCCTGTAATTTCACCAGCACCTTTACCCTTCACACCGAAATGCAGTAACGCAGTAGAGCTCCTTGTGAAAGAGTTCGTACAAGGAATTACTGCCACCTTACCTACTTCCGCTGCTTAGCAGTAATGTCAGCATTACTGCGTTTCGGATTTGAAGGGTAAGGGTGCTGGTGATATTACAGGCACATTGAAATGAGACTTGTCAACTTCAGACCTTTGCGATTTAAAGCTCTGAATGACAATGCAATTGTGATGGACAGGCGTGTCGCTTAACACCATGGGCACGTCTTGTTCGTATCGTCACTTGGTTATTATAAAAAAGAAATATCTCCGGGCCCTGCACGCAGAGGACAGGGATAGGGAGATCACACAATATACTCGTATCCAAGACCCACTTTGGGTTGCTAAGCCGGCGGAGTAAAACAGAACTCGAAACATAGTTTTACAGTCAATTAATCACTCTACTAAGTTTGTCAGGCAATATTTCAACAGTATATAAAATGTAGCGCACCTAGCAAAGCAGCGAACACGGTTGTTTCAAAAGAAAAAAAACATAGACTAAATGAAATGAAAGAAAAGAGCTAATCTCTGAAATAAAATTAAACTCAGCAATGGAGTGGTTAAATTGTTGAGCGGGACGGCAAACTTTTAATAACGCAGACAAACTATTATACCCGCCCCATAGTGTTTTCCGCATAATAATACTGGTAGAATGAGCCTTACCTCAAGGAAAGATAAAAGTATAAAAAATAAAGTAATGCGGGCACGCTTTTGTTAACGCGCGGACGTATTTCATTATGGCATGTACGCCCTCTGTAAAGTTGCCCATTACTTACTGAAACAGCCGTGTTTTTATTAATTTTTATTAGTCCATTAGTAAACTTTTGGGCCATTTTCAAGACGATAACAGGGCCTTATTAATGCTGCAAATAATACGTAACAAATGAGTGGAGAAACAAAGTTAGCCAGTTCGTTATATTCTGAGTACTAGCAACAGAACCTTGTGAAATAAAAAATAAAAAAATTAAATTCAAAAATTGAATTTAGATTAGCTGTTATAGAATGATTGTATGTTATATATTACCGAGTACTTGGCATGATTAACTGGAATTTTTATATTTGTGGATTTTTTTTATAACATCAAGTGACGGAACGAACAAGTCGTGCGCCTGATGGTAACCTACACGTCTGTCCATAACAGTTACAGTGCCACTTTAAATGCGCCTGTCACCCTGAGACATAAGTTCACAAGTAATTTCACCAGCACCCTTACCCTTAAAAACCGGAATACATAGGGCGCACTATAAGTTTCCGGAACTGGCCACTTACATAAACAATATTTAAAAAGTAATTACAACATTCGAAAATGGAACTCTTTGGCTGTAGAATACGGTTTGTTTCATCTGACTGTCACTTGTTTTTACATTGTGGCGTCATTTTAGCAATTGGTAGTCTACATCACCATGGATTTAACTCGTGAAAATTTTCGTAGTATGATTTTCAACGAATTTAAATGTTAAAAAAAAATTTACAGCTCAGCGGAGCTTCTCTTGGCTTCAAACTGCTTTTGGCGATGAAGCACCATACAAGACGACTATTTACAACTGGTTTGCAGAATTCAAACGCGGTCGTGTAAATCTCAGTGACGAATTTCGTGATGGTAGCCCGTCCACTGCTGTGAACAAAAACATCGATGCTGTGCGCCGTATGATCAAAACAGACAGGCATGTGATATACCATGAGATTCTTAGTTAATCTTTAGGCATAGGCATGAGCCAAATACAATCAATACTACACAAACATTTGGATGTGAAAAAAGCTGACATAGTAACAGGTGACGAGACATGGATTTATAGATACTATCCCAAAACAAAGCAGCAATCGAGCGAATGGGTCTTTCGAGATGAGCCGAAACCAACCAAAGTGGCGCGCGTGCAAAGTGCCTCTAAGCGGATGATTGCTTCTTTTTTTAATAAAACTGGACACGTGGCTACTGTTGCTTTGGAGAATCGTTGTACCGTGAATAGTGATTGGTACACGACCATTTGTTTGCCGGAAGTTATTGACAAACACCGTAAAAATAACCGTAAACGCCTTATCATCTTGCACCAAGATAATGCCAGTTCTCACACGGCCAGACAGACAAATGAATTTTTAAAGGTGAACAACGTTGACCTTATGAGCCATCCCGCGTACAATCCCAACCTGGCACCTTGTGACTTTTATTTATTTTAAAAAATTAAGAACCAGTTACACGGTCAACGATTTTCATCACCTGAAGAGCCTGTCGAAGAGTATGAAAAATATGTTTCAGAGATTGTCACGGAGTAGTGGCATAAATGTTTTCAGAATTGGTTCATTCATATGAAAAAGTGCATTAACGCTAACGGAGAATATTTTGAGAAACAATAAATTCATTTCTGAGCATTTATACTATTTATTTCTTATTCAATTCGGAAACTTATAGTGCGCCACACGTACAGTAATGCTGCCATTACTACTTGGCGGCAGACATAGGTCCGGTGGCAGTACTACCCTGGGTGAACTCTTTCACAAGGAGCTCTACTGCTACTAAATAATAATCGATGCTATGTTGGTATAAATTAGTAATAAGACTATTTGTTACTAGCTTTGTACTGTTGTTTTTGTCCCAAATAAAATAAATGCAATAAATTCCTCAATGATGTTTGTAAATGAGCCCACTTACACGATCACTTACGCGACAGTTTGCTTTTTTATGCTTTTTGCCATGTTTTTGTTTATTGATTGGTTCATTTTCAATTACATTGTATTATAGGTACGTGAACGTTAGTCAGTTGTAGCAGCAATCATGACTCACCCGCTGCGATTCGGTTTCCCAGGGGAGGGATGCTATTAGTGATTCAGACTGGTGAGGGAACCCCGTTAGACACAATACAATTATGTATAGATTGGTAGTATGTTTGACGATTATGGAGCATATGATTTTAAAAAATAAATAAAAAAGCTAAATTGACGTTGTGCTAACAGTATCGTGCATCGATAAACGTGTAGAAAAACTTTGTGTTCTACAAATCGTCCTCCATGCCTAATCCGATGAAGTATAAGTAGAGCTTCGTAAAAAAACGAAATAAAAAAGCCAATAACGTTCATTTTAAATTTGAAAGCCATAAAAATGTAATATTGCAAATAAAACAATTTTTTCCCGGAGCTAAATCGCACATATTATTTTCTCAAACAAACAGACTCTATGCCTACAGAAAACACGATATGTAAAAATTAAAAAAAAAATCATGCAAGATTCATTATGTTCATCATTGCGAATAAGGGGATTATTTTTTATATATATTTTTTATTATACATAATAATTACTTATCCATTTATAAACAAGAATATAAATGTATTACTTCCGTTCAGTAATTTCTTGAACTTCCAAATCGTGTTATCGTGTTTTCTCAATTCCATCATTTTAGAGTTACGACTGTATTTGGTTTCACCAGGATCGATATGACAAAAATAAGAAAGATTTCGCATTTTCGGCTAATGAACTTTGAAAATCGAGAGTGCGTAAAAATAATAAACAAAGGTTTCATTCAACATGCATTGCTCGTTCTATACAATTCCAATACAGCTATGTAAAAAGTTGACAGCACGTTTTCACTGGAGCACAATTTGTTCCAGCCAACAATCTCAAACAGAAATCTCATACATCTTTAATACTGTTTCTGAAGGGAGGCGATTTATTGGCGAGAAAGTACATAAAACTCGATTTTATTGGCACTTAAAAGTATACAGCTGCGTGGATTGATACATACTTCTTTGTTATATCTTTTTTATAAACACTGAAACAGTCATATTAATGTATTTTACGATATTCTAAGAATTGCGAGTGTAGTGAAAAGGGCAATGAACTCTTGCGACACCCACCATACCGACCCTTGCAGAACGAATTTTTATAATTTATTAAATATTTACAATATGTTTTATGCAAGAACTACTATTGTTTTGTTATGTAAACAATTGCTTATTCAATAACGTTATACAATACATGTATAATTATGATCATTTTTAGAGTGGCCTATATTTTGCGCCGAATACCTAAAAACAAGAGTAAGAAATAGAAAAAGAATTTGAAAACCTCGTATCTCCGTTTTTGTCATCCCTACCTTACCTTACTGCCTCCGTGGCCGAACGGTTACCATGCCGGACTGCCACGCAGAGGTCCCAGGTTCGATTCCCGGGCCGGGAGAAATATTTGTATGACCTGCATTTATTTCTCTCGTGAGTTTGGGTGTAATTTGTGGTTGGCTATGTGTGTGTCCATGGCACCCGCGACACAGGGTTTCCCTAGTGCGGGGCTATGTTGAGTGTGTGCGTTGTTGTTATGTTACTCTACAAACGCAATGTCTGGTAATTGAATTTTAAAATATAATTTCTAGACCCTTTTTTTACTTAAGTTTTTTAATTGTACCTTTAATTACAATCATCGGTTGCCGTATAATTTTATCTAGTAGTTCAGTTTTTTGTTCCAAATCAAAAGTTCACATTAATGTAGGTGTACATATTAAACAGACGAAACTATTCTTGCAACTTTTGCTAATGCTGTACATACATTGTACGATCAAGAAAGATTATCTAAAATATCAAAGGGAATGTAACATGACTAAGTTATTTTCCGAAGATATCAAAAAGGTAACGAATCACATCACAACTAGTCAAGTATTAATGCTATTATCGAAGCGTAGTGACAGCGAGCCAATCAGAGAGCAGGGAGCGCGAACCTTCTCAGATTGCGGTTTTGAGCGCCAATTTACGTGCGTTAATCAGGTCGAATAATTTGGCCGAATATTCGAGTACCCTAGGCCGACTATCCTAATTGTAGCTATAGGTACTATTCGTTGCAATTTTAATAATTATTTATAGACGACTCTATAGACGACGTCCATGGTCGAGTGACTTGCATACCGGTTTACATGGTGTAGCCATCTCCGAGGTCCCGGGTTCGATCCTTGGCCGGGTCAACGTAGGAACTAAATTTTGGAACTAAAGTCTGGGTGTTTGTGGTACCGTCGTTGTTTCCGATTTCCATAACTTCGTCATATTGTGATTGTTGAAATAACAAATAAATAACGCACACACTCCAAGCCCCGCACTATGGAGACCCTGTATCGCGGGTGCCATGGACACATAAATAGACCACCACAAATTACACCCAAACTCATGAGAGAAATAAATGTAGGCCATACAAATATCCCGGCCCTGGAATCGAACTCGGGAAACCTGCATGGAAACCGTTCGGCCACGAAGGTAGTCAAAAGTTTGAATAAAGAATTCGCCAAAGAAGCTCGAAATGCATCTGACTCAAACCCGTTTTTTTTTTTTCAGTTCATTTTAGGTTGACTCAACGGACGCCATCTTGTGAGCACACATAAACTTTATGTTTAAAAAATAATGGTTGCAGCTTATTTTTATCAATAAAATATATAAAGCAAGCACGATCCATACCTGTCGCTCCATCCGTTGAGCGGATCATAATATAGTAAAATACTTCCTGATCAAAAAACGAAGTCATATGGGGAAACGAAATCGTATGAATAAAATATCGAATATATTCCGATCGCAAAGATTATTTACGATAAACGAATCGCCGCGCGGATAAAACAAAAACATCTGGGAATGGGCGATAATAAATATCGCTGAAGAGTGAGCTCCAAGGCGATAAATCACACAATGGCCAGCCGGTATCAAGTAGAAGGCAACCGCACGTGAAACAAAAGAAATGGCAATCGTGCCCCCAGAATGGCCCGATAAATGGGGCGGAGATATACTTACAACCTCGATGGGCCTCGAGTTCCTATCGACCGCAGTTTCGCCAAAAATAGCACTTCTTTAGAGTGCTCTCTTTAAAAGTGCCTTTAAAATTGCTAAGACACGATTATTATGAAGGGAATCTTCGTCCTTTCCACGGGGCTGGGTCCTTTGTTACGATAAAAGCTGGAAGCTAAAGAACCTACTATATATGGGAGCGTCGGAAAGCACCCGTCAAGTCGTGGAAGCAAGGACGTTATACTTCTCGAAGGTGCTTAGGGCGAATTAAACGAAATACCTAAAATTGCCATTATCAAATTTTTATCGTAAGCCCGCCTGTTGCACATCAACTTACTATTTTTATACTTAAGTTACTGTTCTGTGTTGACACTGAAATTTAGTATATTCCATTCATTCGTTCAAAATTACTAATTATACTTTTACTAAACCCTAAAGTCAATTACAAAATATTCTTCATAAATAAGGATTTATAATCATTGATCAATTTGGGAAATGGAGATTCAACGGTGAAAAAACGTTACTAATGTTTTTGACGGAATATTCGCGAGACTTGGCCTCAATTCTGTGCCGCCGAAAACATTAAATGTAACCATTTAATGTTTCGGCGGCACAGAATTTCAGTATAATTAATGTAGATTACACTGGTTTTAATACCTTTATCGTGACACTGTTCCTAATAAATTGGTCCTCGGTACGCTATCAGTTTACGAACAGACGACTGTAATTGGACATAGTAAAATTCCGACATTTTTTTCTTACAACCACAGGAACCGATATAATAATGAATTATAGTGTCTCTGATATAGTAACCATGTTTACCATTAAATAAGGATATTCGCAAGTGCAAGCTTCTTTGACACTATTTTCTGTTAAATGCATGTTGATGCAATTAACATCCTGGAGCACAGGATGTAGCGAGCGGAAGGAAAAATGTAGTATGAATATTTTTATTACAGCAGAACAGTTCACATGTATCCCTTTAAACTGCGCTACTATAAACTTTTAGAATAGTGTTCCAACTGCCTCTCTATTTACTGACCCGATAGATAGGGTTTTCCGGAGAGACCAGGGTACGGCGAGCGACCGGGCCAAGCCGTCCTCACGGGCGTCTCTGGCGGACCCGGACTTGGGTATGGATTCGCCAAACGTTCGTCTGCCCCGGTAGGGTGTGACCGGGGCGTTCGTCTCGCGCGCAGCTAGCGCGTCTTCGGAGACGCGCGGGCCACGTGAGTTGCCCGTTAAGTCGGTGGCTATGTCCGGACATTGTCGCAGAACACTTGCACTTGACATCTCCGGCACTAGCTCAGGGAGCTAGTAGAGGATGAGATAGAGATCTTCCGGTCCCTCCGGCCGCATAGGAATCTGAGAACTGAAGAGACGCCGTTCATTCGGCGTCGGGAAGTGAGCGTGCCTTACAGCTCCGCCACCAAGGAGGAGATTTGGTAGTCGGCTTAGAGTCGGAGGCTCAGCGGTAGCAACCGTTAGTCGGGAAGTGAGCGTGCCTACAGCTCCGGTACCTATCTGGAAAATAGGAAGGGTGCTGTACGTGCACCCGGGGCGGCTCACCTAAGGCACTAGCCTTACAGATAACCGGATAAAGTACGTGATTCCAGATAGATACCGGAGCTGCTTAGCTTAGCTTATATGTATATACAACAGCGTGACTACCCTAAGCCAGGGCTCCGTCACTCGCTCAAGGCTATGTGATAAGTGCCTACTGCCGATGTCGGCACTAGCGCTCATACAAGTTCTTACATTTATGCGCATTCGGCTCCGCACGACTGCACACGACGAGCAAAGTTATTTTCACCTTGCTGAGAGCGTGCTTAGGTTCCTTTTTCCTCGTAGTGAGCGCCTGGTGTCATTAGTGAGATGTAGGAAGGTATTATAGCGTAGCTATTTTCGATTTTGTATGAGAGTGACGTATCTGTTAACTAGAAGCTATTAAGTAAGTAATCTGTGCCTAAGTTCCGAGCGGAGTGAAGGCTTTGATGCACCGAACAGGCGGGAGTTGCCCTACATGTCTTATACTATGTTAATAGCGCGTATTATCTCGATCGTGGTACCATCTATTGGATTAATGCCGCACTGTTCATGGTGATAAAATCTTTAAATAAGAACACAGCATCAAAAGTATATCAATGCATCACTGTTCATCTATCTATAGCTAGTCATGTATCTGGCTGTTAAAAACCGAGGATTGTGAACGAATGTGATACGATTATTCGATGATCAATTCATCACGCACCACTGTCACGCACCCGACGTTTTCGAGTTCCCGGCTTATCATGCGCAACTGAACACGCGGCTTTATCTTCCAATCCCAGCGGATCTATTGGCATCAGACGGTACTCCTATGTGCACTTCAGCGGTATGCTAGACAATAAAAAATCTGCAATAAAAGCTGAAATATTCGGGTTTATAAATTTCGGAAATATGAGAGGAATCGTCTTCTTTTAGGATTTTTTACCATAGATCTTTCATGTAATACCCTAGTTGACTTAACCGCTCCATTGCCAAACAACCCTCAGCTTTTAGGTCCAAGAATAAAAATGTTGGACAGATGCGGGCAAACAATAAGTTGCTGTGAAATATAATCGTGACATCATTAGGGTTTGTCTGTCTGTAGACAAATCCTAAAAAAGCGAAGATGTAAATAAATGTATTTGGATACGACATTATTTTACGATGAGGCAATCTTTTCGCTCCTATAAATTATCAATTATTGCCTTTTGAAGCAGTAAGTGGCCAATTTGTCATAGAAAACACCAAATTGTTTAAGGGGTTACGGTGGCTCCTCAGTGATTTATGGACACCCTCATAAATAACGTAACATTTTAATGTTTTGCAACATGCGTTTGTTTATGATGTAGGTATGTGTAATTCGAAGGTAATCAATGATATTGAAGGGAATAGATAAACCGCTTTTTGGGCTGTAGTTAGGGTCGAAATTATAGATATTTATTTTCATTGATAATTTATCATGGTCACTAATTTTAATTTTTTTATTATATATAATTATCATTTATGCTTCTGTCTCTGTAATAACTAAACACGAAGAAAAATCATAAAAATCAAATAGTGAATAGGCATTACTTAGGCGTGCATCCTACTACGTCGACCTCATCGTCACTTTCCATCGGGTGAGATGGAGATCAAAATCAAATGTGCACTTATTTTTTTTATTAAAAAAAGTCTCTTGGATAACGATTTAGTTTGTGACTTTTTTTGAGATTGATATTTCACACGTTTTGATACGTCTTGGAAACAAACAAACACGACACTGAGGGCGGTAACATTTTGTAGTTTAAATTAATTTTATATTTACCACGATAATTATTATCAATGATAATTATCATTTCCAACCCTGGCTGTAGTAAAGGAAAACTAAAAATATGTTACATATAATAATGCGTCCTACAATTAAGTAGTCTTCAATTTTTTCTTTATGATTACAAGGTTACCTTACAATGTAAGTACTAATCGTAAAAGGCCAATTTTTTCCTTTTTTCAATTTTCTTCAATTTTTTTCAAACGAAGATATTTTAATTAAAGTCGTTAAATGCACTAAAATAACTTACATAATTTACGCGGAGTTGACTCTTCTTACTATTTTCATCCGTAAGAAGATGTACCTGAAATAAACAAAGCATACTTCGTTAAAAAAATAATCCAAACTTAAAACAAATTTTTCTGAGTGTTCGATCTTTGTATTAACAATTATAACAAAGTAGTGGAGTAATTTCACAAAAATAATTGAATATCAATTAAATAAAAAATAAAAAAATATAAAAAATAAAAAGAAATTTAAATAGAGTGAATAGCGACATCTCTCACCAGGGCTGGTAGCTGTAAAGGTATCTAACTGGGTGATAAAACTTTCATAGATGGCGCTACGACTAAAAAGTCATTGAAAAACAAAGACACGACAAGCGCATAGACAAATTCGTGAAGTCCGCTGGTTCGTTCCGTGGCTTCGTTGGTATAGCGCCTGCCACGGTATGCTAGAAAACGTCGATTCGAATCCAGCCGGATCGAAGAATTTTTTTCTGAGTCGAGTGAGAGGTTCGATATTTGTATTAATAATTATAACAAACTAGTGGAGTAACTCCACAAAAATAATTGAATATCAAGTCAATAAAAAAATTTATTAAAAACCATTGACTTACAATTATATGGACGTCGGGTCCGCGCTAAAAAGTGTCCGCACTTTTAAGGCGCTAAAATCGTATACAGAGCGCGACACTCCGCTTTAGTCTTCATTTGTTCTACGGACAGCGCGATACTGCGATGACATAACAATTTAAATTTCGAATAGGTTGACTTGGGACATTTTTTTCGTGGTTTTTGTATTAGACCCGTCGTCCATTTATTTGTAAGTCAATGTTAAAAACTAATTGTTTTATTTACTTCGATGCGGAGGTTCGGCAGAAAAAATAGCCGTATGAAAAAAGAATATAATAATGCACACATTAATTGCCCCACACTAGGGAAACACATACACACACAAACACACACATAAATTAGGGTCGGTATCATAATGAATATATCTTCAAAATGACCTGATCAGCATAAGGACTAGATCGCATAACGACCACCTCTGCAGAAAGACTATAACTTACAATGACTTGGTAGCAAAATGACTAGATATCGAAATGACCATATCAAATTCACGAGAGAAATAAATGTAATATAAATATTTCTCCCGGCCCGGGAATCGAACCTGGGACCTCCACGTGGCAGTTCAGCATGGTAACCGTTTGATCTTGGAAGCAGTTCAATACGAGCGCAGCTATTTTGCACGATTTAACCTTCACTAAGTTCACGGAATGGTAATTTACTTTCGTTTTTATTAACACGGATTTCCGCGAAGTAACGCCTGAATCTATAAATAGAAGAATAAGATAGAGGATTAAGGCGAGCCACCGGCGGAGAAGCGGGAAAACTGTTTAGCTAGATCAAATGGTTTAGATGTTTACTGTTAAATAACGGTCTTACAAAGAATATGCGATACGCCTCAGGATATTATCTAAAGAATGTGTTAATGTATTACAGGACAGGACGTACTTTATACGATCATATGAAATCCTGGAGAACGGCTAAAACAAAAGTCTAAAAAAATTATTCAAGAATGAAATTTATACATAGGACGCACTATAAGTTTCCGGAACTGACCACTTACATAAATAATATTTAAAAAGTAATTAGAACATTCGAAAATGGGACTCTTTGGCTGTAGAATACAGTTTGTTTCATCTGACTGTCACTTGTTTTTACGTTGTGGCGTCACTTTAGAAATTGGTTGTCTACATCACCATGGATTTAACACGTGAAAATTTTCGTAGTACAACTTTCTACGACTTTAAGTGTAATTTAACAGCTCAGCGGATCTTCGCTCGGCTTCAAACTGCTTTTGGCGATGAAACACCATGCAAGACGACTATGAGGACTACAAAGTACATATTACCAAAAATTGTAAATAAAATACCAGTACAATTGCATAAAGATATGTTTATAAATGTAAAAAAATGTAAACAAGTTTTAAAAAAGTATTACTTGGGTTGTATATTGGACCCATAACAATAGTGGCGAGTATGCGATGCATTCTACCTTCGCATAAACCCTTTGAAGGGTTTTTGAAAGTAGTCTTAATATAAGTTTTTAGTTTAAGTTGGTTTTGAATAAATAAATAAAAAAAAAAAAAAAAATATGTATAGCTGGTTTGCAGAATTCAAACGCAGTCGTGTGAATCTCAGTGACGAATTTCGTGATGGTCGCCCGCCCACTGCTGTGAACAACAAAAACGTCGATGCTGTGCGTCGTATGATCAAAACGGTATGTGACATACCACGAGGTTCGAGCATCTTTAGACATAGGCATGAGTCAAATACAATCAATACTACACAAACATTTGGGTGTGAAAAAGCTGACATAGTAACAGGTGACGAAACAGGAATGTATAGTTACGATCCCAAAACAAAGCAGCAATCGAGCGTATGGGTGTTTCGAGATGAGTCGAAACCAATCAAAGTGGCGCGCGTGCAAAGTGCCTCTAAGCGGATGATTGCTTCTTTTCTTTAAGAAAACTTGTTAACTAAATATAACACTGCTAGGACCTTTAGGAACTTATTCCTATCAAGGAAACACTAATCAAGTCTTAACTCTTTTTTATTTTCGTATTCCTCTTACTGACCAGTACAAATTCGAATCAAGATGTGTCCTACCACAGAGAATACAAAAAAATGTAGTTTTTAATCGATATGCAGAATCGAATATAATTGATTTAAAATAATATTTCTATATTATATCGAGTAAATCGTTCAACGACCAAATCACATTATGTACCTATTTAGTTTACAATAAGTATAATAGCTAACAAACTGGACACGTGGGTACTGTTGCTTTGGAGAATCGTTGTACCGTGAATAGTGATTGGTACACGACCATTTGTTTACCGGAAGTTATTGATAAACTCCGTAAAAATAACCGTAAACGCCGTATCATCTTGTTCCACGATAATGCCAGATCTCACACGGCCTGACAGACAATTGAATTTTTGAAGGTGAACAACGTTGACCTTATGAGCCATCCCGCGTACTGTCCCGAGCAGTCGAGAGCACCTTGTGACTTTTATTTATTTTCAAAAATTAAGAACCAGTTACGCGGTCAACGATTTTCATTACCTGAAGAGGCTGTCGAAGAGTATGAAAAATATGTTTCAGAGATTGTCACGGAGGAGTGGCATAAATGTTTTCAAAATTGGTCCATTCGTATGAACAAGTGCAATAACGCTAACAGAGAATGTTTCAAGAATGAATAAATTCATTTCTGATCATTTATAGTATTTTTTTCCTATTCATTCCGGAAACGTATATTGCGCCCCATAATGTATTTATTGAGATTTTTTATGAAATAACTCCCACTACATTTTATTTTATTAGTTCCAGTTATCGAGCCGTCGAAATTCTCCTATGTGTTTTTGATTTGACCCGTAACTTAGTTGGTAAACGCAATGCTACGATGCAGCATGGACGTGGATTGAAGTCCAACCGGTTCGATGAAAGTTTTTCTATGTGTTCGGTCTTTGTGTTCATAATCATAATGGAATATCTAACTTTGCACATAATTTTAATATACAGAGAATATGCTTAAGTTTGGTTTTCAAATCAATCCCTAATCGAATTATTAAATTCACATTTATCCCAAAATTTGCTGCCCAATCAGTCGCCATCGCGCTTGTCAACGTCGGATCTATGTTAAATTTCTACCACAGTTATTATTTTATTCATATTATTAATTTTCAGCTAGCGGAGTGGCGGTCCCCCACACCTCACCTCCTAAAATCTAGGCTCGTGTTCAAATACGTTGCCTTAAAAATAAGTTAGACGATTTTATGAAAGACAAAGAAATCTGATCTTCTTTCTATATTAGTTCTACAATTTAGTACAAAAAATATTTTGAACTGACTTCAAAAAAAGCAGGTTACATAGATAGATAAAGCATTTATTGAGCACTTTACATCACAGCATTACATATAACAAGAAAAGGAAAGTTACAACAAATAATGTCCTGAAAAAATTTCGGCAGAGAACAAAGAAGTAACGAGAATGAACACTCTCCACCCCTCCCTAGCTTTAGATATCGCACCACGCCCCGCACATTGACGGTCACATTGAGTGAACGACAACAAGGCTGTCGGCGACTTTGGTATTTGAACATAGTTTTCATTTATTCATTAATATATAACTTCATTGTACGTTACTATTTATAATAGTCGTGAATTGTGCTGTGTACGGCTGTTTATAATCATCTAAATGGGATAAAGAGAGGAGTTTCTTTAGTTTTCTGAAAATTGAAACGAAGTAAGTAAAATAAACTTATGTCTGAGATTCATTTAGTTATTGTTTACTTTAGTGCAGAGTAATATATAATACACACCTCTGTTTTAAGGGGAGGGAGGCCTTTGCTCAGCAGTGACACAGTATAGAGTCATAATAATAATAATAAAAATAATGTATAATACAGATTTATTATATCAATATAATAAGACGCCATAACTTCGTGAGGTAGTAGACAAGGGTTCTCGAATTTTCAATTTGTATTGCAGATAAATATTACGTAGTCAATATACCTCCCTATTTATTAACTAGTTAATGATAAACTTGGACACGCAATTTCAAAAACCTTGGTTACTGTATTAAAAGATACCTGTCTAAAATGTAACATTTTAAGTGCTTTTAATATATTTTTTAAATAAATCTTCAATATTATTCTAATAAGTGAATTAATTAAAAAATGTAATAAATATTATGTCGATATATATATATATACATCATGAGCATGAGTAATTATTAGGATTCTATTAATAGAATTATAGTTGCCGCCCTGATCACGTAACGTAATAATAGTACGAGAAAGTGGTTGGTAACACTTCACGCACACATTTGCGCGTGTGCAGATAGCTCCTTTCTGTATTCATAACTTTATTTACTTATATTATATTATTTTTTTAGTTTAAATTACAATATTTTTGTCTTAGTATTTAGTTATTGCGACTCAATTCCTTTCGCATAAACCCATTAAAGGGTTTTTGAAAGGAAAATCTAAATGTACATACGTGTTTAATTGTAAATTGAATAATAAATTTAAAAAAAAAATGTAGTAGTGGTAAGTAAATAACTTTCGACCGTTGTATGGAGTGTCCGGGGTGTGGTTTCAGCTCAGCACAATGCTGCCAACTTTATAAGTTTGCAGCGTTGATATGCTGCCTACACCTAAGTGGTTGCGCAAGCAAGCTGCGCGCGGCAACGAACAGTCGGCGGCACATCAAGTGCAACAGTTGCACTAAAAATTCCAAATCCAAAAATTTAATTTAAAGAAAATATTCCAGAATTGGGTGGCAAACTAGAGGATGAATGACTTTTGAGGTCGGTTTTTAGTACTCTGTATATATTGATACTGCATTACTCAAGTTTTTAGGTTTTCGCGATTGTTACACATAGGAAATGAAACTATTTTTCCGGATTTAGATCGCGTATATTTGTTTTTTCAAACAAACCAACGTTTCGGGCCCTTTACAAGTCCCATGGTCACGGTTGACTCAGAAAACTAAGATATTATTATTACTATTTTTTTTTAATTTAAAGGAGGCAAACGAGCAGATGAGCCACTTGCTGGGAGGTGGTCATCGTCGGCCATGAACATTTGCAACATCAGATGAGCTGTCTATGCTTTGCCAACCTTTGAGAGCCCTGTAAACCCTTTTTGAAGAACCCCATGTCATAGCGCAAAGGAAAAACTCAAGAGGAAGATCATTACAGATCTTGCAGGTTCGAGGAAGGAACGAACGAGATGCCCGCGTGGTCTTACAATGCCAAATGCATCTAATATAATATAAAACAATTCAATACTTTTGATAAAATGTGTTATTTTATTTTTGTTTATTGCTTTGTTTGTTTTTATTTGTAAGTCTTAGCTACGCGCTTACATGTATTGTAAGTTTTATTATTTAATTCCATGTTCGCTAATAAATGAATACTGAATACTAAACGATAAACTAGTTATAATAAAGTGACATATGATCCATGCGTCATACGTGCTTTTATCATATGAAAGTCGTAAAAGTAACATGTACTACATGAAACTAATTATGTATATGTGAAATTTTATAACCCTCCTACTTAAGCATAAAAAAGTTATTACTACACTATTGTTCTTGAAACTTTGAACGACCTGCGTGTAACCGTATACCACAAATATAGGCATAGGTTCCCAATTTTTTTGACTCACCGCCCACTTAGGCACGATAAAAAAATTCAACGCTCACCACCACAAAAAATAATTGAAAACACGTATTTTTTAAACGACTTGATTTTGAAACGACAAGAAAAGGCTATACGTTCGGCTGTATGTGTGTTTCATGTATGTTTTCAGATATCTCCGTGAATTGTGGATCGATTTTGAAAAATCTTCTTGTGTTTGAAAGGGTGCACTTTCGTGGTGGTCCTTTTGTCACCAAGTCAGAATCTGATGAGGGGATCCCTTGAAAAATGAAGGAAATCATCAAATTTTATAGGGATGTCCATGTGTACTCACCAATTTCTCTCGCGAATGACCCTTTTTCTGAGCCTTTCAAGGACCCCAGCACCCTTATTCACCTGACCTCACTCCCTGTGACTTTCAAAAGACATCCAAACTTCCAAAAGAGTGTGACGGACATGCTGAAGACCACACCGGTTGAAGACTTCCAGTGCTGCTACCGACATTGGGAACTACGTCTCCATCGGTGTGCAGCTGCCCAAGGGAACTACTTTGAAGGGGATAACATTGATGTTTAGAAAAAATAAGAACTTTGGTAAATAAAAAATCAGTCTCATTACTTTTCTGCCACACCTCGCATATGCGTCAATTTTGGCCAATTTTCACAATTCTTTTTTTGTATCAAAGGGTACACTCTCATGGTGGTCCCATTCTCACCAAGTCAATGAAGAGCGGATCCCATGAAAAATAGAAGGAAATCTCAAATTTTATAGGCATGTCCGTGTATTCACCAATTTCTCCATCAATTGTGCACCGATTTTGAAAATTCTTTTTTGGTTGAAAGGGTATACACTCGAGGTGGTCCCTGATGCTGTTCCGGGTTCGTTTCGGCTATCACAAATAACTAACTATTTTCCGCAAATAAAAGTCGACTTTTCACTTGGCACAACACATGTAATCAAAAAATCACCGTCACCATGACAAGAAAAAGAAACGACAAAGTGTACAAAGGAGTCAGCAACAGTCTCATTGTCACCAAGAAGTCAGAACCTGATGAAGGGATCCCATGAAAATCCAAAAGTCGACAAGCAAACTTTTTAAGTCGGTTTTTTTTTCAATAATTACATTAACACAGAAAATCACAAGGAAACATAATATTTATTAGCAGTGTAGTTTATACATATATGTATATGAGTTCTTTTTTTTCCAAATGCGGTAGCACCTTCTGGACAGCATCAACGCCCCCAATTGCTTCCGAGGCCCCTACCTAGGACTCTTCAGCGCCCAGTGGGTCACTTTGGGAATCTCTGGTTTAAAGAAATGACGCCGATATTAATCGCTTCAAAAAATGTTAGGACCTCTAATGCGGCACCTCAGCAGCAGAGCTCCTTGTGAAAGAGTTCGTCCAGGGCAGTGCTGCCTTACCTATTTCTGCCGCCAAGCAGTAACGTAAGCATTACTGTGTTTCGGTTTTGAAGGGTAAGAGTGCTAGTGAAATTACAGGCACATGGGACTTGTCAACTTATGTCTCAGAGTGACCGTAGTGACAGTGGCCGTAAAATCTTTGCGAGTTAAAGCTCTAAATGGCACTGCAACCGCGTGTCGCTTACCACCAGGCGCACGAATTGTTCGTCCCGTCACTTGGTGTTATAAAAAAGCTGCTTTTATCACATGAAAGTTTACTACATACATAAAACAATTTCTCAAACTATTATTATAAATCATTGACTTACAAATAAATGGACGACGGGTCTAATACAAAAACCACGAAAAAAGTGTCCCAAGTCAACCTATTCAAACGTAGTGACATGTCAAGGAATATGAAAAAGCTAAAACGTTGAATATAAATTGTAATGTCATCGGAGTACTGTCTAATTTTGCTTGCTTCGCTGTCAGTCGAACAAACGAAGACTAGAGCATGAATGACGCTCTGTATACGATTTTAACGCCCTATAAGTTCGGACACTTTTTAGCGCGGACCCTACGTCCATATAATTGTAAGTCAATGTTATAAATCGATGCCTTACTTTCTTTAACATGTATCTTATAAAGGGTGATTATTCAAGAGATGGCAAAACTTTGTATTTATTTTAAATTTCTTGTCAAGGGTGTTAATTTGGATCCATTACTTTAAGAATAGGTAAAAGCCAGTGTGTGAATATAACGGAAATTTGATGTGAAATCAACCTGCAAAATTTGTAAGGCGACGAACTGTGAAAGTAACTATGTCTGTTACGTTTTCACACCTAAGCCGTGGAACCAATTTTGATGAATTTTGGTATAGGATGAATGGGACCTAGGAGAAGGACATAGGCTATTTGTCACAAAAATAAATCTTAAAGGGGATGAAAGTTTGTATGAAGAACAAATCATTTCTCAAGTAGTACAGTAGGCTATTCGAAGTACTTATTCTACGCAGACAAAGTCGCGGGCACCAGCTAGTGTATTTATGTATGTGAAATTTCATAACTCTCCTATTTAGGCATTAGGTATAAAAGTTGGCGACTGTTTCGTGTTTCGTGCGTAGAATTTTTAAACTTCGTAAAAAAAAATAATTTTGTGAAAAACAAATATAAACAAAATACAAAATAAAAACAGAACTGGTCCAAAAATTAAGTTGGCATAGTGTTCATTGGAGGTGTCGAGATGGGGTCTTATTACACCGACCCCATTAAACGACCCCATGCGCACTCATATGCCTTCACATAAATCTACACACATGCTGATGCCTATTCTTTTTCCGCATAACTCACTAAAAATGTAAAACCACGGTCGTTTAGACTCATTTTTATACTTTGTTTTGGTTTTAAATACAGACATATATTTTTGGTTACACGAGGTTTTTGGTTACGCCCAGTTACACGGGGCGAAGATTTCGCGCGGTCGCCACGCTGCGACCGCCCAGTTACTACGCCTTCAAGTACATTTATGGCGAATCTGAATTCTATTCACTAGGCAACAACATTTCAATTCCTCTGAATAATACAACAGCCACCACCGCCACGTAGACCAAATTCAAACCAGACTCGCCCGCGTGCAAGAGACGCTCATTTAAGTTAAAAGGTAACGGCTAAATAAATAGAGCGTATTTTGCCATGACAGACAGGCGGTCGCTGCGCGGCTGCAACGCAGTCTCAGCTCGGCGGCCGCGGCCGCGCGGTTTGAGCGCGATGAAAATCGTAATCGAAATAATTATAACTGAACACTGTCTCCTAAGACACAGACAGTTGTGTAGTTTAGAAGCCAGAGTACTTAGATTTGTTACGCCTTTCTATTTGTTAGTTTTATTGTAATTATCACAAAGTTTCTACTCTGTATTATAGATACGGCTAAGGTGTGCTTTAGAATAAAGATATATATTATTACTTCTTGCAGAAATTTATATGAACAAAATAGTTCTTGCATATAACCCAGAGTATTTCCCGTTCAAATAATTTCGCCAATTTCCGATAGGCCAAATGTGTTGAACAGAAAAGGCCGGATACTAAACCCCTAAAGATAACTCCGACCAAACGTAGACCGTGTTTTTGTACCAGACTCAAATGCAAATTGTACCAGACATGTAGGAAACTGTTGTGATAAAGTTTGGGGTCCATATCAAACGAGCTCATTAAGGCCATGTAAAAAGGTGTACCCTATTAATAGTAACTACGTGTGCTACTAAGTTGCAAAATCATGTAATGAACTAAGTTGCAATGTTTATAATTAAGATCTAGATAACATATAGACCCTTTTAACACGAATAGACGAAGTTAAAATAAGCCGTGGTCGTCTAATGGTTTGACCTTTTTTTATACAAAAATAAGTACGCATTGGACGTCCATCTCACCTGATGGAAAGTGACGATTAGGTCGACGATGTAGCATGCACACTTAAATAATGCCTATTCAATCTCACCTTCAAAACGTTCAAGTTATAGTGTTCGAGGAATGCGTCCGGAGGCAGGGAATTCCACTCCCTAACCACTCGCCACATAAACGTGAAAGCAAAACACTTCGTGCGAATTCTGGGAACCCCAGTCTATGTCTAGTCTAGCCTACGTCAAGCAGAAGCTGTGGGTTCGAATCCGGGACGGCACTTGACCAACTTCTACTGTCCTGATTTTTTTTGTTCCCATACAATGAAATGATCCTTACATAAAACTGAGTCGATCAGCACTGAAAAAAAATTGATCAATTTTATTCATTTTTATGGACTATTCACGCTTGACCAAAAAATTCACAAAAAAAGACTTACTGGTTCGTAAGACAGTTTCCTCATATCTTCTATAGTTTCGGATTTACCTTACTGTCACAATTAAAAAAAAAAAACTACGTATATTAATTAAATTTTTATTCAATTGATATTCAATTATTTTTTGTGAAATTACTCCACTAGTTTGTTATAATTATTAATACAAAGATCGAACACTCAGAAAAAACACTCAGAAAAAATTCCTTCGATCCGGTCGGATTCGAACCGACGTCTTCTTGCAAACCGTGCCAGACGCTATACCAACTAAGCCACGGAACGAACCAACGGACCTCACGAATTTTTCTATGTGCTTGCGTCGTGTCTTTGTACTTGGTTTTTCAACGACTTTTTAGTCGTAGCGCCATTTATGAGAAATCTTTGACAGATTTATCACCCAGTACACCTTTACAGCTACCAGTCCTGGCGAGAGATGTCGCTATTCACTGTATTAATTAAATTTTTTATTGAATTGATACTCCGTATATTGTAAATGATGATTGTGTATAATGTTTATTTACAAAGAGCAAGCCTTACTTACTTATTGTACTCGGGGGAATCTGCCTTACAAATGAGTAGTAGACTTTAATCAATTTGACGTTTTCAAGCGTAACTTTCTTACCTTTGAAATAAACGTATATTTCAATTAGAAAAGTTGAGATGAAAATAATTAATTTTCCGTCGAAATTGCAACAACATTACTGGTGAAATTTCAGCCACTTGGGACATATCAACTTATGTCTCAGAGTGACGGACTAAGTGGCAGTGCAGTTCACATCTTTGCGATTTAAAGCTCAGACACTGCAACTGCTATGGACAAGTATGTGTCTAACGTCGAGTATATAACCAGAAACAGAGACGAAATGTCATTTAATTTGTTTGAAAACTATTCTGCCATATCATTACTGTGACAACTGCGCTCCGATTGGCCAACCCGAATTCGAAACAATTGACGGGTGTCGTCAACTGTTTCACTTCAAATCGACCACTTAACTTGAGCTTTGCTGTAGGTAATGAACGAAAATTGCAAAATAACATATTTAATATTTAAATTATCGAAGAAATTTGATTCCGTTTGTTTTATAATTAGTTGTTTTGCTGTTCTTCCCTACACCACCGAATGAAACAGCACGCCATTGTTAGAGATATTATCTTTATTACAATGAATACAGAATATTTTTGGGATATACGGAGACGTACACACAGGTCAGTTGTTAGCGCTATCTATATTTCAGTGCAGAAGAGATTTGATCTGGAATGTATGGCTCATTCCATCTCTATTTCTGGTTATATACTCGATGGTCTCTAACCACCAGACGCACGAGTTGTGCGTGCCGTCGTTTTTATTAGTATTACAACACTATAAATATTAGACCACAACAATTTGATATTAAATGACAACATAACATACGATGTTCTAATCCCAAAGTAAGTAAGTTGTCGAGTTCTTAGGTTTTCGCGATTGTTACACATAGCAAATGAAACTATATTTTTCGCATGTAAATTGCGTATAGTTGGTGTTGCAAAGAAACCAATGTTGCGGACCTTTTACAGGGGCCTTACCATGAACTCTTATTACGTTTCAGTTTTAGGGCCTAACCCTAAAATGAATTGTTGTGAAACAGCGCTACATGAAGCGTATATATCACCGTCCCGTTTTTTTTTGTCGTTACGAACCTATACTGAACTTCAATTTTTATTGAATTGATATTAAACTATTTTTTTATGTGAAATTACTCCACTAGCTTGTTATAATTATTAATACAAAGATCGAACACTCAGAAAAAATTCCTTCGGTTTGGTCGGAAAATGTATAACCACGATCGTTTATAGACTTATTTTATGCTTTGTTTTGGTCTTAGATACAGGCACATACTCGTGGGCCCATCTAACTGAACACTGTCTCCTAAGACACAGACAGAAATATTTTGTTCTGAGTGTTCGATTTTTGTATTAATAATTATAACTATACTCAACTGTATTAAGAGTTCATGGTAAGGCCCCAGGTCCCATGCTCACGGGTGACTGAGATGGTAAAGGCAACATCAAATATACGCGATTTAGATACTAAAATTTCCTTATGCACTTGTGTTATGGAAATCGGAACAACGACGGTACCACAAACATACAGACCCGAGAAAGTTTTTCTACATTGGCCCGGCCGAGGATCGAACCACCGCAACCATTGAAAACGGGCGTGCAAGCCACTCGACCACGTAGATCGTCAAATATATGGAACATGATTCACAAAAATCCGTATTTAAAGTCCCTATTCCCTTACAAAAAAAATCCAACATGGTAGACCAGATTCTCAAGGGCGAATCAAGTTAATGCTATGGTTTTCAAGTGAAGTATAGACAAATACGCGTACAGGTACTTATTATATAAGTGCTTAAACACGCTTCATTATCGGCCAACAGCTATCAAGCTCCCTGATAAGATAATACCTGATTTATTATGTAGTATTATCCGGCAGCACGTCTATGCCAATCCACGATTAACCTCCTCATAGCTAATGAACTATCTGTAACAAAATTGTGTGGATACATCGTTACTTATCAGTTTTATAACGTGGAAATCGTAGTACTTTTAAGCGATTTCAAAAAAAGGAGGTTGTCAATTGACTGTATTTTTTGTATGCATGTTTGTGTACCAATTTTGATTCTTTTTTTTGTTGGAAAGAGGGTACCTTAGTATTGGTATCATTTAAATTTAAAGAAATTATTCCATCTCTACGAATGGCAAACTAGGCGATGAGTCCGGTGTCGCCCACTTTCGGGTAATCGATTTCAATAAAAATAAAATCAAAAATAATAAAATGTTTCGTTATTTAGGTATACACCCATTAATAAATTTAACATTATTAATTACATTACGTTACATTACATTAAAACTAATTAAAACTTGACTTTTTTTTAAATAAAAATGTTTAATGGTAATATTGCAGGTATTGATGTACTTCAACACTATTGCTTATGTATAAAACTATGGTAGATTCCGTAGTAACATATGGCCTAAGTGCATACGGAAGGACATTCCCGCCCTACTTAAACGATATTTAGAAATGTGTGTGCCACTTGCCTGTACTTTCACCAGCCTACTTAGGCTGGTTTCACAGCAGTATCCCGCGACAGACTGTTTGTCTAATATAATCTAGATTCTGATACTGGGCAAGTCAAAGCAAAAAATACAGTATTGGCAATTAAAGATTGAATGTTAGTGTATTCTACTAGAAATGACAATGGCGTGTAAATAACACGTGTTTAAATACGAGTTGATAGGTTATCTAATTCCCCATAGATACGTATTCTCCCTACTTTTCAATTTGAAATGGGTTTTAAAAAGAGCTACACGGTTTGTTTTTAAGGATCGGCCAGATCGTACCAGCTTTCAAAGGGAACCCGCCAGGCTTACATTCAATGCTCAAACGCTTCCCTCGTATTTATGTTTCTATTTCAGCTTTGAGGATTTCAGCCTCTTCGGATTGCTCTAAATTTTTACGTAAACTCTGGCGTTTACGAAGCAATGTTGATCACACGTTAGATTGTTTTTTTTTATCTTTATTTATTTAGAAATTTTTGTACAATGTGCATATCAGTTCCATCGGGGCCGAACAGTCACCATGTTGGTCTGCCAAACAAAGGTCTTGTGGTCGATTTGCTTTGGTGAAATGTTTGTATGGCCGGCATTTCAAAGTCAAAGTTAAAGAATCGTTTATTCCATAGGTAAAATAATTGACACTTGAAAACGTCATTTTTAAAGCTGCTGCTCGTTCACTGTGCTGACTTCCCTGAGAAGAACGAGCGAGAAACTCTGGGAATTGCTATTTTCAAACAAACTTAAATGCCATACTTAATGAATACACTTTGAATCAAATTAGTGTAGAATTTAGATGTCAGACAATCTAGAATCAGACATGTCGTTTTTCTATACATCTTTAACTAAACACGTCTTCAATTACGTAATATAACTTTTCAATTAAAATACTTTTAATGCTCCGGAATCTTTTTTCTCTGTCGTGAGTTTGGGTGTAATTTGTATTGTAGTTGTCTATGTGTGTGCCCATGGCATCCGCACACAGGGTTTTCATAATGAGTGGGTACGTTGTCTATTATATTTTTATCGTATCCTGTACTATAGCTTACATGTATTATTTGGGCGCCGCTGCAGGAGAGCCGATTCAACAAACAGTAACAGTCTTTTTGCCCGTTTCGTGGGGGAATTTCCTAGTATACAATTTATAGTACCTTCATAGTACCCCATAGTATGGTTACTCTGCAGGTCTCTCATGAAAATTAAAAAAACAAGTTTATATATACGTATATTATATATATATATATATTATTATATATAATATATTTATATCGGTAAATTGTGAGTACATTGAAGCTAACCTTAACATAATACACCTGATAACAAACCGTACTTTCAGTAGCTAATATCTACTCGGCAAAGTGACAGTCAACTGTTTCGGTGACACAGTTTCCCTAGCAATATGGCTTTGTTTTTGTCTATCGAAAATCAAATTACCGCCAACAAGCGTATTGTCTGAACCGACTCGAGCCACTCATAACCGAAATTATCCGGTGCATTGCGGATTATTCCAATTTAACACAGTAGTAATTAAGTCCAACTAATCCTCATTTATGCAATAGTTTTTATACGTTTATGGAAAGACTTTAAAGCTTTTTTTTTTGCAACTATTCCAAACTAACATCCAAACTAATATTATAAATGCAAAAGTAACTCTTGTCTGTTACGTTTTCAAGCCTAAACCGCTGAACCAATTTTGATGAGTTTTGGTAAAGAGATAGATGGGACCTAGGAGAAGGACATAGGCAACTTTTTGTCACAAAAATAAATCATAAAGGGGGTGAAATAGGGAATATATGGAGACAGTCCGTTTATAGTTTTTTCTTTACCATCATCAAGAATATTTATCACGTCCAAATCAAAATTACACTTCAGTCTTTCTTTCGCTAAATCTTCGTTCACATTGACGTTAGTTTTGTTTTTAGCCATTGTATTAATTTCAACCTGTCATTTTCTACAACTCGGATACAAAAATAAATTTCAAAATAATTTTACAGATTTATTATGACGTTGTTTTTAAAACATTGATCCTAAATCAATGTTTAAATTTGGCCATATGTTTTGATTACAGGCAGAAGTTTGTATAGAGAACATTGACTTACAATTATATGGACGTCGGGTCCGCGCTAAAAAGTGTCCGAACTTATAGGGCGTTAAAATCGTATACAGAGGCGTCATTCACGCTTTAGTCTTCGTTTGTTCGACTGACAGCGAAGCAAGCAAAATTAGACAGTACTGCGATGACATTACAATTTAAATTCAACGTTTTAGCTGTTTCATATTCCTTTACATGTCACTACGTTTACATAGGTTGACTTGGGACATTTTTTTCGTGGTGTTTGTATTGGACCCGTCGTCTATTTATTTGTAAGTCAATGATGGAGAACCAATCATTTCTCTAGTAAGGGATATGAAAATACCTATTTAGGCCTATGTAAAAAATAAACAATGTTTACTTACTTACTTGTACAAGGTGAAATAGGGGATAAGTAGGTTACTCAAAGTACTTATTATACACAGACGAAATCAAGGGCATCATCTAATGTTTAATAATTATGCAACTTATATAAGTCCTCTAGAATTAAAACTTTTATATCTTGGATATGTATTTTTAAGTAGCAGTGGAGCAGTTTGGGATAGAATTCGTCCAGGGAAGTACTGCCACCTTACCTACTTCTGCTTTTCGGTTTCGAAGAGTAAAGGTGCTGGTGAAATTGAGGCACATGGAACTTGTCAACTTATGTCTCAGGATGTCGGGCGCCCCTCAGGTCTTTGTGATTTAAAGCTCTGAGTGGCACTGCAGCTGTTAGGGACAGGGATGTCACTTACCATCAGGCACACGAATTGTTCGTCCCGTCACTTAGTATTATAAAAAAAAGATGGGTGAATAAAAAATTAATAGTTAAGGTGTTTTGCTTAAATGAAGATATTACGGTGAAAAACTAAATTGAGCTAAATTTTCGACTTACTAAAACAAAACAGTGTCAACTTTACGTTACCGAGGTTTGTTTGACGAAACAACACAGCCAAGCTGGAAACGCTTGCAAATATTTTCATAACGAAAATTAGGTAGGAACAAGATAGATGGAGTAAAGTCTACGGTGAATTTTTACCCACAGGAAGCTATTTTTGTTTTCCAAATTTTTGCATCACAAGTAACAGATGCTTTTGTTTTTAGTTATTTGCATTGCATTATTATTTGCTTTATCATATGCCATATCGATATCAGTGTTATAAAAAAAAAGAAATTTTGCAATAATAACAATGTAACCAATAATTTGACTGCCTCCGTGGCCGAACGGTTACCATGCCGGACTGCCACGCAGAGGTCCCAGGTTCAATTCCCGGGCCGGGATAAATATTTATATGGCCTACATTTATTTCTCTCGAGAGTTTGGGTGTAATTTGTGGTTGTCTATGTGTGTGTCCATAGCACCCGCGACACAGGGTTTCCCTAGTGCGGGGCTATGTTGAGTGTGTGCGTTATTATTATTATTATTAATAATAATAATTGTTTGACTTCGAAGCGAATGCAATAATAACCACTTTGTTTTCTTTTTTATAATATCAAGTGACGGGAGGAACAAGTCGTGCCTCTGATGGTCAGGCTATACACCTGTCCGTAATAGTTGCAGCGCCACTCAGAGCATTAAATCACAAAGATCTGAGGGGCACTGCCACTGCGCCCGTCACTCTGAGACATAAGTTGACAAGTCCCATGTGCCTGTAATTTTACCAGCACCCTGAATACCATTCAAATCTGAAAAACTGGAATATAAAGTGGCAGTACTTCCCTGGACGAACTCTTTCATAAAGAGTTAGTTCTACTGCTACTTAAATATAAAACAAGTGAATAGAGCCAAAATTTTAAATTTGGAACCCTTTAAATTAGACGTGTTAGTGGCGCTTCAATAGTTTTTAGTTCACTTATTGTGACTGCGAAAGAGGTGCGCGCATGTCACGACAATGGCTGCTGCTTCTAAATATTGTGACGACATTAGTAACTGCGCGGATGCGGTGCTTCTACAAGCGTCTAATAGAAGGCGCCCTAAGAAGAACGCAAAATTTTACTACTACGTTCTGTTTCTTTTTATTTTATAAATCGAAGGAAGGAAATAACAGAAACCAACCAATCAGGTAGCCAGATGGTGGCACCTGATTAGTTCGTTTCTTCACATTTAAGTTTAGTTTTGAAAACCCCTTAATGTTAGTTAATGGCTAAGTTAAGCTTTAAGCTTGTTTTCATTGTTAATTTATTTTAATTTCAATTTTGGAATAGATTTAAATGAAACTTTGATTTATTGTGAGGAGTAAGCGAGAATGTTATAGATTCTAAATGTATCTAATTTCGAAGTGGCCCGTCAGCAGCTGAAATAGATGAATTGCGTTATATGAATCATACAATGAATTTATAATATGAAATTGTCAATAAAATGACCTTTTTAGCGACTTGAAATGTGAATCGTATTAGGATATTAGTAGTTTCGCCAAATTGACCTTATTGGCCGCACTGGTGTTAAAAAGTCCATGTAAAACATGACTGAGACATTGTACATGGGGCGCACTATTACTTTCCGGAATGAATAAGAAAAAAATAAATGGTAAAAAATTAATATACTGTTTCTCAAAATATTCTCCGTTAGCGTTAATGCACTTTTTCATACGAATGAACCAATTTTGAAAACATTTATGCCACTCTTCCGTGACAATCACTGAAACATATTTTTCATACTCTTCGACAGCCTCTTCAGGTGATGAAATTCGTTGAACGCGTAACTGGTTCTTAATTTTTGGAAATAAATAAAGTCACAAGGTGCCAGGTTGGGACTGTACGCGGGATGGCTCATAAGGTCAACGTTCTTCACCTTCAAAAATTCATTTATCTGTCTGACCGTGTGAGAACTGGCATTATCGTGGTGCAAGATGATTAGGCGTTTACGGTTATTTTTACGGAGTTTATCAATAACTTCCGGCAAACAAATGGTCGTGTACCAATCACTATTCACGGTACAACGATTCTCCAAAGCAACAGCAGCCACGTGTCCAGTTCAGTCCAGTCTCGAAAGACCCATACGCTCGATTGCTGCTTTGTTTTGGGATCGTAACTATAAATCCATATTTCGTCACCTGTTATTATTACCACACCAAATTTGACGCCCCTTCGTTGAATCTGGTAAGCATGGCATTGCACCAAGTGACGCGATCCGTTTTTTGAACCTCAGTCAAATTGTGTGGGATCCACCGAGAGCACAGCTTTTTCACACCCAAATTTTTGTGTAGTATTATATTTGTTTTAACTCATGCCTATGCCTAAAGACGCCCGAATCTCATGGTATGTCTCATGCCAGTCTGTATTGATCACACAACGCACAGCATCGATGTTTTTGTTGTTCACAGCAGTGGACAGGCGACCATCACGAAATTCGTCACTGAAATTCACACGACCGCGTTTGAATTCTGCAAACCAGCTATAAATAGTCGTCTTGCATAGTGCTTCATCGCCAAAAGCAGTTTGTAGCCGAGCAAAGCTCCGCTGAGCTGGTAAATTACACTTAAAGTCTCACGAGTTTAAATCCATTTTCAAATGTTGTAATTACTTTTTAAATATTGTTTATGTAAGTGCTCAGTTCCGGAAACTTATAGTGCGCCCTATGTAAATATGAATTTTAAACATAAACGACTAAAAATCTTGTCTTCATTTTGCTCGGTGTGACAAGTAAGGAAAGTGCGGGTCTCGGAAGTTAGGAGTTGCTTCTAGCCTTTGTATGCTACAAGCCTCCTAATAGTCACTTTCACAGGCTTGAGCGTAATACAACATACTTTAAGTTTCTTATTTCTCATTTTGCGTGTTTTTCTCTCGAGAGTCTGTGCCGTAGTGCGCCTCAAGGCCCAAGGGTTCATGACTTAATATGTTCTAGAAAAGTTGTAACAGGCGAGTTTCATGAAAACATCACACGAGTGTTTTACTGCCTAATTACATACAGTTACATACACTGCTTTATCTATACATATATTATAAGATCTCTATGATGCGTTCAGGAACAGCGCGTTGCGAATGACGGCCAACAAAAACTTTTCTTACGCATGTCACACGACCGTACTTGTTTTTAAGTAACTGAAATGGCTGCCGAGAAGGCGCATCACCTGTCGCTTTAACGACGTGCTTCTCACATGTTGCTATATATTTTTCTTGCAGTTATTGCTGTGAGAACAACTTACCCCGGGATCTACCAGTCCCGGTCTCCTCTAGCAGTTTCATTTTGTACTTAGATTTTAAATTCAGAACCATGTCGCCAGATCTGCCTGTTTGTCATAGCGTTCGGTCCCGGACCGCGCCGCCCCGCCACCCGGTTTCAATGTGGCAAGGTGCATAAGAACTTGAATATTACAAAAATTCCCGCTACCACCTCTATAGTGCCAGACCATAACTACGGATTTCGTGCTTCAAGAGTAGAGCCCCAGAACAGTCGCATCGCTGGTTTTCAATCGCCCACAGGAATTAATTAAAACCAATTCATTGTGTAAATAAGTAATGAATATACATGAATAGCCAAATAAACTTTCTGTAACCATAAGTTCATTCTTGTTACAAACAACATTGCATTTTTATTGGAAATAAACTGCAACTGAGTAAAATTTTCAGAAATTGTCCCCGTTACAAACTTGCAGTTGGTTTTAAAGGTAAACACATTGATTACCTAGGGAGAGCACGTTAGGAACTACGGCGGCTCTAGTTTGTCCTCTAACTTTATGTTTTACTACTTCACAACTTCCTAACTAAGCTGCTTGCTTGATTGTAGTACTTGACATTAACTATTGAAATTTACATAATAAATTCCTCATGTGGTTTGAGTGTGTGCGTTATCATAATAAAAAAAAAAGAAATTATTATAAGTGAATTAAATTTAATTAAGATTGAATTTGAGATACAACTCAGAATTAATTTACATTTTAAACACTCAGTTTTCACTTAAAAAGTAGCACGTAGCGCATACTGTCCTATTCGCTCGCTCTCGTAATTTTTTTTACGTATTATGGTAAACATGCCAGACGCACTACACCGTCAGGAGAGCTGCAGCATAGCACGAAACGCATTGTTATATTGAACTCCGAGTCTATCAAAAGTTCGGTTAGTTTAGTGACGATGCAACCTCTTTAATCGGCATCCCATATGTTTATCACCCTTTTCTCTGGTTCCTGGCCACTTACTTTTGAAATTTTGAATCGTTCCCCAATTCTTTTTCTTCGACACCTATTTTGCTTCGTTCCGTCGCCATTCCCATCAAAATTCTCGAGGAGAAAAGACCTCCTATGATATAAACCTAAACTGCTTATAAAGCAGCAATATATTGCAATACAAATGTAGAACCTCTTGGGGTAAGTTTACTTACGTTTGTCTACCTACCTGTTTTTATACCATTGTTTTTATTACAGCCCGTTGATGTCTTCTTTCTTTCCCTTCATCTTTTCCCTACTGTTATACCTTTTACAATAAATGATGTGGACCGAGCGTTACTTGATATAATTGTTACTACGCAAGACTCGCGTGACACTGGCGCCTGAAACTGTACTGGGGATACTACAGATGACTAGTGTAGTAGAACGCCTCACAATGTTATTCTTTATGACTGTGGTCCGCCTCTGTCGCTCTAGATCAACATCGTCGTTCAATTTTACGTTAAGTATATATATAGTATAGCGCTCGGCGGGGTAGTACTTAGTATGGTGACATTTAATGTAACAGGCGGGATGACGTGCGGTCCCATGCCATACTTATTTTTTAAACACCATTAGTATAGGCTTTTTTACATTATACTTGAGGCATCCGATGCAGCATATCATTTACAAATGGAAACAAGCATATGTAGACCTGCGATCGAGGGGCTCAGCAGTGCCATGTCGTCTGCATAGCTTAGGTGGTAGTCTAGCCTTGAAATAAGAATGCAGAAGGTTCGGTCCACATAATTTACTGTAAATAATGGAAAAGAAGACCCAAAAGGGCTTTATATGTCGTTTACTATCAAAATATTATGTGTGTGTATATATATTGATAGTAAACGACGAAATGAAATTTAGAAACAAGTGATGGTGATGATTTAAGAGTACGTCCTCTCGTTTCCAAAATTTTGATGGGAGTGACGATGAATCGAACCAACGTAAGAGAAGTGAAGGAAAAGGAAATTCGAGAACGATCCAAAATTTTAAAAGTAAGTGGCCAGGAATTAGTAAAGAGGGTGATAAAAAGGTGGGATGGCGATGACGGAGGTCGGTATCATCACAAGTTTATATTATGCTTTGAAAGAAAGTTTTATGTAACCAACACGAGGAACGAGATTCCATCACATTACAAATTTATTAGTCATCTGGATTTATTGATTCTAATAAGCGTGTTTAAACAACACAAAACACAATCGCAAACAAATATCATCCATATTCGCTTAGGCATTTAAACCCGTTTTAGCACGCATAACATTTGTACATAATAGTAAACAATCGACGTTAAAGCCCGATCAGATGTGTGGATACAGCGAATTCAAAACTTAATTAAATGTAAAACGGTAAGTATGGAATAGTTAATGAATTCGAGTAGTTTGTAACGTTCATGAGGAAAATGTGACGCACTCGCTTACTCACGCTTTACTAACTTGCAGATTAAGAGCGGGTGCGAGAGGGCGATAAATTCGAAGTGAAATAATTTTCAAAGTTATTTGAATTAAATGTGGGCAGACCGTACTAAGTAAAGAAGATCTCATTAGATTGTAAAATGTAATCATTTAGATGTTTTTTTTACTTTTTTTACACGTGTAGTAAAAATTCTTAGAATTGAAACAATAATTCTGTGGCTAACGCTTTTTTTTAAGTTTTAAGTGTTTTTCGAGTTTCCTTGTAAAGTTTGTTGGCTTTTTTTGACTGGGGTACAAGGTCTTCACTAGAGCCACAGAATTATTGGAGGTCAGTTTTTGTTTAATACTAAAAGTTATAATTATTGACTTTGCTTTATTTAATTGCTTTACCTACCGGGTAGAATTTGTTGAATTGAATAAACTCTACCTAGCTAAAAACAACAAAAGCTTAAAAATATTTACGAATCATTTTCAAATAAACGAAATCTTGAAATATCAGTAAAATGGCCGTCGTCAATCAAAATTGTTCTTTATTTATTTAAAGGAAGATCAACAGCTTAAAACTAAATTAAATAGTAATAGAAACAACTGAGAGTCAGTTAAAGGTTCTCAGAAATAAAAATATAATAAGGAATCTGAGTGAACAATTTGCCTAAAAAAGTAAATATAAAGATAACGATCTCGGTCTTTTTGACCACTGTAAGGTGATGTCAAGTCTTATAAAGAAAACAAATAGATCAAGTCAATTACGTACCCTTACCTACCTGTGTATCAACTGCATAGAATCATTCATGCATACGGTATGAGGACCGCGAAGTACATACTGCCTGACATTCTAAATAAAATACCTGTACAGTTGCATAAAGATATTTTTACAAATGCTAAGAAATGCAATAAAGTTTTAAAAAAGCAGTACTTGGATTGTACGTCGCATTAAAAAAAAAGTGGCGAGGTAATTTGCGATTCATCCTGTTTTCGTTTAAATCCTTTTTGAAAGTAGTCTTACTAAAGTTTCAGTTTATGCACTTATTGTGTTTTGAATAAATAAATGAAAAAAAAACCTAGCTTATAAAAAAAAAACATAAAAAAAAGGAAATCCACAGTAGTTGTAAGGCTCACTAATAGTCAAAGAAATGCTCACTCATTGCATATTATATTACACGTTTCCTAAGATACTTCAAAGGATTTTTAACAAATCGCCTTCGGTGCGAGTGAATGCACTAGAAACCCGATCCAGAATAAGTGCTTGACAAATTGTACCGACGCCGAGTCCCGACCAAATGGAGCATGAATTCCTCTAGCCTGTAACGTGTTCATTTGAATAACTCCACCTCACATGTACTGAGTGGAGCTCTCAAGGTATACCAACAGAGTAGATAAAAGGTATACCTAAAAAATAAAGTGTACAAAGCATTACTGAAATTGTTGCGACGAGTCTTCAAAGGAATCTACAAGTAATTTTAGCTTTTTATCTACGCGATTATTTCGGATAATACGTAATCAGAAATAAGTATAGGCAGAGTATATTTACCTAAGGTGCGAGTAATATACATAGAGTGGATAGCACCTCCATCTGAAATCCCGGAATGGTGAAAAATTATAATAAAAATACCTATATTTTTATAAATGACGCAAAGATCGAACAAACACAAAGAAAAATTCGAACAAGCGACCTCGCCAGGGCTATCGCTCTCCCAACTGAGGTATAAAACGAGTCGAGCAAATGCGTGTCACGTTGGCCCAATGCGGGTTGGGGATTTCACACGTATTCCGAGGGTTGTCAACCTTCTCCGACGTGCAGGTTTGGTTCATTGAAAAAGTCATCGTAAATTTCAAATTAAATTTCGCCACATAAATGTTGAACTCAGAAGTGCAAGCCCGGAATCGAACCCACGGCATCTGCTTGAAAGGCGGCAGGACACACCATTAGATAACGACGGTTTACATTATGAAACAAAACACAACAATTCCAAGATTTCAAAGTGAGGTGTAATCCACACTATATTTATTACTTCCCTGAAGTAAATCTATTCTCCCTAATTCTATGTAATAACAATCTATACCACTTTACGAGTAAATAAACATTTTCATACAGCATAAACCGCACAAATGGAAAGCCTTTATTGAAGTACAGACGCACGTGTAATAGAGATCATAAAACGGAGTCGATTCCATATTTACCCGAAGCCGAATATTCGAATAGAGAGGAAAGCGAATTCGAATAGCTAAGTACATAGATTGAGCGCTATACCTACTACCGACAATAGAGTTTGTAGTCAGTAAATCTTTAATGGTGTCAAATGCAAGCCGGGGCGTTTGTATTTGCAGCAGCTTCCAATTGATGACATTGTGTTGGCACATACCCTATTTTGCTTTGTTTGGCTTCATGTCTTTATATTTACTCCACAGGAGGTAAGTACACAAACAGACGGAGTCGTAGCAGAAAATCAATGTTTAACTACTTTGACCTCTAGAACCCAGACGGTTAACGCGCATTTACCTTATTTATACAGGTATTCTAAAATGAAAAACTACAAACGTCATAAAAATCTTTAGAGCGATTGCGCACAACGTCCGATTAGTATCAGTTCCGAATCCGAGAAATGACGGTCCGAAATGTCACAGGGATCATTTTATCTCTAGATGTACAAGCGATTTTCGTATTTTCTCGGATTCTAATAGGACTTAGTCCACAAGTGACTTCCGAAGTGGGTCCGAGTTTTCTATCTAAATCCGGAAACAGGGGGTCTACGATCTCCGTCCGACATCCGTCCGAAACAATTACTGTCAAATAAGTAATATTCGACATAATTAAAAGACAAGTATCAAGCATGAAGCTTCATTCGCATCACGCGTCTTTTCATTTGGTCAAGTATTGCTTATTTGGCAGTAATTGTTTCGGACGGATGTCAGACGGAGATCGAGATTAGACCCCCTGGTCCCATGGTCACGGTCGACTGTCAACCGTGACCATGGAACCTGTAAAGGGCCCGAAAAGTTGGTTTGTTTGAAAAAACAAATACACGCGATTTAAATCCGGAAAAATTGTTTCATTTGCTATGTATACCAATCGTGAAAACCTAAGAACTTGATAAATTATAAGTTTTTTTTTTTAAAAAAAAAGACCTCAACAGTTTGCTTGTCGGCTTTTTATTGGAAATACACCTACACCTACACCTTGATGATTGAAATGAGTACACTCCGCGATGGCTGATCGAGAACTGATATCAATTACAACAATATGCCGTAAAGTGCTGATGGAGCGCATTGTCGATCGTAGACCGTACAACAACCAAACCACAAATTACACACAAAGTCAACAAATGTAGACCACACGAATATTTCTCCCGGCCCGGGAGTCTAACCCCGGGACCTTTACGTGTCAGGCTAGCAAGGTATATATATAATATATATATGTGTGAAATATATGCTATAATGCTGCAACTGTTCAAAAAAACCACGCGCACGAGATATTATAATAGAAAAAAAATCCTATTGAAGACGTAGCGTGTATCAGTGTATTTATACAGTTTTATTTAAAACTAGTAAGGACGTTAATGTTAAACCTTATCTAAAAATGTTCCTCGTATATTTTTATTATATAGTATACAATTTATTATTATTAACTGCCTCAGTGGCGAAACGGTTACCACGCTATGTCGAGTGTGTGCGTTATTATTAATTATTATAGAATTGAAATACTGACTTAAGTGGGTTCCAAATTGACTAAGGCACATTGTAGTGTAGTCTCATCAATTATTACAGACGCTAAAGTTGTTCCATGTAGGTATCGTGAATGCGATATGTGATGTGACAAACATTAGACAAACTATCAGATTGTACGGCAGCCAGCTAAGTTTCATCGAAACTGCGACAACTTTGTCACCAGCCCCAACTTGCCGCGAGTTCCAACCACATTCAGCGGAGGCACTAAGAATTTCTATAGCAACTTGTTTCATTGGCAATTTAGTACGAACAACGGCACATCAGACGACACATTTTTGTTCGAAAATCGCCGCCTGTGCAACGGTACAAGATACTATATATTGATGTGCTGGCGTGTGTACATTAGCTACATTGATTTATATTTACCGAGGGTAGCATTGGTAGATATCACCAAATTTACTGTATTAAAAATGAGCACCTGGTGGTAAGCGACACGCCCGTCCATAGCAGTTGCAGTGTCAATTTGAGCTTTAATAAGTTGACAAATGCCATGTGCCTATAATTTCACCAGCACCTCTTAATCTTCAAAAGCGGAACGCAGCAATGCTCATATTACTGCTTGGCGGCAGAAATAGGTTAGGTGGCAGTACTTCCCTGGACGAACTCTTCTGCTACTAAAAACTACTTCAGTTCGTAGTCTTTAAACCTCCCTCCTGAAAAGTTGTCCTTCGCAGACGTGGCCTTATTACACCTAGGGTGGAAAATCTGACGTTGGGTAATTTTCTTAGAAATTTCCAAAAGTGGAAATTGAGTCTCCGAAAAGTTGGAAATATATATATAATTCAAAGAGTCAATTTATGTTCTATGTTTAAATACATCTTTTAATGTTTTATGTGGCTGAATTATAAAATAAAATTGTACGTATATAAGAACATTTCCTGGACTAACACTGCAAATACTTAAAGCTTGTTCAAAATATGAATATTACTGCGTTATTTACAAAACTACCGACATCTTTGTGCAAATAAAAATACGGAAACAACTGAATGAAATACTGTAAGTTCCAAAACATGTTGTGGACGTAATACTACTCTACCAACTTAATTTATATTATACCGAAAACTATTGTTACTAATTTTTATCGTAAATCATCTACTATAAATTTAAATGCGAACAATATACATTTCACAAACTTTGGTGCTTGTCAAGCTATGCCATCATACGGAAATATTATTTTGAGTGACATCATAGGACATATTACATCGATCCGTTTTTCTTTCGGAAGTTTATATTGTACTAAACAATATTCGGAACTAGAATTTTTCCCTGGAAATGTGATTTGAACAAGTTCTTGATTATTTGCCAAATATGACTAATTTTGTATGAGTAACTTATTTAGTATTACAATTGAGGCTACCACCCACATAATCTTTTTTTTCCTACAAATATTACTTTAAATGATATTTGGATGCTATTTCAATGTATAAATTACATTTAATAAATTATACATTGGTCACATGTGATTACCAAAACAATTAAAACAAATTTTGCTAATTTTAAATACCACATTCATTTTTAATTCATCTTCTATATGCATTTCATTGAGTTACACCACTTTTGCACTGAAGCCTGCGTTAACTTTAGAACGCTATAATTTCATTTGTTTTTCGGAACCTTTATTATTTCCCATTTTCTGCTAATTTAATTAAGTGACCACTAACAAATCGTTAGTGTGAAAAGAAACTTAGTAGAAAACTTTCCAAGCGAGGTCGTTCACGATGTCAAAGTAAATCTGCAAAGAAATGGCGCGCCCCTCGAACCATTAGGATTGTGTTACGACCAAAAGTGCAAAGGCCTAGGTAAGCCTATCGACGTACGTGCGACAAGGTTTCGCACTCTGTCGAATGATTAATACGAATGTTAGAATAACCCGCTTAGCGAATAGCGAATACGGAATAATGCACCTTGTTAAACAGACATCGATCATGTCTCTCTGTTGTAAGATGGTTGATAGATTTCGTGTTGTCAGTTTCTCTCTGCGAATAGCGAAGATGGATGCTGATAAGACAGTGAGTACAATTCAGACATAGAAGAATTAACCGAAGAGTTTTCAAATCGAATTAACTTATGCTTACGGACGTTTAAAATAATAATAATTTTTATTTCGGATCATAAAATATCCATAGAATGTTAGTAAAGAACTTAGAACAAGGTTATTAGAAAACAGTACAAAATGATTTTCTTATTTAAATAATACATTGGGCTACGCCCTTGACTAGCTCTATCCAATGTTTCAGGATAGGACAATCATGCCTTCCGCTACATCCTTTAGAAACTCGCGGACAACCATATTACTCCGAACTGCCCTTCGCTTCCTATCAACATTCAGTCATCATTCAGATCACTCGTTAATATATGTCCAAGATATTTTACTTTATTTGCGACTTTCACCGGAACACTATTTAACCTCAAAGTATAATCTTAATATTTTTTGTTATAAGCGAATATTTCGCCGAAGAGAATATTGGCGACATAATCATATCGTTGTAAGTATCGCAATAAAATGATAATTTTCTTCGTTTCATTGAAAAGTAACGTAATCCCTCCCATTTTATCTACAAATAAATAAAATAAAAATACATTTATATCTCCACAAAACATAGGGAACACAATATTTAAAAACTAATAGCAAAATACAATTTAGTGATGCGGACAAAAGGGTTTTTTTTTTTTTTTTTAATATGTAATAGACACACGCTTGGCCACAATCTCACCTGATGTTAAGCGACGATGTGACCGACGATGGGACGCGTTTGCCTAAAAAATGCCTATTCACTCTAGACTTGAATAGCCCCAAATTGTACTTTTCGGTAGAGCATTCCATTCCTTTGCCGTACGCATCAGAAAGGAGGAGGCAAAGCGCTTAGTGCGAATAGGTGGAATATCAACGACATAAGAATGGAGTGCTCCGGACCTTCTAGTCGACCGAAGGAGGAACGGAGAGGGCGGAACCAAATTGAAAAGTTCCTGCGCACACTCCCCGAAATGTATCCGATAGAAAAGAAGGTTAAAGACATTGCCGATTTTCAGTCTTCACCTGTAGCTAGCTGTTCGCTTGCTGCACCGTGCTAATATGCGGAGTGTACACAAAATATACCTACCTTAAGTAAAAACTGGTAACTAGTTACAATTTAAAAGCTGTCCTTGTAAAGTTTTTTATAACATATAAAAATTTTGTGCTGCTAGGGGTTTTAATTAGGGACCAGTTGTTACTCGATTTCTGTACAGACAAGAGCCATTGCTTAACATCATTTAGACTGTTCAACTACTTCTTTACATCACTAGAATATACTAACAGGCCTGTGGTTTGCGAAGCACGGCCCGCGAACACCACCAATTCGGTCCTCCACTGTGAAATTTACATGGTAATCATTGGTATGATGTATGCTATCTAGGTCTTGGCCCTTGGGTCAAAGAAGGACGAAAAAGTTTGCATATGACTCTAATAGAGCGTTTGATCGAAAAGAAAAACCAAAAAGGGCCGTCTCCTATGTAACAACGAGAACGTTTTGAACAACATTTTTGGTGTTTACCTAGTGCTACAACTATTTTATCAATGGAATTCCTTGGTCTGCGGTATGTGTTAAGGGAGGTTTTCGATCAACTTACTCGCTTTTGGTCGATGGTGTGCAAAACCGAAACTAATTAATTTTCACTCTCCATTGCTATCTCATGATAGTATTAAGGCAAGTTGACGTAGTGTTCATTGGAGGTATCGACATGATCTGTACTTATATAATCTAGCAATGAAATTTGCCCGAAAATATTTTTACGAAATAATCTTGTAAGACTTATTTTTAATATTAAGTACCTATAGCAAGAAATCAAATAGATATAAATTTGGTTTTTAAGGTTGAATTTATAGATAGGACCACGTTCTCTTTATTTCCGTCCGCTCCCATGCACCTAAATAATTATTTTATGCGCGGCGCTGCGAAGGTAACCATAAACTACCAAAAGGTAGCGATTTCCGCTAGTGTAAGCAGAACTAGCGGGGACAGGCGGGAATAAATAGGTTACAAATATCGTTATTTTATTTGCCCTGCTCAATTCTGTTTTGTGTATCACAGTACTAGTCTCAGTAGCAACTTACACTATTCTCTTGCTCTTTCAGCTACATATTCTTCTAATATAGACATTGACTTACAATTATATGGACGTCGTGTCCGCGCTAAAAAGTGTCCGCACTTGTAAGGCGCTAAAATCGTATAAAGAGCGCGACACTCCGCTTTAGTCTTCATTTGTTCTACGGACAGCGCGATACTGCGATGACATAACAATTTAAATTTCGAATAGGTTGACTTGGGACATTTTTTTCGTGGTTTTTGTATTAGACCCGTCGTCCATTTATTTGTAAGTCAATGAATATAGAGGTATATTTTAATTCCTTTACAGTTGAAAGCATGAAACCCCTGTTTGAAGCGATCAGACGAGCTAACAGACTTAGCTCGAGTCCTTCAAAACTTTACCCAAAGCTTCGAGTCCGATTATTCATTTATCTTTTTATTATACTCCTGTCTCTTTTCTTTTTCCGTGGTTGTAATTAATGTTAATACATAGTTATATTATTTATTGCATTTATCATGTGTACAGAGTTATTTGTAAAATATGAACAACCTCGCAGGACTATATTGGTAACACCATAAACAACAAGTTTTGTTCCATGACTTTTAATAATGCGTCAGTTTTTACTTCCGTACATAAATAAAAATATTTAAATAGATTGCTCTGAACGGTGATAACTCTGTGCAAAACGCGGGAGTCGTCGAGTTCAACCGCTTGTACGTTTGAACTTACTACCTTTGTACCAAATAAAGATCTAAGTGTCAGATAGTACAAAAAAACTGAAAAGTTTGTTTTTGGTATATTAATCATGTTTTCTCAAAAGTAACGGAACTAAATTAGTTATTTATGATGTGAATAATCAAGTCCTGCAAGGCTGTTAGCATTATAAAAATAACCTTGAATAACATTTTTTTCTAACTTGAGTATCTACGTGTAACATAGGTATTAAATTCCTATATAACACCCCAAGAGCGCCAGGAAGAGATTGTATCCTGCGTTTTTCTTTTACTTGTTCTGTGCAATAGGGAATATTTGTGTTACACTGTAGTCGTACACGGTGTAAATTCAAAATCGGTTAACTCTTCAAGCTGTCAGTTATTCTATTAAAAATAAAGAAAAGTAAACGGGTATACTAGGCAGAATGTTTCGATTTTCAAAGCTGTGCAACACGTGCGCAGGATTTTAGACTTGAATATCGTTTCCATAGATTTGACCTCAATTATCATAGTTCACAAATCGAAATTCAAAATGTATGTTTCATCACGACTTATAAAAGTGTATTTTTATGCTAGTTGCAAAGAAGGATGGCGACATCCCGTGTATTTTGTAACCCAGTGTTTTTGAAGACGTGCATTAAGGAGACCTGTCTACACTTGTGATTCATTATCAAAGCATCAAAAAAGCTAATTGAGGACAGCCTGTAGAAGCTGGGGTTATAAAGTTGATATAGGTTATGTTTATAACATTGTCCTGTATTTCGCTTCAGATGTTATTCGTAGTAGCAGAAAACAACAAATTTTCCGTTTGTTCCCAAAAATAATAAAGAACTTCCCGAATATTCCCAAATCCGCCAAACTCACATTTAATATAACTTATCATGTCCTGCGGCAATGAAAATGAATAAAAAATAAATATGCCCAAATGGCAGAAATCTGCCACAAATGGTCACACTGTTCTCAATATCAATGTGACATTGACATTGGCAAGAGGTCTCTTTTCAAAGCGTTCCTTTGCAACTTTCATTATCTCTCATTTAAATATTGTCAGCAGATTCTTGTCACATTGTTTTATTTTTTTAATTTTTATAAATACTGTTTAATTGATTATTTTATAGCTTTAATTTTGTGTGTACTATAAAATAACCAATACTTCAGGTAGGTAAACATTCAATCACGCTTAAAATGAAACGTAAATACAAGAACGTTAATCTATGGTCGCACCAAATCCATTGCGTTGTGTTCTTACATCTATTCTAAAATACAATATTTTACCTTTTTTTTATTCCCGACTTCTAAAAATATACAAAAATATATTGATAACTAGGCATAAACTAAAACGCAAAATTATACTAGCAAAGTCCATGAATGGCTCTTCGTCGTTATAGGAGCACCTTTCACCATCCTTCTTTCATACATATCCGTTCACAAACGGCACCGCAATTCTGTTCGTAGATCATGCAATTTAAGTGGACGCAAAGAAAACTTCGCTCATACACGTTTCGATTTCGTTATGAACTTAGGCTAAAATTTATAAAACGAACTTTGACTTTGACTAATTAAAATTTGAGTTTGTCTCAACTCAATTACTCAATAACTACAACTACACAGACATACTTAAATAATCCGTGTTGGTACAGACAGTAGAATGAGAATAAGCGCTGCCACCTTACATATTATTATTGCGTTCATATTTTGAAGGGTAAGGGTGTTGATGAAATTAAAGATGGAATTTGTCAACGTATATCTCAGGGTGAGCGACGCAGTGACCAGTACCCACCAGATCTTTGCGATTTAAAGCTCTGAGTGGCACTGCTACTATTATGGAGAGCCAGTCGTTTACCAGGCGCACGACACGTACGTCTCTTGATATCATAAAAAAAATTAAGAATTCTATTACAAAGTAAACACAAAGCTTAATTCAATTTCTTGCTTAAATTTATATCGACGAAGTTCGTTTTGTAAATACGAAAAACTTGCTTAACTCGCATTGTTGCTTAATCCAAGTGAAAGTTCGTTCAATAAATTGAGACTTGATAGTAAAGCTGAGGCCTTACTTTCAACGTTCGTACATCAAACTCGAGTCACAAAATTACCACCACGATTCCTTCTGTTCCTATGTACATTAGCGAAATGAAGATAACAAAGGCCTCTAAAGAGATCCCCTTTGAGATTGTTCTGGCGCGCTCGAGCGTCGCCTGTTGACCTAAAAGCCTATTTCTCGATACCGATACCAGATGAGCCGTGTACCAGATGCTTAAGTAAGCATAAGCTCTAAAAGATGTACGTAAAGATAGGATACTAACAGCTTTACAATACGAAGGTTTAAAATTAGTTTATACTGTGTTTCTTTTGCCTGTCGATAACGTTTACTATGAGATCGATCTACGTAAACTAGCACATTTAACGGACTGTTAGTAAAAATCCCAGGATAACGCGACTGGTCGTTATTTTACTTTTTTATTGTAGGTTATAACATTGGAAATGAATTTACTTCATCATTATCATCATCATCTTCATCATCACTTATCTATGCGTCCCATTGCTGGGCACGGGTCTTCTCTCAGGCGAGGGTTCAGGCCATAGACCGCTACGCTGGCCTAACGCGGATTGAGGACATCACATTCATTACGTTTTCCTGATTTTTCTTTTTTTTTATAATTGTGATAGGACGAACAAGTCGTGCGCCTGATGGCAAACGACACGCCTATCCATAACAGTTGCAGTGCCATTCAGAACTTTAAATCGCAAAGACTAGGGACACTGCCACTGAGCCCGTCACCCTGAGACATAAGTTGATAAGTCCATGTGCCTGCAATATCACCAGCATTTTTACCCTTCCAAACCGAGACGGCAGAAATAGGTAAGATGGCAGACGAACTCTTCCACAAGGAGCTCTACTGCTACCAATAGTCGGCCAGGTTTATTCTTCAGATCTATGCGATTAAAAGCGGTAGGTGGATCTGTTACGAATACTGTTATGGATACGCGCGTCGCTTATCACCAAGCACACAACTTGTTCGTCCATCATTTGGTATCATAAAAAAACTATACGTACTCACGAGCCCTCAATGTGCACGAGAGTTCGCCGCGAAAGATTGGCAACATTAGTACAAGACGGTCAGATAGATAGACAATCACATGAGCCCATAACAATACTTAATATGCCAGACCACGACAGTCATGCTCACCACCCAGAACACCCAGACCAGTAGCTATCCACATAATGACAGTATCTACGACGTAAGTGGTAAAAAACTGCTAAGAAAAGGGGTCTAAAAAAGTAATGGCAAAATACCTGCCGTCTGCTAATTAAACCATAAAAAACCACAACCCAGTTTTAGAATATTAATATTGTTTAATGATATTTCAGCTACGCATCTTTAGGGTAAGTTCTTAGTTAGGACGAGTCGAACACATCAATTAATTTTAACTAAATTTAAAGTTTGTTAAGGTGCTCTATTTTAAAACGGTTATTTGACCAGTTATCACTTAGCGGCGTTTTAGTAAGTGGAAGGCAGATACGCTGTAGGTACATTCCGAAGTAAGCACTTACGTAGTTTTCTCATTTCAAGAACGAAAGCGCCGGGACATATGCGATTTTGTATCTAAATAGCGCGAGATAGGCAAAGGCGCTTTTGGCGCTCTCGTGGCACCTACCAGCGCTGTGTCCCCGTAATACAACTACACAGACATAGTTAAAGAATCCATGTTGGTAAAGATAGGAACAATATTTATGGTTGTTCTTCTATTATGAAGAATGAGATTAAGAAAGTTGTGTGTTGATAAGGCTTTAGTAGCAGTAAACTCCGTGTGAAAGAGCTCGTCCAGGGAAGTGCTGCCATCTTACCTATTTCTGCCGCCAAGTAGTAATGTGAGTATTGTTGCGTTCCGGTTGTGAAGGGTAAGGTTAAATTACAGGCACATGGGATTTGTTAACTTATGTCTCAGGGTGACGGTAACCCCCTTAATTAAAGTGTATTATAAGAGTTAATACATTTGCCTTAGTTGTAGCAGTGCTGTGTTCCGAATTGTCAGGTCACGGAGGGCCAGCACAATCACAGACACAGGTTAATTATGATCTACGATACTACAGTCTAAAAGACATCATCTACAACATATATCGCAAGTTGAAATCAGTCACTAAACGACAATTTATATTTTGCAAATTTTAACTTATTTTTAGAAACTTTTAAGTTCATTTCCCCGAAGTTGACTTTTTTGCTTAGTGAGGGTATTGTTTATAATTTGCGGTGTATACGAAGCCAAGGTTAGATAATGGTACAAAAGCAGGTTACGTTTAATAGTTAAAAGGGGTTTACGCAATTATAGTTTTAGGGTTGAAAGCTTTGAAGTTAAAAGGGATGATTGATTTCAGCGTACTCGCGTTTTGATAGTTCTAGCCACAGATGAAGGACTCGATAAATTCGATATTGTGAAACGCATAACCTTCGATTCTATTTATTGTGCTAATTATGTTAGAGGAAAGCTACGCCATTATTCGAGTTGAGGATGTTAGTGCGTGCGCTTTTGCTTTTGACTAGTCAGAGTGGTACTTACACGATAAAAGCATTACGGTTAGCCTAGCCAAAAATATGACAACTTTCTAGGGAAATTAATACATAGTTCATAAATATCAATTGTAAATAAGGTAAGGCCTAGAATGCTACCCTGAGGAATACTCACATAGAGCTTTTCTTCAAAATATAATACCAGGCGAACGTTAGGCGGTTTGGTCTCTGTGCACACCTTATTGTAAAAAAACTTATTTTACGATATTTATTTATTGAATGTCATGAAGTTTTAATACCATGATTTTCATATATTTTTCAAATATCTGACATAAACAACGGAATTCATAAGGTCTGCTGATTCTGTCTGTGGCATGTATTGACTTACAATAAGTCAATGGTGGCATGGCAACATTTCTTGATACGAGTCCAGTCAGATCTGAGTCTGGGTCAAGCGAACGGATCGCACAACAGGCGCATTTATGGCGCATTCGCCAGATCTGTACGCACCCGAAGAAATATTTCTTTGTGTGCTTGATTGATCTTTGCATTATTGATAAAAAAAAGTTATGTTAATACGTTTTCATAAAAAACATACTACAAAACAAGGCTTTCTTGCCGTCTCTACGATTTCAGTATAAGTATAGTTTATCTACGTATACACCTAACTATATTTCAAGTGACTCTGTTCTCGCAAATCACGCGAGCGTTTAAACGTAATTTAGTACCAACTCATTTAAATTTGTACATTTGTATTCATATTACGTGCGCTACTTGTAAATACTGTTATTGCATCTATTAACAACAAAAGACAATTAATTTTATTTATGCCACTAGAGTGGTTAGGTAAATATTATTAATTGTATGAAGGCTACATGTAACGCAACTGTAACGGGTTAAATACAACAGGGCCCTAAATCTGCTAATTTTTAATCATATCATCATTGACTTACAATTATATGGACGTCGGGTCCGCGCTAAAAAGTGTCCGAACTTATAGGGCGTTAAAATCGTATACAGAGCGTCATTCACGCTTTAGTCTTCGTTTGTTCGACTGACAGCGAAGCAAGCAAAATTAGACAGTACTGCGATGACATTACAATTGAAATTCAACGTCTTAGCTTTTTCATATTCCTTTACATGTCACTACGTTTAAATAGGTTGACTTGGGACATTTTTTTCGTGGTTTTTGTATTAGACCCGTTGTCCATTTATTTGTAAGTCAATGCATATCATGTATTCTCGTTCTCTATCCGACTACCATCTAAAAAAATTATTGTAAAATTAGTAACAAAATTCCACATAACGAGTAATTTCTCACGGTTTTGATGTTTTCATTTCTATATGTAATTTCTGTTAAAGTGTCACTATGGCAAATGATATGCAATACTTGATTAGGGTGTACTGTATTTGTATACCTTCATTTGAATATTTTGTCGACACGTACTCTTTATATAAATCTTTATGATACCTTGTATTTCTCGCCAAGTGAATTTTTTTAACCGACTTCAAAAATGGAGGATCTCAATTCGACTGTATGTTTTTTTTTTTTGTATGTATGTTACACGATAACTCCAGTATTTGTGAACCGATTTTCATGATTCTTTTTTTGTTGGAAAGAGGGTACCTCCATAGTGGTCCCATTTAATTTTGAAGAAAATCATCCACCTCGGTGGCTGTTCACACATGAAGATTCATTTTTATAAATAGCGTTTTATAAATATAAATTTTATTATACGAAGCAATTCTTTTAATTGTTGATTTTGCTATTCTCCAATTCAAGGCGTATTTCTCTTATTATCTTTATTTATTTTTATTATCTCCTGTGTCAAGTCCCGTATAGTGGCGAACTAGGTTTGCGCACTTTCCGGTAAACGATTTCAATAAAACTTGGTAATTATATGTAAATCCATGTACTTTTGAGGTCGGTTTTTTAGTACTCTGTACTGAGATTATTGAGAAATAAATATCTTAAACTATAATACTCGACCAAATCAAAAGATGCATGATGCGAATGAAGCTTCTTACTTGGCACTGTCGTTTAATTTAGTCGAGTATTTGATAATAACTGTTCCGGTCGGTCGGAAAACGAGAGTAGAGACATAGTTGCGTGTCGAGTGCCAATGGCAGGATATAGTATGTTTGGTATTCTGCTAAATGTCTACTAAATGTAGACTAAATTGCCGAATAAACGAGACATAAATTAACATATGTATACATAGTAATTTCCATGATAGTTTTAATAAGACGTTAGTACGTTCGATCGTTAGTAACTGAATGAATTAATGCCATCATTGCCACTCCACTGACATTCTATTGATACTCAACTCCCATTGCAACTAGATTTAAGCAAATAACAAATATTAGGTATAGTAATTGCATATGATCTGAGTGGAATCTCAATGGCAAAAAAGATGCGCATCAGGTTAGATGGCAACTTCAACCGTCTAAACTAGGTACATATAGATTAGTGATGAAAGAGACTCATGTCTTTTAAGTCTTTTTATAACGACTAGACTCTAAAATTAAGACTGGGGGTTCGAGTATTTATTAATAAGACTCAGTCGTTATACTAAAAGACTCAAAACGGCTTAAACGATTCGAGTTGTTTGCAAAGGACTTATACGTATTTTAATAAAAAATGACGAAAGTAGTATGTAGCAAATAATCACGTTTATTTACTTGTAATAAAAATCGTAAAAGAAATACCTTGTGGGTACAGAAATGAAAATCATGCCATACGGCTCATGACTCGTGACTCCCGAGGCTATGAGGCGCCAGTAGTTTAGTCTTTTTAGTCGTTTTAGTCCTGTAAGTATTTTAAGCTTTCTAGGGTTAAAAGACTTCGACTCGAATTAGTATTATGACTCATGACTTGAGGGTTAAACAACTAGACTAGTAGGGAGGCGTTAAATTAGTCGAGGTTTTTAAAAGGCCTTAAAAGACTGAGAGTCGTATTCCAGAACTCTACTAAATGCTCAAGTCAGGATTTGAGTATGGTTTAAAGCACTCGAAATCATACTCAAGTCCCTGCCATTAGGGTCGTATTTCCAGTGCTTGTGTTTCCAGTGCAATCCTGACTTGAGCATTGAGTAGAGTTCTAGAATACGACCCTGAGTCTCTTTCATCATTAATATAGATACCCCACCCACATGAACTGTGAGTATATTGGCCAGTGTAGCGCGAAATCAATTGGGAAGTAAATGCGAAAATTAGAAAAGTTTGTTTTTCAAATTGATCCAAAATCTCTCTATAAAAAAATTGTCTAAAAAGTCCTAACCCGGCCTTCCTCATCCGTTGCTATCCACTAGAGAACAGAGGTCGATAATATTTATAAATTATTTTGCACAGTGAATGCGCCTCTCGTCCTGACACATAAGTAGACAAGTCACTACTGAGTACTAAAGTACTAAGTAGGGGAGCGTGGGGGAATGGGAGCCTACTAAGGAAAATTGACAATAAAAGTCATAATTTATGCAATTTAAATTGTTATTAGTTATGAACGTACGCTTCACATATCTGGGTACTAAATAATCACAGAAAAAATATGAAACTTAAACAAAATATTTCGTTAAAACAGAAAAAACTAAAACATGTCATTCGCTCTCATTACCCCACAGTTCGGGAAATGGGAGCCGGTAAGAATCCCGTATGTCAAATGGGAGCCATTATATATAATCAGTCTGAAAAAAAAATTAAAATAATAAAATATATAAGTTAAAAAGTAATGAAAATAAACAAGAAAGTGTTAGAGGAATATCCAGTGAATATTGCAATGGGATAAGGAGAGCCAAATAGCTCTCATTACCCGCGTAACATCGAATTGAAAAAGGAATAAAACAGTAAAAACATTTCTATTTTTATTGTGATTTCAAGCAAAACTTCTAAAATTTGATAGATATGGTGACAGAGCTAGTGTAAATACAATGTAGTATCTACGCATTTTAATGCTTTCCTGTGATGATGAAATTTAACAAATTTTATAAGCGCGGAGCGAAAAACACACAATCATCTCATACGAGTAAACGCGGTGTTCTACGGGGGCGCCCACGGGACTCGAACCTTGTCGAAAGTTGACGAAGACATAGGAGTACCGTTTGCACAAATACGAGCATTGGGAAAGTCCAGTTTAACACCGCTCTCATTACCCGCGGGCTCCCAATACCCCACGTTCCCCTACTTCACTGACGAACTCTTCACAAGGAGCTCTATTGCTCTTAAAAAATATAAAAGATATTCAAATATATATATCAGGGTAAATACAGATTGAAACATTTAAATATAAAAGTATATTCATTCACGAACAGGCGTATCCTTCCGCGTACATTGCCATTACGAGACGGGACGTGATCAAAATCTTATGAACACACGTTTGTGAGGGCGACAAGGCTTGCTCACTTATAATTCGATAACACGGGAACGAAAAGACATAACAGCCAAACCAAAAACTTTACTACGTTCCAATGTTGATATATTTAAACAAGGCAATAGAAATAAATTCTTTTTTATGATATCATGTGACGAAACGAATAATTCGTGCGCCTGGCGGTAAGTAACATGCCTGTCCATAGAGTTTGTAATGGCACTTAGTTTTAAATTGCAAAGATCTTAGAGACACTGCCACTGCACCTGTCACCCTGACACATAAGTTGATAAATCCAATATAAGTCCAATGTGCCTGTATTTCACCAGCAACCTTAACCTTCAAAACTGGAACGCAGTAATGCTCACATTATATATATCATCTTTCGAGTTACCTATCAGAAGTCCGAAATGACATTATCCAGAATTAACGTTTGCTCGAATTTTCATAACCTCGAAAGTAATTTTGAGAGGAAAATGTTTTTTCTTTTAAATCTAACTTAACCTAACCGCACCGAACCTAATCGTGTCTGTGCGATAAACATCTCAAGATATCCTGAAAGAACAACGGTTTCGTTATAACTCGATTTTCGGGGTAACGATAATTCGAACAAACGTTATTTCGAAATAAACAAAATTCCACTTTGTGATAGGTTACCCATCTTTCGTCTAATCGACAGGCATTAACGCTCTCATAAATGACTATCACTAATTACTGGTTTCTTACCACGATATGATTTCTTTTTATTTTCCCAATAAAGAAATCATGTAATTAGTGATAATTATTTAGAGAATAACTACGTAAGCCTTAAAGTCTATAATGCTCTCATATGCAGCTTGTTTAAGGGTACTCTTTACTTGGCCTTCTTTAATGCTGTACTCAATTTGGTCGTAGTAAGTTCGCCTTGGTAATAACTCATATTTGACAAAATAGGCTAAAAAGTACCGAAGGTAGACTTGTTTAAAGTTACATTCAAATATTTCTGGGGCATAAACCAGATGGATGTTTTACTTTCCATAATAAGTAGGTAACATTTATCCAAAAATAGGAGTCAAATGGCGTTGGTAGAGTTGCCATTTTTCGTAATATTCTAAAATAATCGTATTGCCAACAGTTCCATAAACGAAATAGTGAATGTTATGGAAGTTGTAATTATTAACAATTACGTTAACATCATCTTTTTAGTAGCAGTAGAGCTCCTTGTGAAAGAGTTCGCCCAAGTAGTACTGCCATCTTACCCATTTCTGCGGCCAAGCAGTAACGTCAGCGTTACTGTGTTCCGGTTTTAAAAGTCCGGTCCGGTTGACAGTTGGTCCACTACTAGTAGTATCGAAATCAATTCGTGAAGTACAGATACACGAATTTATTCTTCCAATATGGCGTCAATTTTAGTTATACAGTTTTTTGAATCTTAATTATATTCAAATAAATTGAGTCATTTATTACGTAAACGTAACCAAAATTCAGTTGATAGTCGATAGCACATTTTTTTCTTCTGCGATCACTAGATGCTTGTAATTTCTTGGAAAAATACAGTACCGAAAATTATTTAATGGGAAGAGAATCGCAATTACTTGCGGTTTCTCTTCTCAGCCTTGAAGCTGTGTAAGCTTACCACACACAACATATAGACATATATATTATATATATCTTATATTTTTGAAAACTGACAGCGATTGCGCCTCATATGATACCACAAAATTGACACGACTACAATGAAAAATAAAAGGTATTATTTATAACAAAATTAATGCCTCAAGAAGGTACTAAATATAACCCATGGATTTATGTTTCCACCCCTATTCACATCATTTTTAATTTGCACTTACAGAGGTTTTAAAACAATCCTGTCAACGTTCGTTAGTCAATCCTAACGGGATTTGAATAAAAAAAACCGGGTTAGCATATTGACGGCCCCTGTTAATTCCCTCCCTAAAGACCGCCGCTGTAAACGAACGAAGATATAACAAATGTATAAGTAAACAAAAACAACCTATGAATTACGAAAATTCGACTCATCCGTAGAACAAAGACCTATGTGCAAGACTGCTTATTCTCATGACATTGCACATTTCGTCCGCTGTTCTGAGTTGTGGATATCAGATCGACCTTTGATCGATTTTATATTTCCAAAACGAAATAATACATAAAATTCTGAAAACACCAAGGGCTAGGCCTTATTTTGAATAACGAGATTATGTATTTATCCTCTTTTCGTCGTATAATCACATCGGACTCTGTTCTTCGGATGAGTCCAATTGCGTTGTACGTGTGCACAACAAATACCAGACGGGAGCAGTAACAGGGCGGAGAAAATGTTTGTTTCGTATCTTGCCAAATTAGATTTAAAACTCATACGTAATTTGATTGTGGTTTAAATAATAAATATAAGTCAATTTAAAAACTTGCTAAATGAGGTTTTTCTATGCCAGTAAGTATGACATAAGGCGGCTGGTGGCAAGCCTACTCGTAACAGTTGCAGCAGGTAGCAGCGCCACTCAAGGTTTTAAATTATAAGCATCTGACCGGAACTCCTGCTGCACCCATGATACCCTGATACAGTGGTACATAAGTCCCATGTAGGTAGGTATGTAATGTACATTCTTCTTCTTAGTTTATTTATCACCTAAGTAAGTTCAAAAGTATGTAAGAAGTTGAAACCTGTTCCAGTGCAGTTTGTATCCGGTATTTAATGTTCTTTTACATGTAATATATATATTCCTGTGCTCATCGAAATAACAAATTAAGCATGTCCTATAAATTTATATAAGTAATTCTTGTGAAGTTTGACAATTGTCAGCAGCGGATGTCCATGAAAGAAGGTGTGACCTGAAAAGCAGCATGTAGTGCTGAGGTTCCATCCTTTTCATTGGCACTAGAGTCCATATTTCCGAAACTATTAACTGTTAACCTTTTTATTGTAAATGTGTTTATGAACAAATGTCTTATTATTATATAGTTTCACCAGCACCCTTACCTTTCAAAACCGGAACACATTATTCCCAGGCGGCAGAAATAGGTACGGTGGTAATACCTGGGCAAATTCTTTCAAAACGAGTTTCTACTTCTAATTAATAAAATACCAATCTTGTAACTCGTACATTTAAACTAGATTATACTAAGCTACTGGTCTACGGGTACGAAACAAGAAATTTTTCTTAAAGCTCAAATAAAACAATATCTCATTAACATCTTAAACTACCTCCAGAATACATTTTATGATTATGAAAATGTATTTTATGTTAAGAAGAAATGGTACTTTATATGAAAAATAGTGATAGAGATAACATTAAATCGCGTATATTTGCTTTTTGGCGCCATTTACGAGGTTTAAAACTGTAGTGTAACGAAAACTTTATACTAATGGTTATTATACAGCTTGAGCGTATTTGCTGGATAAAAATCTATTGTAGTGGACACGTTTAGCTCTGTCTAGTTGACTCTAAACCTGATATTTGAAATAGATCTTGTAAATGATAAATATGAACAGAGGTCTACTTAAGAGAAAACAACGAAAATGTTAAATCAATCATTTTGGACAAAATAACATAGTAAAATGGAGGATACACGGTGTGAATTCCTAAAACTTTTCACGATAGAAAAAAAAACACAAAGTTACTCGAAATTTTACAAGAAAACCGCTGTATTCATTAGGCACTTCACATACACCAATGATTTTTTTAATATCAATTAAACTAAATAGAACACGTATAGTATACGAAACACAGTTTTCAAAGGCCCTGCCGCTCAACTCAAGCAAAATGTACCATGTTAGTACGCGAAAAAAATTAATTCGAGCCGAGGCAGTATAATCAATTTTACGATTTCAAGTGTAATATGTTTACCTAAAAAATAATATTTGAATATCGTACTTATTCGCATCACAGCTAAGAAGCACCTGCGCTCACATCTCTTACCAATTAAGTACTTTAAGTTGTATCGCTTTGTTCGGAAAGCCAGAGGATGGAAATTCTCGTGCAATAAATTATAAGATAATACCTCATCGCTAGGGTTTTGCATAACAAACAACGTGATATTATACAAATTGACATATTTTTCACCCGGATTCGATTCTACATTACCCAAAAGCTCCATGAATAAATCTATATCAATTTATTAATAAACCACCACGTCACGTGAATGGAATGAACAAGAGATTCGCGTATTAAACGTTCTCAAGGCGAGTTCTCATTGTTTTTCTGGATCAAGTGGTTTAGGTATTTACCACTAAAAAACGCTTTGACACATAATAAAAGACACCTAAGCATATTTTGTCTAAAGAATGTGCTAATTTCTTAAACGATGTGATGTACTTTAACCGATCGTATAAATCCTGAAAACAAGCTAAACTAAAACTGTGAAACGTATTTAAAAAAATATTTAACTTTATACTTAAAATTTTATGGAGTTATTTCTAATGAGTACTACAGGCAACCTGCTAAATTACGATATTCAACGGAAGCCCTATAGTTGTTAAATTCACATTTATCATAAAATTTGTAAATTGCCCAGCGGATTAAGGGAACGACGCGCCGCCCGCTGCCCCGTCAGTTGTCATCAGGCGCTTGTCGACGTCAGATCTGCGTCAAATTTTGTTCGTCTGTTCTTATTTTATTCATATTAATTTTCACCGCGCGAATTGCGGTACTCGAGGGGCGACACCCCACACCTCTCCTATCTCGCTTTAATAAGCTAAATATATGAAATAAATGAAAACTTAGAAATTTGCAACGGTTAGTGTCTCATTAGAATGAATTAATTTCGATCATTTTTCTTGCGCTTATCGCGTAGGTACGTCATTTGTTGGTAATGTACATAATTTATGCTCGGAGTTCCATTCAGTTGGGGCGTTGTACGGAAAACGTAAAAGCTTTTAACGTCATTTTTGTGCGATTTGCGTTATTTTGCAGCAACGCCATTAAAATGAATACTAAACGCTGCTGACGTCCCGCTATTATGAAATATTATCATTGAGACGCCCGTAAAAATATTTCCGTAGCGATAGAGCAATGGGCGAAAAAACCAATTGAATAGGATGTGATTTATTACTATTTCGCTGACGGAAGAATTTCTACAAAAACGTTATTTAAGATTGAATTATTACCAATAATAATTGCCTGTTGATTGCGTAAATACATGAAGCAAAATAAAAGTTAAGAGGTTTCTAATCGATTGCATTAGTTACGCTTTGGTAGTCGAAATGCTTTTATATTGAAGGCTTCACAAAAGTGGTGAAGAGGAAGAGGAAGCCCACCAGCCGTACCTGTGTAGCACAGCACCGACAGGATCGAACTTTTTGCTCCGTCCGGCCATACCGACGATGCTGCTGTACCTGTCGCGACTACATTACTCCAAGAAGTCTGAGGAGATAGTTGAGTATATCAGGCTAAAAAGTCAAATACACCCTGAGGGTCGAGCGATTGGAGTCCCGCCATAACGTAAAGTTTAATTCGTTTGTGGTGAGAGTGCCGACCGAATATCTGTCGAGTTTTGGCCCAAGGGTGTCATATATCGGCGATTTCGCGGTCGGTTACCTGACATCAGATTGCGCCACATGTCGCCGACAAGTTCAAAACGTGTAGATTGGTTACTTCGTTTATTTTATTGTCATATTATATTAAATGTACGTTAGTCCTTAAGGTATATATTACAAATGTGGCCTGAAGAAATTTCTAAACAAAAATATAAAAAAATTTAAAGTCTTATAGCTACGTGGCAAGTAAAGACGTCGGTTCACGGCTAATGATATCACTAACGCTACGCTCCGTGGAAGAGTGTTCTCCAAAGCTTTAATAAAGTAAACATTGTTTGGCATTATCTTTCGCTAGCAAACCATCTCTAGTGCACGGTAATCCTAGAGGGAATGACCAACGAAAATTTCATTCAATTTCTACCAAAGTGGATTTCACTTAGTACGTGTCAAGAGCTCCAAAACTATTAATCTTGCAGATGTTCCGAAAACAATTTATTAAAAAGACAAAGGAACGTTAACCCCGGGGTTTATACTTGATGTGGAAAATTAGGTGGATCAATGTAATGCTAACAGAAAGGGAAATAATAAAGTTTTCGGGAAACAAATGAAATTACAGCGAACTAAGGCTCAATTATAATACTAACTAAGATACGTTAAAATGAGTTACTGAAAATCAAAAACACAATTTACCAAATAAATTAATCATCAATTAGCAAACAATCATGAACTCGTTTAATACACAATTCTACGAAAAACTATACTTCCAAATAATATATTAAACTTTCGAAAGAAAAATCAAAGGCTACTCTTCCGAACATATTTATAATTCTTCAGGGTTCCGTACTCTCTGCAACTCTCTTTCTGCTGCATATCAATGATATGTTAATTCCAGGTACCTTTGCGTATACTGATGACAGCACAGTTGTAGATAGACCAATTTCAACGGCCAGTGTAGAGGAAATCCAGTGTTGTCGAGAGTCCATGGTTAGCCGTTTAGATTTGAAACTCCAGACAGTCTCCGATTGGGGCAATGCCAATCTTGTTTAATTTAACCGGGATAGTTGCTTCAGCTGTACCAAGCACAAGCTCGATCGAGTACTGTTGCCACCTTTGGGATGGCTCTGCTACATATTAACCGGCCACTTTGGATTCAATTGACAACCGTGCCAAGAAGCTTATAGGTGACTCGGAATTAGTGGAGGCGAAGCTGCAGAGCCTTGAACACCGTCGTAAAGATGCCTGCTTATCGGTATTTTACAGGATATATCACGGAGAGTGTGCGATGGAATTACACGATTTAATTCCGGCTTCCCCTTTCCATCACCGGGGGACTAGGCGTAGGCTTGGGTTCCGCCCCATGTTGTGGATATTCCCAAGATTCGCTCGAAGCGTTACGCTTCCACGTTTATATGGCGAACGGCTATGGAGTGGAATTCCCTGCCTGCAGACTTGTTCCCTGAACGCCATAACTTGGGTCTTTTCAAGGCGATAGTGAATAGGCATCATTTAGGTATGCATGCTCCATCGTCGACCTCATCGTCACTTTCCAACAGGTGAGATGGAGGTCAAACGTGCACTTATATTTTATAAAAAATAGCGCTCCTTGTGAAACAGTTCGTTCTGGGAAGTACTGCCACCTTAAATATTAAGCAGTAATGTAAGCGTTACAGTGTTATGATTTTGAAGGGTAAGGGTGTTGGTGATATTATAAGCACATGGGACTTGTCAACTTATGTCTCAGGGTGACGGCCGAAGTGAAAGCTCTGAGTGGCTGTAACTGTCACGGGTTCCTACCCCCAAGTGCCCGCATAAGCCTTTATCGCTTACCACCAGGCGTACGATTTGCTCGTCCCATAACTTGGTATTATTAAAAAAAAATTAACTTACGTATGTCCCATATTGTCAGTATAGTATTTCCATATGATGGAATAGTTGAACAAGCATCAAAATTTATAAAATGTATAAGGTCACTTTTAAATGTATAATAGGTGATTCACGTTAATACCGGCTAACAATAGTTTTCGGTAAAATATAAATAAAGTCGGTAGAGTAGCATTACGTCAGCATGATTTTTCGAAACTTCCAGTATTTAATTCTATGGTTTCCGTATACTTATTAGCACAAAAGTTTTCGGTAGATTACTAAATAACGCAGTTACTGTTCTGAGCCTTTGTTACTGCCCTTAAAAAATCGAATACGTAATATTTTCTATCCAATAAAGGTATAATGTCGGTTAGTTGGATTCTGTTATAATGATGGGCGGGTTGTGAATAGCTGGTAATTCGGCAATGTGTCCGGGGCTGTTGGCGTAGCGTCCAACCAGCGCAGAAACTTGTTCAATAACCTGCAAGCGTTATTTTCGCGAGTCATGTGTACGCAATTAAAGTTCCGCGCTAAAGTTCCACCGCGTTCAAACCGCGTTTTGTACTCGGCCCAACACCAAGCTGTCATGAAAATGGCCAGATAATAGTTTGGGAAAGTTTAGTTCATCACTGTTCAGTTAATGAGCGTAAAAGGAAAGATTGTTAGTTTAACAATAAGTAATGAAGCACGTGACAAATGATGAAAATTCATAACCTGATAGATGAAGAAACAATAGATAATTATAACTTTCTTATTAAAAAACCGGCCTCAAAAGTTTGTGGTATTACATTTATTGTAGTAGTTATACTATTACTGTCAATTTCGCTTCACTTTAAAGCGTTTTTGAAAAGATCTATAGGGCTGGCACGACAAGGCGCGACTAGCCAGAGAGCGACATAAAGAGCGACATCTATATGCGAGAATAGCAGTATCACGCTCTTATGTCGCTCTCGCGCTAGTCGCGCCCTATCGTGCTAGCCCTACTGTTGAACTTGTAGCAGTGGACAAAAAGTATTATTATTCTTCATCATATTATCTGAAATATTGTTGTCTCCAAAACACGATTTTACAATAAGTATGTTCCACATAAAAAAAAATCCAAACTTACCTCTACTTTGAACGCACATATATCCATAATACACAATGTAAAATTGTTAAAATTTTTGAGAATAAGGTAAGTAACCCAATAATGAAAACGTGGTTGTTTTATTTTTCCATTTTGAACCTAATTTTAGAAATAAACCCTTTTTTAGAGTGTTGGTACTTTCTTCTCTTTTACGCATACGAAAGTCGGAAGGGTTAGCTGAGACGCGCTCCTGGATGGACCTGTGTCATCCGCACTGCACCTAGCTGGCTAATTCATTCATAATTGTAATATGGTAGGCGTGACTTAAAACGTCGATCGGTCGAGGTCATCGACGCTTTTCAGCGTCATAATGGAAACTGGGTGAAATTCTATAAATAGGATTCATCCCCTTATTTGTGAAATATTTTCTTCAAATTTGAATGGGACCGCCACTTAGGAACCCCTTTCCAACAAATAAAATCGAAATCAATTCAAAAATGACGCAGTAATCGCATAATCCTTTTTTCGAAGTCAGTTAAAAATGATTTGCATTATCGCGTAAAATGACTTGCCTATGTGGACGGGGAAAGGTATTTTAAGTCGGTAAATTAACAACATTAACGCCTGTAATGGAACCGGTTTGAAAGAAGAACTGTAGGAAGCGAAGCTCCTTCTCTGGTGGGTTTAGTCCGAGCCTTTTAGAATTAATCAAACGAACAATCTTCCAGCTCCAGCCACTGAATTAGGTCACTTTGTATCTTATTACCTACAAAGAAAAGTTTTCAATATCAATGAGGCGCTTTAAAAAAAACAAATGGTATAATGAATCATTAACTTAATTATCCCTTTTGGCTATGTTTGAAAATAACGATTACAAATGATTACCACTAATTATGGGTTTCTTTACCACGGTATGAGTTTTTTTTGTTTTTCCGATATTTCGGAATGGTTACAGTACTCTGTTTAAGAACAGACATATCTGTCGACGCCGCATCGACGACAGCGATAGGGTAGAAATATGTCTGTTCTTAAAACTGTCATCTACTGCTGACCAGTCAACCCGTGACCATGGAGCGTGCAACCATAGTAGAATGAGAACATGTAGGGTAACTCCGTACAAACGCAGTTGTGCGGCTTTTTTTTATATCAAGTGACGGGACGAACAATTCATGCGCCTGATGGTAAGCTACACGCCTGTCCTTAACAGTTGCAGTGCCACTCAAAGCTTTAAATCGCAAAGATCTAAGGGGCACTGCCACTGTGCTCGTCACCCTGAGACGTAAGTTGACAAGTCCCACGTGCCTGTAATTTCACTAGCACCCTTAACCCTTCAAAACCGGAACACAGTAATGCTGACATTACTGCTTGGGGGCAGAAATAGGTAAGGTGGCAATACTACCCTGGACGAACTCTTTCACAAAGAGCTCTACTGCTATAATAATGGGATAATATTCAACGGATGTAACGAGTAGCGAAGTTGTGATTATAGATTGACGACCTCGGTGGCCCAACGGAGTGTACTGAGGGTACTGGATGAGCACTCTTACCCTTCAAAACCGAAACGCAGTAATGCTAATATTACTGCTTGGCGGCGGAAATAAAATGTTGTATGGATGCACACCAGCCGCGCGCTTAGCACGAACGCACATAGGTATTCGCAAAATCTTATACAGTGCACTTGCGTTGCTTAAATTGAGCGCGTTTCGTCGTATGCCATTCATTGTAGAATTAAAGCGTTCGGTATTCAAAAATTATCATCCTTTAGATATGAAAAATATAACCCACATCCTCTCCCAATTCTTGTAACTCTATCTATAAAATTAGTCGATAGAGTTATAAATGTGTGTGCGCGTTGTTATTATTAACTCCACTTATGCCATTCTTCTATGAGGGGTGCGAAATTATGTTTACAACTTGTAGGTACAACTAATATTATAATAATGTGACAACCCTACGCTCCCAGTGAATTGTAGGTATTGATGCGCCACGACAGGCGGGAGTTGCCCTACTTGTTCTTATTCTACTATGGCGTAACCGTTCCGAAATATCGGAAAAACAATACGAACTCAAACCGTGGTAACAAATGAGTGCTAACCATTTGTTGAATAACACGAAAACCTTAAAATCTCGATTGCAAACCTAAAGAAGCTATTTTATTTAAGTTCGTTTATTGGAAATTATGAAAGAAATTATAAAAAAGTAACAATTTAACATCCTTCAAATCTTTCGAAAAGCGCATTCTAATGTAGCTTCGAATAGGTTTAACGTGAAAGCCGTGCTCTACGATATTTCACGGAGGCGATCAGGACACAGGCTGTGGTTTTAATTACCTGCGCAGCGACGGCGCGTCCTGCACATAAAACAATGTCGTGATCTAGGCCACCGCTGCAGAACGCCACTCATGTATTATTAAATTCCACCTAGCTATCTTAGTATCAACCTGGACTTATTGTATAAAAGCAAAAATAAATGTTTTGATGGATAAGGTGACAAGAAGGGTTGATGCCATTTCATTGTATAGGACAGGACATTTTCAACAAGCAGGCCTTTTATCGATTTAGTAGTTTGATTGACACTAATATTATATATTTAAACATTGTCACTAGAATACGCATTTCAATATGTTATTATATTAATAATAAATAAAGCTAGGGAGGGGCGGAGAGTGACCATGATCGTTACTTTTTTATTCTCTGCTTTGGTAATTTCAGTTATCTACTGCATTTTTAGATGGCACCATTAGAATTAGTTTAAAATCCAACTTCGACTTCCTAGGTCAGTTTTGTCCTACTACAATGTACACAATATGTACATGTGTCTACACATGTGGAACACCTGTTTCTGACCATTGCATGAAATAAACTATATTAAGGTCACGCGCTTGTAACCTTTTCAATCAAAACAAGGAAAGATACTGACATATGAAGAGGCTGTAGGTACGGCGAGTCTTTGCCTAGGTACCCAAATAACTGGCGGATTTTTTTTTAAATTACGAAAATATTTACAACCTTGATTTCGCAATAACTTCGTTACGATAGAGGTACAAATTTTTTAAGAATAAGTACTAAATAGTACAATTTTGGTACATTTTTTTGGTACCAAATACATCAGGATTCGTTAAGATGCACACGGTATACTCTGAAATCTCAATATGTTTTGTCTTATTTCTCAGAAACTAACCACCAGATCGAGCTGGAGTTTCCTTTACTTCAGAGTACCATAAAGGTACAAATTTTTGGAATAAGAAGTTTTTATAGTTATTAAATAAATACTGGTAACCCGAGGTACACCCGCCATATGATGACAGTCAACACGGAGGGTGCACCTTTGATATTGCTATAACTTCGTTCTGATGGTGGTATAAATTTTTTAAACAGTGGTACTAAATAGTACAAATTAGGTACATTTTTTTGATACCGAATTTGTCAGGATCCGTTAAAGTACACCCGCCATTCTGACTCTCACTTACATCTTATTATAATTTTACAGATGTGGCCTTATCTTATTACAACAAGGGGATATATCGTTCTAAATAAATAGACCAACTTCTTCACTTCCAAACACGTGAGAAATAATTTTAGGCGTTCTGTTCAACTCGGGCTGGTCCGAATCGCTTTCGTGCGGCACGAGCCCTCTACTGGCTATTAAAACGACCAAGTCTCCTATACCAGCTATGTAGGACATGGTCCGGAGCTCTTAATTCTGTATTGAGAACCTTGATTTTCTCCGTCGATATGAAGAGATATTCTACAACCATGTATATAGTTTAAAGTAAATTTGATATTTTTATGATACCAAGTGTTGGAACGAACATCTCGTGCGTCTGGGGTTAAGCAACACGCCAATCCATAGCAGTTGTAATGCCACTCAGAGCTTAAATCGCATTTCGCATCGCTTCGCTTTTAGAATTAATCAAACGAACAATCTTCCAGCTCCAGCCACTGAATTAGGTCACTTTGTATCTTATTACCTACAAAGAAAAGTTTTCAATATCAATGAGGCGCTTTAAAAAAAGCAAATGGTATAATGAATCATTAAGTTAATTATCCCTTTTGGCTACGTTTGAACATATCGATTACAAATGATTACCACTAATTATTGGTTTCTTTACCACGGTATGAGTTTTTTTTTTGTTTTTCCGATATTTTGGAACGGTTACAGTACTCTGTCTCACTGTAACAGACATGTCTGTCGACGCCGCATAGACGACAGCGCTAGGGTAGAAATATGCCTGTTCTTAAAACTGTCATCTACTGCTGACCAGTCAACCCGTGTCCATGGAGCGTGTAACCGTAGTAGAATAAGAACATGTAAGGTAACTCCGTACAAACGCAGCTGTGCGGCTTTTTTTTATAATATCAAGTGACGGGACGAACAATTCATGCGCCTGATGTAAGCTACACGCCTGTCCTTAACAGTTGCAGTGCACTCAAAGCTTTAAATCGCAAAGATCTGAAGGACAATGCCACTGCGCCTGTCACCCTGAGACATAAGTTGACATGTCCTATATGCCTGTAATTCACCAGCACCTGTACCCTTCAAAACCTGAATACAGTAATGCTCACACTAATGCTTGGCGGTAGAAAGAAATAAGGTGGCAGTACTTCCCTGGACGAACTCTTTCAAAAGGCGCTTTACTGCTAATAAACTGATTAGTAGATAATTACGTCTCATTAACGTAAATATACATTTTGACTTTACCTACAAGATTCTGTACTTTTTATCGTTTAATTCCTATGACTTGTGATTCGAAGAACATTGTAAACCTTATCTAAACTTCACATTAAAAGAAGTTTGTGAAATACATAAAATGTTATCAGGCTGTTCAAAACAACTCTATTAAAGTCGCTAGCTAACCTTTGACATAAAGAATTGACCAATGAGTGGATCGTGAAAAAGTTGTAGGTGCGGATTTAGAGGTTCGCGTCAGGTTCACCGGAAGGGATCGGGCTACGGGGCTAGCGCATAGGACGGACAAAAGAAAAACTACAAGACCGAGAACATTAAAGGACCTTGTTGTGGCTATAAAATAAGGTGCAATTTAAATTTTATTCGCATATCTAAATAAATTTGTTCAGTAAAACGGTATTGTATTGTAATCATTATAACCATTTAATAAAAAAAAACCGACGTCAAAAGTTTGTGGAATTACATCTATTTGCGAAGTTTTATTGAAATCGGATAACGGAAAAAAGGTGAAATCCAATAAACCGGATTGGGACCACATTGGGAAACTATGTGCTACAGCTTGCCATGTTAAAAAAAAGTCAAAGTACTATTTCAAACAAAATATAACAATAAAATGTATATTAAACTCATAAAACTTACATAAACAAAACGAGCTTCCTTAAAACATCATCGTTAAAGTGCCATGGCAAAGTATACTATACACTCCGTGGGAATAGCAAGAAAAGCAGACCCAACGAATAATGGCTTATTCAAATTTAACGTCGGGAAAACCGCCGTTTGGAAACGATCGGCTGCTGGAACACACCTGCGCCACACTGAACCTTTTTAAACGTGACCAACTGCATATTGATCAAGATTTGCGTCGGGTACAGCCTCGGCAAATTCGTTCTCGCCTACAATTACTAAAGCCGCCTTGTACGAACTAGTAACGATTTGCTGTTAGTTTTGATCTGCCAAAGAAATTCAAGTACGTACATAGGGCGCACTATAAATTTCCGGAACTGGCCACTTACATAAACAATATTTAAAAAGTAATTACAACTTTGAAAATGGAACTCTTTGGCAGTAGAATACGGTTTGTTTCATCTGACTATCACTTGATTTTACATTGTGGCGTCATTTTAGAAATTGGTTGTCTACATCTCCATGGATTTAACTCGTGAAAATTTTCGTAGTACGTCTTTCTATGACTTTAAGTGTAATTTAAGAGCTCAGCTGAGATTTGCTCGGCTTCAAACTGCTTTGGCGATGAAGCACCATGCAAGACGACTATTTATAGCTGGTTTGTAGAATTCAAACACAGTCGTGTGAATCTCAGTGACGAATTTCGTGATGGTTGCCCGTCCACTGCTGTGAACAACAAAAACATCGATGCTGTGCGCCGTATGATCAAAACAGACAGGCATGTGATATACCATGAAGTTCGGGCATCTTTAGGCATAGGCATGATTCAAATACAATCAATACTACACAAACATTTGGGTGTGAAAAAGCTGTGCTCTCGGTGGATCCCACACAATTTGACTGAGGCTCAAAAAACGGATCGCGTCTCTTGGTGCAATGCCATGCTCACCAGATTCAACGAAGGGGCGTCAAATTTGGTGTGGGACATAGTAACAGGCTTAGAATAATAACGCATAGAAACCTAGCCCGCACACGCTAAGTGAGGCAAATTGTAGGACGCCCTATGGGCTTAGACGAGCGGGCGGGCTGTCAGTGCTCAAGGTCAAGCTGCACCGCGAGCAGCTCAAAAATTTTTGCTAAAAATGTCGAAATGTGCGGTAATTGGGTTTAAAAATAGATCAGACAAATATAAAATAGACACTAACATCACATTCCACAAGGAAGTAACGCGTTTCAACTTGTATTTTTATGTAAATATTCACTAAAACGGAAAATTAATTTCGTTGCAACAAGATACGAAAATGTTGCAAAGTAACGGGTTTTTTCTCCCCATTTTGCTATTCTGTTTCAAAATAATTATATGACGTAATTTTTTGAGAATAGGTAATATCGCGACGGTTGGAAAATTTTAACAAATGTACACCGCCGCAACAACATTGTAGGGAATTTACGTTAGCTATTTTTACGAAATATATTTAGTATTTGCCTTCATTAGTTTCATGTGAAAAATCATTATTCTTGTTCATCATACACTCATTTTAAAAAATTGTCTTGCCCAGACTCAAAAGTTCTTAGCTAAAATTATTTCAGGAAACTAACACTGACTAAAAAGTCATCGTCAGTTCTCCAAAATCGTGTATAAATAACTTTCAGGTTCAGGTTCTTAATTGTTATCGTGTACTTTTCATATAAACATACCCACAGATAATATCAGGCTATTTATATATTCAAATTCGATAGTCGCACTTAAACTCGCTTGTAGGTTTTTGTTCATATATGAATTAAATAATAATTGGGTAGTATTTAATAAGGTGCCTACAGATTTGCTCGACATTGTCGATCGACAGTAACGATTGAGAATTATAGACGTTTTCGAGGAGTTTTAGAGTGCTTATTACGAATGTAGCATTAATTTCTAAATCCAAGATGGTTGACAACAATTTTCAAAAATGTATTTTTGGTAAACCATAAGAAAATGGCATGTATATCTGAATACAAGATGGGGGACAAGACTTCTAATTCTTCTCCTTCTAATTCTTTGCCATCTTGGATTTAGAAATATGTGCTATATTCGGAATGAGCAGCCCCTAAAACCTTGAAAACGACACCCAACTTGCCATTATTCGAAAAATTGTGCCCGCCATCTTGGATTTAGAAATTAGTGCTATGTTCTTAATGAGCACCCCCAAATACCTCGAAAACGACACCCAACTTGCTATTATTTGAAAAGTCATGTCCGCCATCTTGGATTTAGAAATAAGTGCTATATTCCTAATGAGCACCCCCAAATACCTCGAAAACGATCCCCAACTTGCCATTATATGAAAAATCGTGCCCGCCATATTGGATTTAGAAATGAGTGCCATATTCGTAATGAGCACCCCCAAATACCTCGAAAATGATAGTCATATTGCATTTATTTCAAAAGTCGTGTCCGCCATCTTGGATTTAGAAATGAGAAAAGTCGTGTCCGCCTTCGTGTATTCAGATATAAATGCCATTTCCATAAGGATTACCAAAAATAAATTTTTGAAAATTCCTGTCCCTTGACGTTGTCGATCAACAGTAACGATCGAGCCAAAATCGAGCATATCTGTAGGCACCTGATCGACAGTAACGATCGACAAAATCGAGCAAATCTGTAGGCACCTCTAACTTAACGATGAGTTAAGCAAGATACAATTTCCATGGCATCATTATTTGTATATTTGTGTGCGTGCCGACGAGCGTAAATACAAGTTGCTTACGCCTACATGAATTTGATTTTTGCCTCACTTGTGACAGTTCGTTTTTTATGAAACGATCATTCTATGCGTTATTATTCTAAGGTAACAGGTGACGAAACATGGATTTATAGTTACGATGCCAAAACAAAACAGCAATCGAGCGTATGGGTCTTTCGAGATGAGCCGAAACCAACCAAGTGGCGCGCGTGGAAAGTGCGTCTAAGCGGATGATTGCTTCTTTTTTTTAATAAAACTGGACACGTGGCTACTGTTGCTTTGGAGAATCATTGTACCGTGACTAGTGATTGGTACACGACCATTTGTTTGCCGGAAGTTATTGACAAACTCCGTAAAAATAACCGTAAACGCCGTATCATCTTGCACCACGATAATGCCAGTTCTCACACGGCCTGACAGACAAATGAATTTTTGAAGGTGAACAACGTTGACCTTATAAGCTATCCCGCGTACAGTCCCGATATGGCTTGTGACTTTTATTTATTTTCAAAAATTAAGAACCAGTTACGCGGTCAACGATTTTCATCACCTGAAGAGGCTGTCGAAGAGTATGAAAAATATGTTTTAGAGATTGTCACGGAGGAGTGGCATAAATGTTGTCAAAATTGGTTCGCTAGCAGAGAATATTTTGGGAAACAATAAATTCATTTCTGACCATTTATAGTATTTTTTTAAAAGTTATAGTGCGCCCCACGTCAACTATCGATTAAAGACAATTTAATACAAATAGTTACATCTAAGACTACACTCGCGAGCAACCAAACCGACTCAATGTCTAAGCGCGCATTCAGAGTAGGTTTTATCAAAAAGTTTACAACCGAATTATAAAAACGTTATATGTTTAAAATGCTTGAAACTTCAGCTTTAAAAATGTACCATTAGCATCAATATCGATTCAGTAGTTTAAAAAAAAAAAAAAAAAATAGGCAGTACAGGGAAATTTACTCGCGGTACCCAGTACGAGTTGGGCGACCAACTAACACTATAAAACCTCCCGCACGCGGCTTATGCCTACAGCCGCTTTCCAGAAGTTGATCTGAACGCATCTCCGTGAATCGCCATCACTATTTTGACAAAACCCAATGGATACAACACCGGAAGAAGCCGTTCAAGTTGTTGCTCTTTTGCAACAGGGACTTAGTCAGCGATCTGTCGCTGCTCTACTGCACCTAAGCCAATCTGCTGTATCAAGGGTATACAGAAGATTTCTAGAGACTGGTGTATTCGACCGGAGGCCGAGAACCAGCCGTCACAGGTGCACAACTCAAATCGACGATCGGTTCATAGTCTCTACATCTCAACGAAATCGCCACCTGACTGGTGTCGACGTACAGCAAGAGCTAAGACGTGTTCGAGGAGTGGCTGTAAGTGAGTGGACAGTTCGAAGACGCCTGAGGGAAGGCAACTTTACACCAAAACGTCCTGCAACTGGTCCGAAATTGACGACAAGCCATCGACAAGCGCGCCTGCAATTTGCTAGAGAGCACCTCAATTGGAACCACGAGCAATGGCGGGCTGTCTTGTTTACTGACGAGTGCAGAATGTGTCTGCATGGCAGTGATAGAAGAGGTCGGGTGTATAGGCGCCCAGGTGAACGATTTTCGCAGTGCTGTTTCGCTGAAACTGTTGCATATGGCGGCGGCTCTTGTATGATGTGGGCTGGAATTTCTTTAGACGAGAAAATCGAACTCGTTTTCGTGCCTGGGGGGACCGAGGAGGAGGATTGACAGCCGATCGGTATATTACCGATATACTCCTAGAACATGTTGTTCCGTACACGGGGTTTGTCGGCGATAACTTCTTATTGATGCACGATAATGCCCGGTGTCACACTTCGCGTATAACTAAACGGTTTCTGGAAGAAGTCCGTATACATTTATTAAATAAAAAATGAAAATAAAATATTTAAAAAATTATTTATTTAAATTAATTAAACAAATAAAAGATTAGCCGAAAGAAAGTTTATTTTATTTATTTATTATTTATTTTATTGTTTTAAGAAAAAAGTATACATAAATAATGTAAAACACCGTTAAACCCTACTTGGGTTTGTCTCGATGCCATTCATTCCTTGCTACGAACAAACCATAACAAAATACATATTTAAAAAAAATCTTATAAGTAAGTAGACATTGTTTGCATTCATTTGTGTGTTTAAATTTCTTACTAACACAGGTTGATGTCGCGATGCTGAATGTTGAGTATAAAATACACTTTTATATATAAACTTATAAACATGTAAAAGTATATAAACTTATAAACTTGCACCATACTTGTATTAAAGACTAAATATTTTCTAAACACTGTTTTAAGTCGCACCAATTATTACCGTTTCCAAAACAATACAAGTAAAACAAAATACAACACGTTTTGTATGCGTTTTTTATACATTTAGACGGAAGACCGTTAATTAAACCAGGAGTTTTTTACAGCCAATAAAATTAGGACATGTGGTAGTAAAACCACATTCAAAGGTGTAGAAATGTGCACAACGAAGCGTAGTCGTATCCTGGGAATGACATTCTTGCGTGAAAGGAATTTTAATGATATCCGAAGAGACGAGTTTTAGGGATCCGCGAAATTCGATGTTATTCTTGTAACTGGCAAAGTTACAAATCAGTTAAGGTATATTTAATCCGATAATCGTATCTGTTTTCAAAGATCTAATTTATAACTGCGTACTTGTGATAGCTACGCACTGTTAATGAGGGCATTAACAGTTAGGGAACTAGCTGACCATTTGGTTCTGGGAACCTTCTTACGCATTTAACAGATAAATGTAGCCAGGAATTCCAGCTTTTTCGTTATTTGTATTAAAGATTGGCAAAAAGTTTCTTAAAACGTTATTCACTAATGATGCAATAAGGAAGTCATACCATTATGAATTCTCAGAGGTTACAGGTTGTTTTGTTTAACACCTTCCTTCTGATCTACTCAGAACCAAATAGACGATTCTGAGTTTCAGGTATCTTAGCGCGCCGATTGTACTTACCAAAACCAGAAATGTTCATAAAACGTGTACAACAAGCGGTTTTCAAAAGTGAATGTTTTTGAAAAACAATTTGACCCGAGACTAATTTATTAGCATTATTAGCCTCGGATCACTCATTTGAACTCAATTCGGCGGGAGATATCAAAATAACGTAATTGTGTTTTTCAAAACAAGCATAGTGTTAGGAAATGAAACTATTTTTCCGGATTTAAATCGCGTATTTAGCGTATAGTTTTTAAGAGCTCGATAAGAATAGCGTTCCTTGCGTTTATTCCCATTAAACTTGTTCACAATTGCAAGCTGTGAATACACTCTCCTTACAATACATTAATTGGGTATAATTATCAAAAGTAGACAATGCTGTTTTTAAACAACAATCTGACCCGAGACTAATTTTAATTAGCATTATTAGCCTCGGGTCACTTATTTTGACTAAACGATACCAAAATAACGAAATCTTACTAGTCGTACAGTACAGTAGTTAGAGTTTGATTGGCATGCAAAATGTTTTGGTAAACACTAGCATACCTTTCGAATGTCATTTTCTCCTGTAACCTATCCTGAATTTAGAGAAAATGCTCTAGCGAAAGAAAGTATTCTTGTAAATTTCTTGGCGTGCCTACAAGGTTTTACAACCACTCTGGTAATAACTCGTAAATTCCTATCCTCTTTCGATTTCCTCACGCCTGTTTACCCCGAGATGGCTCTCAGGAAATATGCAAAGGACAGTTTATGGGATGGCTCGAATTGCGTCCGACACCCGAAATCCACGCAAAATCTTTATACAATTCTATAACAGCGAGTACCTTAACGTACCATATTTTTAAGCTTATTATAACTGCTGCCAGAGAACTAGTCATACTTTAGGAGGTCAGGCGGTACTTCACACCTGAACAGCTTTTAAATCTGTATAAAGCACAAGTTCGATCGTGTATGGAGTACTGCTGCCACCTTTGGGACGGCTCTGCCCATTACCAGTTAGATGCTTAACTTAAAGGAATGGAATGCTCTTTCGGCATCAGTATTTCCCGAAAAGTACAATTTGGGGCTATTCAAGGCTAGAGTGAATAGGCATTTTTGAGGCAAACGCGTCCCATCGTCGGTCACATCGTCGCTTAACATCAGGTGTGATTGTGGCCAAGCGTGTGTCTATTATATATGAAATAAATAATAATAATAATAATACATTTTTTTACGATACCAAGTGACAGAATGAACAAGTCGTGCCACTAGGCAGTGGTAAGCGACTCCTGTGTCCATGACGGCAGTGCTACTCAGAGCTTTATATCAACACAGATCTGAGGGTACTGTCACCATGAGACACAAGTTGACAAGTCCTACGTGCTTGCGCCCTTACCCTTTCGAATCGGATCGCAGTATTCTTGGCGACAGAAGTAGGTAAAATGGTAGTACTTTTTAAAATGAACTATTTCACTGGAGCTCTACTGCAACTAAAATCTCGGAAATAAAACAATTTTTCAGATCTAAATCGCGTATATTTGTTTTTTGAAACAAACCAACTCTTCGGGATCATTATAGGTCCCGCGGTCACGGCTGACTGGGACCATGGTGCCTGTAAAAAGTCCAAAACGTTGGTTTGTTTGGTAAATAATATAGGTACTCGCTTTTCTATCGATAAAAATGGTTTCATTTAATACAAACCTACGAACTCGACCATAGATATGCGCGCCGCCGCCGACAAATGCAATCAGCGCGCCGTTCAGTTTAGTTCGATCAGGCACTCCTACGCGCACGCTTCCGTATTGTTTATGCGTAGTGAAAATGGCGACGCCAGAAATTTACATTCTAAGATAAAACTAAGTGACTTGATATTCGGAGATGTTTTGTTTAAAAACATTAATTTGTCTATTTCTGGCGTCGCAACGTTCACTACGCATATATTATACAAAATATGGAAGCGTGCGGGTGCGTACGCCGGTTAGTCTATTATCAGTTTAATCCGAAAAAAATGGTTTTATTTCCAATATCAATATTTTATATACAGTTGTGAAAAACCAGATTCACTATTTACATTAAACCTGGAGATTACACAAGAACATCCCTTCAGCGCTACGTTCGGTCGGAAACTTCCTACTTAGGCATCTAAATGTAATAATTAAGACCACAAGTCTTACTATAAACCGCTCGTGAAGTTAAGAGGCTTACATCCGATTAAACTTTACGGAACCCGTTGGACGACCAAATTGCAAATCGATTAAGCGATAAATAACAACAAAATCCGCAGAACTTCTTCCAATTAATAATAATTTATGTTGCGCTAATGTCCCGCGTCATTAGTAAGCAATTAATCAAAGGAGAACCTCAAAAAGGACATTTTGATAAACATCATTAACAAGCAATAAAAATATTTTTTCACATTCAAATGGATTTGAGTTATTCTGAAATACGTTTTTCAGTTCTGTATTCATGATGAATGGGATATTAAGTGGAGTCGCAGCATTCGACACAGTGGAAATATAAATTATCTTCGTTTCATAGGCAAGCAAAATACACTTGAAGTTATCATTGATTAAATGCTACTACGCATTTGCAAGGAAGACTCCGTCGAGAAGAATGGGTATTACACGAATTAGAAATTGAATTGTCATATGTTTTAGTTCCTACAAGTTTACGAATAACATTGTAAACACTCGTTTCATAAACATCAACTTAAAAGGCACAGGTCCTTTGCCTAGTTTAGAGGTTGCAATTTCATAATTTAAATATACTAGTGTTGTACCATCTTGAATTTATAATAGCTCAGGATGTAACCTGTTTATGTATACATCGCACTGCCATTACAATAGTGTTGTAACTCAAAATATGTGAAATTGAATTTTATATCATTACTGAACGTAAAACTTGATTCTCTACACTTCAAAACAACCGTCGTTAGAATACTGTAAGAAACAATCAAAAGACATCTACTTAACTCAAAATGAGACACACTTTATGTGAGCTAGTTCTGGCCAAAATAATCCTTATTGAAAAACATGAAAATATTTTTCCCATTTTATTGTTAAATATATTTGATAAATTGTTTAAGTGTCTATAATAACCCATAACATATAAATTTTAATGATTTTTTCCGAAAGTGAGTAATTAATTAGTTTTTCATCGATTCTGAGATAGTCCTCTTTTTGAGTTACAACACTATTATAATATCAGTGTGATATGTAAGAAGTAAAACATTATTATTTCGTTTGAGAAGTTTAATTAATGTTATTCACAGCACCGACAGAGACTTTACGGAGAATATATGACATTGTGATAGTATTACTGAAAAAGAAATAATAATCTCAGTACAGCAGAGTAGTAAAAAAACCGACCTCAAAAGTTCGGGGAATTATGCATCTATTTGCCAAGTTTTATTACAATTGGTTACCGGAAAGTGCGCGAAACCGGATTCAAGACTAAAATAACCTCTTTCCAACAAAAAAGAATCGTCAAAATCGGTTCACAAATGGAGTTAATATGTAACATACACACAAAAAAAATATAGTTGAATTGGAACTCCTCCTTTTTTTGAAGTCGGTTAACAAATAATATAAATTTCTTATATTGTCTACAGTATTTGCAATGAAAAATAGGTGTGACAAGGTGTGACAAGCAGTTGTTAAAAAATGTCATTACTTAATCTTTAAGTAATTACTAATTAGACATAATAAAATCATACCCCTGGTGTAAAGCTACATGGGATCATAAGTCAAAAATTCTTTTACTACATGAAAATTACAAAAATAATATGAACTATAATAATATGAATCGTGTATATGTAAGATTTTATAGTTGTGCTAATTAAACAAAAATAAGTTAACTACTTCAGTTCGTAGTTTTTAAACCTCTCTCATAAAAAGTTGTCATTTTGCAGATGTGGCCTTATTACACTGTGGGTGAAAAATCTGACGTTGGGTAATTTTCTGAGAATGTGGAAATTTTTCAGGAAAAACTTCTGAAAATTTGGAAAGATATAATTCAAAGAGATATAATTAAAGATAGAGAGATAATAATGTTTTATATTTACATATATCTTTAGATGAATTTTAAAATAAAATTGCATAAACATTGCCAAATGTAATTTTCTAAACACTGCTTGGCTTATTTTCACAAATTCTCTTAAGAGTTCAATATCTTCAGCTTTTGACAGATGTCACTGTCAAATATGGGGAAATTGCTACTTGCCTCACCTGGATGAACCACGGGCAATTATTCCTTCCCATGGTATATTCAGAAAATATGATTGTTGAATATAAATAAAAAAATAAAAATAAAAATGTAACTCCCTTGGCTGACTGGACATTGGCAGAGTTCTTCACGAGAAGGCCAGAAACTTAAAAATAGAATACTATAGAAATTATAAATAAATTAATTAAAAAATCAATTTTAAAGTATGATTCTATACATCATCCCTAAAAATTGACTTTCTACTAATTCAAATTAAAGATAAATAATTTTTGAAATAGTTTTTCGGCCCTGGTGTAGTCCTATTTTTCGAGATACAACAAGATCACTTTCTGACATCAATATGGACATGATATGAATGTGTTTTATCTGTGTAACTATCTGTAAAAGTAACCTAGTGTTACATCAAATTTTGTTTATGTGAGACCATAGTGACACAATTTTATATTATATTTCAGTGCATCTCTTTGCTTGTAGTAATACCTTCCTGCCCCTCAGTAAATATAAGAGTTTTGTTTAAGAAATAATGTATATATTTTACGTTTTTTTTTTCTTTAATGATATCTTAAACATAAATATTTGTTTATCTAAATTTTTTTACAACAAACTAATATGTTATTTTATAATAAATACTTGCTCTGTATTTCAATTAAATGCTACTGTATATTTGTAAATAATAATCATGATATGGGTACACATGGAGCTTAAGCACCTCATAGTTATAAAATTCCGCAGAAACTCGTTTCAAATTTCTCCAGCAGTTGTAAAACAAGTCGCTTAGAAATGCATGAATATTTAACTGCATACTACTGAAATATGTATATATTACTACTAGAACTAGTGTTACTAGCATTATACGTCTCATTCAACTTGGGTACCTAACAGACAATCACACCACTAGAAAGTTGCGCGAATGTACGCTTCATAAATGGGTCACTACAATTTTACATATTAAGGCAATAGCAGAATAATCAAACTGTCGAATTACTGCATGTGGTCATAAAAATAACCAATAAAGTATTAGTTTTCTAATATCGATCGGCTGTGTTGTTTCACACAGCAATTGAAATACAATCTCAAACTTACCCCGTGTGTGACAATATAGACTCCGATACACAGTGTTTTGTGTTCAGCTAATGTCCAAGATAAACAGTAAAAAATTTCACAAATAAATGCACATCACATTATTCAGTTAATTGTAAATTTTCGATATCTTTTTGTTCCCAAAAAGAATCAGAATTCGCTATTCGAGCAAAGTAAAACACGAATAGGGGCGCCACTGTGTGAGCAAATTTATGACGTTAACAGCAACATTGCCAGTATGAAAGTATTTCTGCTATATTAGCAGTATTTTATCATTACATGGTTATTTTGATAATTTATAGTCGGACTAGGTCCCAAAGCAGTTCCTTTTAAACTTACGAGTCGCGTCATACAACTACAACTGTCATTGGAATGTAGCGACAAAAAGGTAGGGTCTGAAAAACAGCTTAAGCTGAGACTCATTCCTTTTTATCTACACAATATATGTAACTATAGATAATGTTATGCAAATGTAGATAAATAAAGCTCTTTATTATTTATTATTATTATTACTAGATGGCTTAGATATTTCTTAGCCTAGAATATTAAGTAAACAAATAAACTTTTAAAAGGTAAATCATGACTTCTGTTAATTATAATTTATTAATGAGTTTGTAAATTATTGTACAGTACCTACTCTCGGTACGGAATATAATCTTTGTATTCATAATGTAGGATCTTTATTTTAATGAAAACAACACTGCGTTTTAAGCTAAATAATGTTTGTAGTAATCAACGTTCGAAATCTGTCGTCTAATCTATACAAATTTCTTCAAAAAATCATGCGTTATTTACATTGCATCGTGGCTTAGTGGTTTTATAAGGCACAAACCATGACGTTGAAAAATAACTTAAGAAGTTTGTAGTATCTCTGTTTTTTACCTATTTTTCAATTTCATTATTAATAATAATTTAAATAGAGGAGGCCATTGCCCACAATGATGATTTTAAAAGTTATTTATTAGTAGTTACTTTATAGAAAAAAAGCAAGTAGGTTATGTACCAAACAAAAAATACCAGTGCTAAAGTATTTATATTTTCATAATAAAGTTTATTATAAAAATATTATAAATATGATTAATCAATAATAATTTCGACTTATCGTTTATGGAATTTGAAAAACGAATTTCCAAAAATATTAACATATCTTATTTCTAAAAGATTTATTTTCCAATTAACACGTATTTTAAGACCTAATTTTATTTGGTCTGACCATACGTCTTAATTATTATCACCGCATGAGACACAATTTTCTTTAATTTTATGGAATGTCGGTTAGATTGTGTGTTTTTACACGAATTTATAAAAAAGATTATTAAATTTCATGTAATATAAGAATGTTGCATGAAATCTAACATTTTGCATAAATTCAAAAAGATGTTTAATAAATGCACAATTATGGTTTTCTACTAAAATTTTGAATTCTAGAATTAAGCAAAGTCTACTCCGGTATCTAATAAATCCCTGATGAGAACAGTCGCCTTCCGCGGCAGGACTCGCAGGAGGTGTCCGAGGTACAGCAGGTGCTTTGGTACTGAAGCTTCAGGGTAATTTCGACGAACGCTCTCTAAGATTGATTTTGCAGCTTCACTGGGTGATATTGTGCCAAAGTAACTAGGAATTCTGTAATGAAATATAAACTTTGCATTTCTTTTATTACAAGGACAAGTTTGTACTTGTATTATGTAATAATGTTTAGTAGCAGTAGAGCTCCTTGTGAAAGAATTCGTCTAGGGAAGTACTATCTTACCTATTCCTGACGCCAAGCAGTAATCTGAGTGTGGCTGCATTCCGGTTTTAAAGGATAATGTGCTGGTAAGTTACGGGCACATGGGACTTGTCTTGTCTGAGGGTGCCGGGCAACGAGGCAGTACCCCCGTTATCAATGCGATTTAAAGCTCTGACCTTGACACTGCAACTGTACAGTGGCCAGTCATATCGCTTACCACCAGACACACAACTTATTCGTTCTGTCACTTGGTATTATACAAAAGAAAAATCTTTTAAGTGTTACAGCTCCATCGAAATAATCAACGATTCCGCCAATGTCAGGTAAAAATGACTATGTACGGTAGTTTTGTAAAGTAATATAAAAATTATAGCAGACGACGCTAATTTTAGTAGCAGTTTCTAAAATTAGTAGCAGTAGAGCTCCTTGTGAAACAGTTCATCCAGGGAAGTACTGCCACCTTACCTATTTCTGCCGCCAAGCAGTAATGTCGCCATTACTGTGTTCCGGTTTTGAAGGGTAAGGGTGCTGGTGAAATTACAGGCACATGAGACACTGAGTGGCACTGTAACTGTTATGGACAGGCGTGTAGCTTACAATCAGGCACATGACTTGTTCATCCCGTCACTTGGTGTTATAAAAAAAAATTGCTAATGCCCAGAATAAATAAATAATATGTTGCACCTACACTTACCTTAGTCTCAAATCCGAGCTATCCGAGTTGACAATGAAAGGGTATACATGTACAAGTGTGACATGAACTCCATTTATCTTATTTATTCGCAGATCTTCCATTAATGATTCGGCAAGACCCTGAACAGCGAATTGAGCTACACTAAGTGGCATCTGATCTTTAATATAACTTAGTCCGGCTACTGATGTTAGAGCTACTACATGTCCATGATTCTTTGTTTTCATACCCGGTAAAAAGTGATCCAACAGCTGCAAAAAATCGTTTTTTTATTTCTTTTCAAAGCACTTTATAAATTAAACAATTTCTGTTTCTTTTCAACATTTCTTAAATGCAGTTGTTGGGTATGTCCTACTTACCCAAAAGTATGATGTCAATGTTAGGTCCAAAGTATCATGAATATCTTGTGGAGGTTGGGTTAATAAGGATCTCGGGCTTGGTATTCCACAACAATAAAATAACATACTGACAACACCAATGTCCTTTTTAACTTGGCTAGCCAAGTTGTTTACATTGTCTCGTTTTGTTATGTCACAAGTGTAACTGACAGCTGAACCACCATTTCGTTTTATTATTTGCACTGTATCATCATTATTGCTCTTATTTTTATCCACGCAGAGAACTATCGCATCGAGATCAGCCAGCTGGATGGCAATCTGACGGCCTACCCCACGTCCGGAACCGATAACCTGGAATTAAACAAAAAACGTTATTATTAAAAAATAACATCATATTTTTCACTGACTTCAAATAAGGAGGAGATCATCAGTTCAACTGTATTTTTTTGTAGTATGTTACGCGATAACTCCGAAATTTGTGAACCGATTTTGATGATTCTTTTATGTTGGAAAGAGGATACCTCAGTAGTGGTCCCATTTAAATTTGAAGAAAATATTCCACGTCTAAAGGTGGCAAACTAGGGGATGAACGACTTTTGAGGTTGGTTTTTTTTAGTACTCTGTACTGAGATTATTTTTATAATGCTAATTGGCGGGACGAACTAATAATGCGGTGGTGGTAAGCGACACGCATGTCCATAACAGTAGCAGTGCCACACAGAGCTTTAAAAAACAAAAATCTGAGGGCCACAGCCACTGCGCCTGACACCCATATCATATGTATCACAGTTTTCAAAATTAGACCCTAATGAAAGGAATGGTGACTTACCAGAGCAGTCTCAAGTCTCACAGGTTTCAAAGGCGGTGGTCTCAACAATTCAAAAATTGCCTGCAGAATTGCGTATATTCCGTTAACCACAACCCATGAAATGTCTATCATCAAGATGCACAGAGAATATGTTCTAAGCAACATCCTAATTGGAAACATGAAATTCAAAAGAGTTGCGAAAATAGTGTCAATAAGTCGAGATTCCTAAAACAAACAAAAATTTTAATCATAGGCAAAACAACGATTAGAATTGTAAGTTTTAGTAACTTGATTTCACGTGCTAACAAAACTATTCACATTCATAAAGTAGGTAGTGAATCTATTCTATTATGTTGGTATACTTACCATTGCAATTATAGGTTAATGAATCGCCATCTGCAATTAAAATAAAAACGGTGTTTTTACACAATTTTTTTTTATTCTACCTACTCACTTCAATCGTGTTCTTAATTATTACTTTCCTACTCAAGATAATAATACTGAATATCGAATTTTATTTCATCAATTAATCCAAATAGATGTTTATAAACAGAACTACTTACCGGGTACAAATAAAATTAATATCGTTCGACCTTTATTCGGCACTGTGGTATCTGTGTTTAATATCAAGCTTTCCTATTGATAACGATAAACACATTGTATTGTGATTGACTC
>NW_020653851.1:20625648-20656491 GCF_003589595.1 Hyposmocoma kahamanoa | reverse complement strand
TCCGGCTCACTCAACCTGTTTTATGCTATCCGGCCGAATACCGAATATGAAATCCTTATTCGTCTGAATACCGAATACCTAAAAACCGGAGGGAGAAAATAGAAAAAAAAACAGTACATTTTCGTATAAGTAATCTAAGCTTATTTTCGCCTAAGTGTTTATCTAAAAGATCAAAAGAATTATATGACAAGTGTTGTTTTTTAATAGATCAAAAAAGGTAACAAATCAAATGGAAACTACCTTCTTAATATGCACTTTAACTAACTTCTTATTATGCAGTTTAGGCACGACTAAATAGACTAACAAAGTCAACAAAGTACGTACTATTTGCAAATCAAAATAAAAAAGTTTTTAGAAGTTACGAAATGAAATAAACAATAGCTCCTACTTTATAAAAAAATTATTGCTTCCTACATTAAGATGTCGTAAATTTACATTTAGTACACTTGAAATCATCATACGTATTAAACGTTGTTAATTTGTAAGACAGAGTCCCATGAGAAGAATGAGAAACTCTAGGGGTTGCACTTTGAAAATAGATATTTGTTCATATTTGTCATTAGTACCAGATAGAAACATCCCGAAAGAGCTAAACGTGTCGCTACATCCTTATGTGTCAAGTTTTTTTGACGTAAATGGCAAATTTTAGATTATTAATGCACCCTTACTTTTACTTATTTAATTTTGGATTATTAATGCACTTATTATCACATAAAACCAAATGTGATAATAAGTCAAAAGTGGTTTTTGCTTTTACCACATGAAAGTTGTAAAAATAATTACGAACTACACGAAACAAACGCATATCGTCGGTGTTTTGTAGAAATAAACGGCGAAAGCGCCGTAGAAAAGTAACTCAGGGGAGTATGTTTTAGTTTTTCACGTCTGTTTGAAAATATCTACCTCCTGCTTTAAATTCCATTACAAAACTTAAACTTTATTACGGACGAAATATTTAAGAACGTCATTAAATCCTAAAACATGCTCATCTGAAAAAGCTTTTTTTTGTATGTATGTTACGCGATAACTTTGTACGAACTACGGCATTTGTGAACCGATTGTGGTGATTCTTTTTTTGTTGGATAGAGGGTACCTCAGTAGTGGTCCCATTTAAATTTCAAGAAAGTATTCCACCGCTAAGGGTGGCAAACTGGGCGACTTATGACTTTTGAGGTCGGTTTTTTTAGTCATCGAGTATATAACCAGAAATGGAGACGAAATGTCATTTAATTTGGTTGAAAACGATTCTGCCAAATCATTGTGACCACTGCGCTCCGATTGGCCAGCACGACTTCGAAACAATTGACGGGTGTCGTCAATTGTTTCACTTCAAATCGACCAGTCTGACTTGAGCTTTGCTATAATGGACGAAAATTGAAAAATTACATATTTTATATTTAATTACCGATGAAATGTGATTTTGTAATCAGATGTTTTTCTGTTTTTCCCACACTACCGAATGGAACAGCCCCCCCCATTGTTAACGATATTATCTTTATTACAATAAATACAGAATATTTTGGAATATACGCAGACATATCGGTTGTTGGCGCTGTTTTATTTCATTTTTCTAATTTGTGATTTCGGCGTGATATAAGGCCCATTTGCCTGATGAGTTGCCAGGGATGGCCCTTATTTCGTCTCTATGTCTGGTTATATACTCGATATTTTTAGTATTCTGTACTGAGATTATAAGTCTCCTAGTCAAGCATAAAAAGTGACTAATGTCGTTCATAGAATCTATAATCCTGTCCTGAAAAGTCGTCAATTTACCGATGTGGTCTTATTACACCATGGGTGTGAATTCATTGTCGATATGTATACATATACAGTTCAAGCTTGCTGGTTGCTAACGAGACCAGAATAGGTGGAGGTAATTTTAATGAGCTTTGGGACACTAACCGTACATGTTTGCATTTTTTATTAAAACTGAAGTATTACTTATATTTTATACATAAATTAAGTAGTTATCGACATTAATGTAATCAAGTAAAGTAATCATAATAAAACTAGCCAAGTTACGTTCTTTGAATTATTTATTGACAAAATTGTTTGTGGAACTCAAATTACGCGCGGTCACAGATTAACTGAAGTAAACAAACTGTCACTTTTACTTTTTTAACCACCGTATTTAGGACACCGTAATGTTCAGTTGTCAATGGACTTTCCATGGCAGTTTGTCTACATTTAGAATGTGGTCTTAAATATTTATAAAAATGCAGAAAAAATAACGTTCTCTCTAACTGCCAGCCTCACAACAAAACAAAGTTTCATTTAAATATATTCCACAGTTAAAATTAATATAAACTAACAAAACTCACTTCCTCAAGCTTAAAGCTTATCTTAGCCATTAACTAACATTTAGCGTTTTTCAAAACTAAACGTAAATGTGAAGAAACCGGTACCACCATCTGGCTACTTGATTGGTTAGTTTCTGACATTACCTTTCTTCGATTTATGAAATAAAAAACAACATAGTAGTAACATTTTTCGTCCTTCGGGACAGACTAAGGCGTCTAAGGGCGCCTTCAAATTAGACGCTTGTAGACATTGACTTACAAATAAATGGACGACGGGTCTAATACAAAAACCACGAAAAAAATGTCCCAAGTCAACCTATTCGAAATTTAAATTGTAATGTCATCGCAGTATCGCGCTGTCAGTAGAACAAATGAAGACTAAAGCGGAGTGTCGCGCTCTGTATACGATTTTAGCGCCTTACAAGTGCGGACACTTTTTAGCGCGGACCCGACGTCCATATAATTGTAAGTCAATGCTTATAGAAGACGCTTTTTGCAGTCACAATTTGTGAACTAAAAATTAAAAAAGCGCTATAGCCGCGCTACTGCAGCGCTTCTTTAAGGTTTTAATTTGAAGACTCCTTAACCCATACGGGAAAAACCATAACGGAAAAACATACTTTTGTTGCCATTTTCTACCTCAATAAATTCGGACGAAAAATTGCAAACTCATTAACGGTGGAAAATGACGGACCAAGGTAACTTTGTCAACGTGGTAATGTCGTAAACCTTATCGAATGTTTTGAGTCGTTCTAACTTGTCCAAGGGAACTTTTATTTCCGCCTCGGGTCGAAAGAACTTCCTGAAGAAAGGTCGGATACGCTCGGTAGTAGTAGTCTCGGCACTAGCTCCGCTGGACAACATGCGGTTGTAAATGTAATCTATAGTTATTGCAGTTACAATGTATGAATACACTTGACTGTTCTCGTTCTTCAGCTTCTCCATTTTTTCGAAGATCGTTGACCATGACAAGTCATTGTCCAAAATCTGCACGTTTACCAACACCTAGTAATATTTGGAAATAAATAAATTTTGTATAACGTTATTAATAATCTACAGTACCGGCACGCTATGATGGCCGTTTTGACAGATGACAATAGTGGGTCAAATCTCAATTCATTATCGAAAAAAATATACTCAAATGGCAGTTGCATCTATAAGATTTTAGGTAGGTATATAACTAGTATTGCAAGTGGCAGCTGATTAAAAAGTTTTAATAAAACGAAAATAAAAATGTTTACTTAATACATCGTCTATTCGGAACTACTTTGTTTTGCATTGAGCTTTGACTAGAGTTTGCTGGAGGTACAAGTTGTGTTAGCCAGCGATCCCATAAAGCCCAACTCACACTGGCGCAGAGTCGAAGCATCGCGACGCGTCATGTTTTCCAGCTATAGCATATTCATCACTATTTTCCCATTATTAAGGTACTTTGTGTTATACACATATGGAGACCGCGCGACGACGCGCGTCGACACTTGGTTGCAGTCAAGCGGCTTCGCGCGTTACTTGAGCACAGTAAAGCGTGAGACGCGGACCACACTGCGATCCGGGCGCACTAATGCGAGCGCCGTCGCGCGTGTGTCGACGTGCGTCGCCAGGTATTGTGGTTGAAAAACAGGACGCGACGCGACGCTTCGAGTCGCGCCAGTGTGAGTTGAGCCTAAGTGACGATCGTATTAGATTTCATTTTTTTTAATTTCGAAGAACAAATGCCGAATTGTTTCATAAAATTATACATTCCATACATTGACTTACAAATAAATGGACGACGGGTCTAATACAAAAACCACGAAAAAAATGTCCCAAGTCAACCTATTCGAAATTTAAATTGTAATGTCATGGCAGTATCGCGCTGTCAATCGAACAAATGAAGACTAAAGCGGAGTTTGGCGCTCTGTATACGATTTTAGCGCCTTACAAGTGCGGACACTTTAGCGCGGACCCGACGTCCATATAATTGTAAGTCAATGATTCCATAAATTATATTGCACGTGACAACAATGTACAGCAATTAGTAGCAGTTACGAATTAATACGAAACTTGATGAGCGGACAAACGTCAAAACGGCCATCATAGCGTACGAGTACTTTTAATATAAGGCCCGGGACAGCGCCTACTAAAGTTTGGCCAAGCTAAGTCTGAACCGGAATAAATTAGCATCCCCGTAAGAATATAATGTTGGCAACATTTCATATCTATGTTGTACTGTCAATTTCGTGGTATTTGAAGTGTCAAACTGTTAACGTTGTTCTTAGTTTATTCTTTTACAAATTAAAACAATGGTGAAACCTTTGAAAAGTAATGTGCGGCCGTGTGCGGCAGTTACTATTTAGAATGATAAGTAATTTCCGTCTAGTAAAGGAGCGGCAGGATTCTCTTTTTAGTAAAAAACAAAAATATTTGGATGATATTAAAGCACTGACAAGTAAGTTGGTTGTAATAGTCGTGATACTTTTGTATATTACTTTAAGTATATTAGTATAGTGTTGTTCTTATTTTTGATAGACGATTATTGTAGTTACTATTACACTGCGTACGTCTGTGTACGAAGGTTTTGTATTATAAAAATGTCGAGATCGCGGCATGAGTCTCAGTCAAAAAGGTACGTCACACACACGGATTTTGTTTATATTTTCTTGTTTTTCCAGGTGGAATAAGCGACGATTTTAAGCCTCTTGCAGAATGCTCTTCAAAATCTAAGTGATTTAGAAGTTTCAACCTCCAGTGAAAGTCGGTATGTGAAGAACATCGCTTTAACGAGTGGTAAGCTTATTTTATACATTTTTTTGAGTTACATGTGTAACTAAAATCTCATAATATTAATTCATTAAATCCCTTTTTTTTTCTTTACAGGAGTAAGTGAACGAACTCTTACGGTGATCAAGAAGGAAGGTCAGTGCAATCACGGTATTTGGAGAACTCCTGAAAAAAAGCGCGCGTCGCGGGCTACTAAACTTAACATTGATAATTTTGATCAGAAAAAGTGCTATTAGAAATAAAATAGATGAATATTATTTGACCAAAAAAGAAGTGCCAACACTTAGAAAATTGTTATTAGAATTAAAGGACGCTATCCAATTTGATGGTTGTTGGGAAACATTAAGGCGAATTTTATTGAATATGGGCTATGAATTCACAAAGGATACCGAAGAATGAACTGTACTCGTGGAAAAAGATGAAGTGGCTGCTTGGAGACATGGCACATAAGAAAAATTTTGGCATTAAAAAATGAGCCTGTGGTATCTAGAAAACCTATTGTGTATGTAGATGAAACTTATGTACATTTGAATTACAAGCCCAAAAAAATAGGCAAGGGCCATCTACTTCTAAAATGATTTCAAACATCTCAAAGGGCAAACGATTCATTATAGTCCACCCTGGCACAGAAAATGGTTTTGTAAACAACTGTACTAGTTTTTAGCACAAAGCCGAACACGAAGATTATCATGACGATATGAACGCAGAAATTTTTTCAAAGTGGGTCACAGAAAAATTGCTACCCAACCTGGAGTCACCAAGCATAATAGTCTTTGACAATGCTAGTTATCACAGCGTCCAGATAAACAAATCCGCAGTCACCAGTTCACGAAAAGAAGAAATAAGAGACTGGTTAACTACAAACAGTATTCCATGGTCAAATGATATCACCAAAAAAGAACTGTTGTGTTTAGGGAAAAGGTATAAACCTGATCCAATTTATTTAATTGATGAATTGTTTAAAGAACACGGTCATGAGGTTTTGAGGCTACCACCATATTTATATGTATATTGTCACTTAAACCCTATTGAAATGGTATGGAGCCAGGTAGAAAGAAAAATTGCTGATAAGAATGTGAAAAGTACCACAAACGAAATGATCACAAAAATTGAAGAAGCTTTTTCATCAGTAAGTATAGATGATTGGAGAAAATATGTAAATCATGTGAAACGGTTAGAAGAGAAACATCAAGAAACAGATAGATTACTGGACGACGATACAATTCCTTTTGTCATAAATGATCGGGATTTCGACAGTGATGACAGTGAGAATGTGAGCGGTGACGATAAATTTGAAGGCATGGAATATTTAGAATCCGACTTGTCAAGCGATGAAGAACAAATTTCGTAATTTGACTATGAAAAAAAAAAAACAAATAAATCGAAATTATTTAAAAACTTGTCTTTTATTGTTAACGATAGGTACATGGTCCCATTTAACACAGTATATACATATATATGAATACTTTATTCTTATTTTTACATTAGTAAGATAAGGACACAATTCAATTCAATATATGTATGTAACAATAACAAGTAATTGAATCATTTTAGTCAAGTATCAAGATTATAATTTGGTGTTCCCCTACACAAATTTATAAAAACTGCTAAATTCAGACCACTGCAGACTTAGCTTTGCCAGACTATCAAGGGATTTTTAGGTTGAATTTAGCTTAATGGTGACATTATAATAAAAATGGAAGTACATTAAATTACTACTCCGCGAACCCGGTGAAGGTTATATCGAGTAAAGTTGCTGCGCTTTGCAATATAAAACAATCAACAACCCCTAGGGATGCCTCGTAGAGAGGCGAAACACGTGTCGGGTATATTTTTGATGTAGGTGTCTGTGACTGTAATTAAGTACGCTTGTGTTATTAAATTAAACCTAAAGATGAAGATGATGAATGTAAGTTGGCACGTTACAAAAGTGCAAAAACAACACTAGGATTAATCATACATACTGCATATACAAGGTTATTTGTAAATTACTAACAACAACTATACCTATTACTAATACCATAAAGAACAACATTTTTTCCATGACTTTTAATAATTAATTACATTTTTAACCAACTTAAAAAAGGAGGAGGCTATACGTTCGGTTGTATGTATGTTTTATGTATATTTTCAGATACGAGGTGTGGCAGAAAAGTAAAGAGATTGATTTTTTATTTACCAAAGTTTTTATTTTTTCTAAACATCAATGTTATCCCCTTCAAGTGGGCAGCTACACACCGATTGAGACGTTGTTCCCATTATTGGTAGCAGCGCTGGAAGTCTTCAACCGGTACGGTCTTCAGCATGTTCGTCACACTCTTTTGGATGTTTTCCAAAGTCCCGAATTGACGTCCTTTGAGGACATTTTTCAGTTTAGGAAAAAGGAAATTGTCACAGGGACTGAGGTCAAGTGAATAGAGGAGCTGGGGAACCACAGGAATGCCTTTTGAGGTCAAAAATTATGTTATGGAGAGGGCAGTGTGACATGGGGTGTTGTCACGATGGAGCATCCGTTTGTCTGCAATGTCTGATCTCACGCAAATGACCCTTTTTCTGAGCCTTTCAAGGACCCCAGCACCCTTATTCACCTGAACTCACTCCCTGTGACTTTTAAAAGACATCCAAACTTCCAAAAGAGTGTGACGGACATGCTGAAGACCATACCGGTTGAAGACTTCCGGTGCTGCTACCAATAATGGGAACTACGTCTCCATCGGTGTGCAGCTACCCAAGGGAACTACTTTGAAGGAATAACATTGATGTTTAGAAAAAATAAAAACTCTGGTAAATAAAAAATCAGTCTCATTACTTTTCTGCCACGCCTCGTATCTGCGTCAATTGTGGACCAATTTTCACAATTCTTTTTTTTGTTTGAAAGGGTGCACTCTCATGGTGGTCCCGTTCTCACCAAGTCCATCTGATGAGCGGATTCCATGAAAATAGAAGGAAATCTCAAATTTTATAGGCATGTCCGTGTATTCACCAATGTCTCCATCAATTGTGCACTGATTTTGAAAATTTTTCTTTTGTTTGAAAAGGTATACCTACTCTCGAGGTGATCCCTGATGCTGTTCCGGGTTCGTTCCATGTATCTCAAATTACTAATTATTTTCCGCAAACAAAACTCGACTTTTCACTTGACACAATACATGTAATCAACAAATCACCGTCACCATGGCAACCAGAAAAGACAATATAAAATTTACAAAGGAGTCCGTAACGTTACAAAGTAGTCATAATCTGATGAGAGGATTCCATGGAAATCGAAAAAAGCCGATAACAAAACTTTTGAGGTCGGTTTTATTTTTCAATGAAAATGTTACAATTATACTTTAATACAAAAATAAAAATACACAAAATAAACAACTGTACAAAAGGCAGGAGTGTGGGTGGGGGTCGTCGAGGAGCACGCCTGCACATTTGAACTTACTACCAGATAGACACAAATCTAACTAAAAATGTCAGATAGTATACAATTAAAACCTAAAAGTTTGTTTGGTAAATTTATTATGTTCTGTAAAAAGTCGCGGTACGAAAATTGTTGTTTTTAAGATGTTAGTAATACTTATAGTCTCGCGAGGTTGTTAGTATCTTACAAATGACCCTGTATAAGCATTCTAATTAATGTTATGGATAAATTCATACGAAAACAAGACCTTGAAATGAATCTTAAGTTTGTGATAAGAATAAATAATTAAAGAAGTACTGCCTAATGAATTCACGGGCCGTCGCTGGTGACATTGCTTTGGTGAATTCCAAAATATTGTTTTTACAAGTTTGTTTTCACGAGTCGAACAGAATATCAGAAGGCTTTCTTACATTCGGCGCTAATATGGCTTATAATTGAAAGTGATACTCAACATCGGAAGTGTCATTAATGACGAAAGCGTTGAAGTATCTTCTGAAAATTTGGACTATGTCCACTTCGTCCTTGAGGTGCACTACGACAGTGAAACCCTGCTCGCTGTACCTGTTTAGCAGGCAGCTTACTTGGTCTACGTCCTTTATAGACCCGTCCAGAAGAATCGCCAATCTATGCGTCACAGGCATATGGCTTTCCACGCTAAAATAGAATAGAATATAATATCGGGAAAATAAAAATAAGTCATACCGTGGTAAGAAACATGCTATTAGTGATAATCATTTAGAATTTTTTTTTTTTTTCAAAAATAGAGACGAAATGTCATTTAATTTGTTTTAAAACTATTCTGCCATTTCATTAGCAACTGCGCTCCGATTGGTCAGCCCCACAGACCGCCCGAATTCGAAACAATTGACGGGTGTCCTCATGGGTGTCGTCAATTCTTTCACTTCAAATCGACCAGTTTAATTAGAGCTTTGCTATAATGGACGAAAATTGAAAAATGACATATTTAATATCTAATTACCAATGAAATTTGATTCCGTTTATTTTGTAATTAAACGTTTTGCTGTTTGTCTCCACACCACCGAATGGAACAGCACGCCATTGTTAGAGATATTTTCTTTATTACAATAAATACAGAATATTTTTAGAACATTCGGAGACGTACACACAGGTCAGTTGTTGGAGCTGTCTATATTTCAGTGCAAACGGGAGTTGATATTTATAAGTGATGTACCACTGATGAATTACCAGGAATGTATAGCCCTTATTTCGTATCTATTTCTGGTTATAAACTCGATGAATCCATGTGACAACATTAGAATGTCAAGGGATTATGATCATCACTAATAATAGTGTATGAAGAGTGTATATTATAAAATAAAGTAGTAGATATTGTCGAAATATAACGACATCAAATAAAAATAAAATTACAATTACCTTTCTTTTTATAATACTAAGTGACGGGACAGACAAATCGTGCGCCTTATGGTAAGCGATACGTCTGTCCATAACAGTTGCAGTGCCTCTCATAACTTTAAATCGCAAACATGTCGATTAATATTGTCGATAGAGTGACAAGAATTGGAGAGGTTGTAGGTTATTTTTCTGTATCCAATGGAGCAATAAACATTTTTGACCTAACTACACTTATGCCTTTCTTCCATGAGGGGTGAGAATATGCTCGAAATATGCATGTTTTAAAATGTTAATTTGTGTTTTATTATAGTTAAAGAAGTTGATTTATCTCATTGAATCCATCTTGGGGTCGTATTCTAGAACTCTACTCAATGCTCAAGTTAGGATTTGAGTATGGTTTAAAGTACTCGAAATCATACTCAAGTCCCTGCCATTAGGGTCGTATTTCCAGTGTTTGTGTTTCCAGTGCAATCCTGACTTGAGCATTGAGTAGAGTTGTAGAATACTCAATCCCCGGCTGGGCCAATCTAGAAAAATTAAATTTTCTATATGTATAGTCTCGGGTCTGGGTGGTTTTGGTATAGGGTGAAGATCATGTCAAGCTTGACGCTTAAGATTTAAATCCAACTCTAAGCCGTTTACGATACAAACGGTCCAAAGTACAAAGTGTCAACCTTGACGTGCTCTTGATTTGTTGTTTCCGATTTCCATAACACAAGTGCTTTAGCTACTTACTTTGGGATCAGATCAACGTATGTGATGTTATCTAATATTTATTATTTATTACGCGGCATCACTGAAAGGGCTGGTAATGAACACTGGCAATGATAGACTAACGTAACTACTTCACAACGTTTTTAACGAACAAAATCTATTATCACTCGATTAAAACAAGCAGTAACAAAACCTTATAAATCTACACATCACGTACTTGCTTGAACTAATAAATATAGCGTGGCCTCGTTTCCTCAGCTCGTACATGATGTAATACATTGCTCGGCGGACGCCAAATTTTTGATATGCCGTGCATTCGTCCAAAACAATGACTGGTGGTGCCCCTATCACGGCAACTGCGAAGTTCAATCTTTTCTGTTCGATGGGTTTTAAACGGCAAATTTTCATGTTCGACAAGGCACCCAGACCTGTTATGGAAGCTCAATTGTGGGTAAGTGGCAACGACGCGAGAAATTAAATCTCTCATTATTAACATGTTTTGTGTTTCAGCTCAATCTGACTGTTATCAATATTTACCACCTACTTTGAACTTGAGACCATTCTTAATGCAAGCGGCATAGAGTTGAATCTAAATCTTGAGGGTCAAGATCATCGAGTATATAACCAGAAATAGAGACGAAATGTCATTTAATTTGTTTGAAAACTATTCTGCCAAATCACTACTGTGACAACTGCGCTCCGATTGGCTAGCCCGAGTTCGAAACAGTCGTCAATTGTTTCATTTCAAATAGATATATAATATTTAATTACCAATGAAATGTGATTCCGTTTGTTTTGTAATTAGATATTTTGCTATTTTTCCCACACCACCGAATGGAACTTCCCCCCATAGTCAGAGATGTTATCTTTATTACAATAAATACAGAATTAGTTTGGAATATACGGAGACGTAGGTACACACAGGTTAGTTGTTTCCTCTGTACTATTTCGTTTTTCTAATTTGTGATTTCAGCGCAAGCGAGAGTTGATATTTAAAAGTGATATAAGGCCCATTTACCTGATGAGGTGCCAGGGATGGATGCCCGTATTTCGTCTCTATTTCGGGTTATATGTATACTCAATGGTCAAGATTGACGTTAGTGAAATTTCAAACAGTTTACATAGGTATTCGTTCAGTAAAGCTAATACTTATTAAGTATACAAGTTGGCCCGGAAGTGACGGTCAAAACGAAAATGAGGAGGTAGGTAGGGTAGATTTTTTCAATTCCTATTTCCAAAAGATTTGACTGCTACACTGTGGTCCGTAAATTTATGGTTCAAAAGTTATTAACTTTTTTTTTTAAAAGGTCGTGAAACACGAACAAATGTTTGCAATGACTTCGTCTTTTTTACGTTATATTTCTGAGGTATCTTTTCAACACAACTCTTTTCATAAAATGTGCCAGCGTTATGTTAATTTCAAATGGCCCTTTGGTGAATAATTTTTTATTGTTGTTTTCAAGATAACCTCAAATAGTCTGATAATAATTCCGTGTCAAAGGGATGTTTTTTTTTTTAAATTGAAAATGGAAAAATGGATGAAGGAACTTCTAAACTACGATACATCCTCATTTCGTTTAGGCCATCACTTCCGAGCCATCTTGTATGTGTCTGTATAACTCATAATAATAATATTTTTACTTTTATATAAGATACAAAACAGAATATTACAGAATCTATTTAAGTGTTTATTTCCTTAATAATAGTTATTGTGTTGGAAAAAAATATAATTAAAATGGTGAGCTACCTACCATGAGAGCCCTTTTCCTGTCACGAATTTGACTCTGCATAATAGACATGTAATATTTGCGTCGCAAACCAATGTTGCTGAATTCTCTCTCTGGATGCAACGCGTGCAGTGCGTTAATGGGTTTTATCGAAATTTAACACACGGGCGTTTTCTATGCTATCTTTGTATCGCGTGGCATTAAAAATGATTGAAAATCTTTTCCGGCGCTAAATCTTCGAAACAAACCGAGTATACATGCAGATCCAAACCCAGTTCATAGGAAAAAGGCGGTACTCTAAATACAGAACCTAGTGCTTTGATGTAGTTGTCGACTTCTTGGTGGATATGCGTGACAGGCACTCCCCGCAACAAACCGAGCATTGTCAGGCTATCGTACAAGGTCATCCACTTCGGAAGAGCGTCTAGATCGCAGCACAGCGAAACATTCTTTGCGTACTGTAATTGCGTACATATATGAACAGTTTAAAAATATAATTGGAGGAGCATTATACTACTAACTTTCATCAAAAGCTCTTTGACTGTCTTGTTCGACTGCTAGAAGAGAAGAGGTGGCACGAAAGACGTATGATTTTAGTTGTTCATGGCACCGACACGCCAAATTTAAGATATTCAGGTGGTATGTCACGCTCACGTTCTACTTTCATATTTACTAAAGTTCCTATATGACTATATCCAAATAGTATTTTGAAACCAACGTTTCGGGCTTTTTAAGGCTGAGTTTAGATCAAATGCGGTACCGCGTGAACTCCGTCTACTTTCAGGATATTATAGCATACATATATATATAGTGTAGTTTTATTATTTTGTTCCTTGTGATTTTTTGTGTTAAGTTAATATAACAAATACGTGTTTTCAATTATTTTTGTTGTGGTGGCCGTTGAAATTTTGGCTAAAAAGTTTGGGAACCTATGATAAGCATCTGTCCGGTCTTTGCCTTTTTACGTCTCAGTTTTTCAGTATAAAACTGACAAACAAATGCTCCTCCAAGTCACAATGCACCGCCACGCGATACCGCGCGATTATATGGACTTAACCTAATGGCCCCACGGTCACGGAAGAACCAAATATAGGTACCTACTTAGAATAATAACCGCACACGCTAAGTGAGGCAAATTGAAGCGCTCCGAAAGGGCCTACATGAGCGGGCGGGCCGTCAGTGCTCTAGGTCAACTTGCACCGCGAACAGCTCAAGAATTTTGGCTAAAAATGACGAAATGTGCGATAAATGAGTGTAAAAATACGTCAGACAAACATAAAATAGATACTAACATCACATTACACAAGGAAGTAACGCATTTCAACTTGTATTTTTATATAAATATTCACTAAAACCAATAATTAACCTACTACTAAAACTAGCCTACATGAATTTGATTTTTGTCTCACTTGTGACAGTTCGTTTGATATGAAACTATCATTCTATGCGTTATTATTCTAAGGGTACCTACATACCTACGTGATTTCAATTTCAAAAAAATAATATCATTTCCAATTCTTAGTAATCGCGAAAACCTAACAACTCGATCAATTTTGTATTTACAAGGTCATTCAATACGGAAAACAAGTCTGTATGTAAACTCAACTGGGTGAACTTACTTTGTGGGGCGAGTAATTTAGCCTGTAATTGGACATGGCCCAGACGTGTCCTTCGTCGGGCATTCTGTACCCGGCGAGGATCTGGCACAGCAACAGACGGCCGTGTCGCATAAGCCCCGACAGAGCCACCGCCTCGCTTTTGCCCAGACCCAGGTACACATTTTGCAACTTATTCATTCCTCCCTCAGTCTTACTTACATTGACAGCTAGGATGTATTCACCAAAGGTGTCAACTTTTTCGTGTGTGTCTGTAATAAGTGTTTCTCAATTTAATGCGATTTTAAGGCGTTATTATTAAGTATTAATTCGAACGGGTACAAGCTATTGAATTACACTATCACATGCATTATTGATTTTTTCCGTTTTTGTGAAATAACGCCACTAGTTTGCTACAATTGCTTATTAAATACAAAGATCGAACACAAAGAAAACTTCTATCGACCCAACAGGACTCAAACCTGCGACCACGGGATTCCGTCCCCATCGCTCTTCCAACTGAACTTACAGCAAGTAGACTTCGTCGCAAGTAGATCCGAGTCGACGAAATTCTCCTATGTGTCTATTCTTTGTTTGTAGATCTTTGCAAAGCAAAGCAAATCTTCGTTCCCACTAGTTCTATTGAGTAGTTTTATTATAGAACTACTGGGGATTTTTTCCCATTAGTTCTATTAAGTTCTATTTTTATTCCGAAAATTATTTTATCCATAATATACGGTTGAAGAATATATAACCTATACATATAATATTTAACGTAAACTTGATAGTAGTTATTACTCACTTTTAAAAATAAAATAAAGTCTCCGCGAAGCAAAATATCCTATTTAGAATACTTTAAAGTAGCGATGCGTTATTTGAATGTTACTAATACTAATTATTCGAATGAGCAAATTATTCGCCTAAGCACAGTCCTTTGACTCGAGTCGAATGATTACCGACAACGAACGCGCCTGCCATTCGATCGGGTGCAAAAGTCGATTTATTATGTCGCACCTCCACCACATCATTCACCATGTCCATATCAAAATAACCCTGTCTCCGTCACATTTAAGATATTTACCATATATCAGACAGAGCTACACAGAAATGCTGGAATCTGTGGATTGGTAATGAATGTCATTCAGATCATTCGAATACGAAAATTAGTAGGTTACTAATTTGTCATTCGAATGACAGGATTAATAATTATTATAAAGTACTTTCCGGGTCGCTTAGCCATGGGACACCGTGTATATATAATTTTATACGGACGTCGTTAGCGACAATCGACACTGTGTACTCATGGTAGGTACCCTGCCTTACACATCATAAAACTTATTTATTAATGCTAACGCTTTTTCTGCAAAATCTGATGTTCTTTCGCGATCACGTCGGTCTTTTCCCTCTGCACTCCTATTGAGTCTTCTTCATTGTGTTTATATCGATTTACATACAGCACATTGTAAACCGAGCATTTCCATATCCTTTGTATCATTTTATATTCCCACATAAGGAGCAGGGACATCATCAACATTGCGGTAAAAATAGTACTCAAGACCTCGTGTTGGATATTTGTCAAGCACGGTTTGCGTTTGAAACACTTTTGAAGTACACCACATTTATCTAAAACACAGAACAATATAAATACGTACAACGGGCGGCTGCAAGTAATCTCTTTTGAGTATTTTGAAATAAAAAATATACTGGCTACTATCGTGACGCATGCCCAGTTTTTTTTTTTTCAAAATTAGTGATACTCTTTTGTTTATTACGTTTCACGGGGATTTCAAAATGGCCACCAGACAAAAAAAATTAAAAATATAATTTCCCGCGAAAAAATGTCGGAAAATTAAACTAATGAAGCAACATTACAATCTAAGATCTGGCAATATGGTCAAATAAACGCCTTAGCATGTCCTGAAGGACGGACGGGAGGATGGACAATATGTCGTAAGAAGAAAACACAATGATTAAAAGAGCCGCGACTTTTTTTAACAGCTAATGTCCCTTTTTAACAGATATAACAAGTGCAAATTTCCCTTTGCAGGGATATTAAAAGAAGGAGCATTGGTATAGTCTGTTATAACATAGTTGGTAGACGTCATTTTCAGCTGTCTCTCGTATGTACGTAGGTACTTATTGTGCAAAAACCGTGTTCTAGTTAAAAATCACAAAACAGTCATAACGGTCCTTAGGTGGACAGGATACAGGGTGAATAGACGGAAACCCCGGTGGAAAGCCAGAGTGAAGTTCCTGACCTTATAAGGCAGTTGGCGTTCATGCTTTAAGTGAAAGGAATAACGGATAAAGTCGGTACAGTATAATAATCCCAACATCCTTTCTACAGAACGTCATTACTACAATAGAATTGTACGTAAGTAAGTAAGTAGCGTAAGTAAGTAAGCGACGTAAGTATCGCCCGACAAATCATCGGATATCGTGAGTGTTGTGTGTCGGTCTAGTGATCACCCTTGCGCACAAATAAATAATGGAGACCAAATGCTGACACCCGTACCTTCAGTCCCTTCGAGACCATGGACATTGAAACACGTTTGCACGTCGAGGCAAATAAAATATATTACGCGATTAAGTCCCGATTATTTAAAATTAAGTAATGTGTGAAAATCGTTTAAATTACATGTACTAACCACAACACTTATGAAGTGCTTTATTTAAGCAGAACTTTTTTACCCGAAAGATATTGCACTCGCTGTTGTATAGGAAAATCTTTCGTAATGTAACGAAAGCGCTGGCCATGTTGTATTGGGGTGATAGCGACATTATGTTCACAGCGTAATTGTAAATGTCGCCGTAAAACCACTTTGCTATGATCGTTGTCTCTCCTGTTAAGCATAGAAATAAGCAAACAAGTAATATGTAGGTACGCATTAATACTGTGGCGTAAAGTAGCCGAGTCACGCGGCTATGTGTGGACTGTATTATGGTGCTTGTAGCTGCAAATTGTCTGTGCTGTTCTCTCGGCTCGGCAGCGGCGTACGCCTTCGGAACACTAATACGGTGGGACCCACGATGGTTCTTTTGTTCGTTACATCTTGATAGAATTAATACACAAATATATGCAATAAAGAAAGAACAGAAATGGTAACAAGGTTATGAAATTATTTTATGGAAAGATAGTTTAGCTTAACCGACACTAGCAGTCACAGAAAAAAGAAACAGTGACCACGACCATAACGTATGTACAAAGCGAAAATGGCGAACTGAGCTCAACTATGCGGAACTCTGCGTACTGTTGGCATGCGTGCCACGCCTATTGCTTATTCTGTACTAGCAGGCAATGTCAATAACGACGACACAACACAGCCAGTTTTATTTCAGTCAGTACGCTTAGTATTCACTATCATTGTAGATTGAATACCATAGGCGGAATATCGAACGAATGCAGAAGCGATAGCCTAGATAGAAGAACGCTTGCTATCTATGTAAGAAATCCTGGGTTCATTTCCACCGAATGGTCTGTGTACTACAGTGTTAAGATAAATAAATACCACACTATCAGATATATGTGAGTATAGTTGTGCTTGTGTTATATATTTTATTAATTTTAGATATGTGTTATTACAGCGGGAAAATTGACCACATGAAAAAAATATTCAACACAAACGCAGCTATTTTGCACGATTAACTTGCTCTGGGCTCGCGGGGTAGCATATTAATGTACTACTTCTATTTTTATTGACGTAATAGTTAAGTTTAGGTGATAATTGTTACTAAAAGAAAAAAACGTCAAGAAACGAGAAATCTTCAAAGATATTTGAAAGACCTAACACGCATTGGGCCAGCATGGTGGATTAGAACCTAAACATCATCTAAAATAGACTTACCAAAAACAACGCTAACGATGATCAAAGCCATGGCATTCAAGGCGCTCCGTGGTCCCAGACTGAAGAAGAAAGCGATGGGTATGCAACCCATGCCGTAGATACATAGCATGAAAGGTATAGCCACTAAAATGCCAAACGGATCAAATAAGAGTTTTATATTTATTAGCAAAGGTAACACTAGACAACGATGACGGACGCCGTTAGTATTACTTGATTTTAAAGTATAAAAACTATTTCGTAATTAATTTTTATTTCTTAATTTAGATTTCCTTACCAAGCAACTTACGTTACTTCTTTAAAATTGTCACGAAAATAAGAAAATTAGAAATAAAAAAGTTAGGTGAGGCCGGTAAATTGTTTGAAGATGGAGAAATCAGAATTTCGAGTCAAAATTGAACACTAACGTTTTACGTGGTAAAATAATTAAAGAGACGGAGGATAAACTAAAAAAAAGATCATGGGGAGTCTGCTTCATCTCATGGAATGGTACATGAATGGTTCACTGAATTTCGTTGTTGTCGTACCAACACAGATGACGCCGAGCGCCCAGGAAGGCCAATCGAGGTAATCACTGAAGGTGTCCTCAACAAAATTCACGATACTGTTTTGGCAGACCGTCGAGTGAAGTTACGCGAAATAGCGGATCCTGTACAAATGTCAACTGAAACAGTTTTTTTATTGTTGCACGAACTTCTGAGCAAGAAAACACGTTTAAAAAAATTCTAAATATAAAATGGATTTTTCCGATTTAATTTTTTCAAGTGTAACGGCCTATCCATTGACCTATTTAGTAGGTCAATGGGCCTATCACAATATTTTTTTTTATGGTCACGATTGACAGAAGATGAGATTATAGAAACAAAAATTTCAATTTCCGTCGGTGATAACGAAATGCCGTTCACGTACCCGATTGCTAAAGATAATCAAAAACGTTTTAGGTGAATATCTCATGCGTAAATTTTGCGTGTCCAGGCTGAGAATCCTGGTGTAAAGTGAAGAAATATTAATGATTTCTTTTTAAAAGTTTAATTAGACGTAAAATGAGTTTAGGGCAAGAATTTCAGAATATTTGTTATACAATAATAATTAATAAGTGTTACGTCTTCAGATTACTTGGAAAAAAGTGACAACGCTAAATTAGCACTCTGTGCCTTATTTTGCATCAAACCTCAATGTCTGGATAAACCCACCGCATATCCTCAAGGTAAACATTTGAGTTTCTACAATTTATCTTTAGAAAACATTCCTGGAGATAGCGTAGTGTATCGTAGTTATTCAACTGCCAATGAAAACAACAATGAATTAATTTTTCGAGTTTGATATCACCGTTAAGTAAAATACAAATTTATGAGATCTCTAAGGTATAAACAAATCAAAGAGTAATTAAGTAATTTTACGTTATCTGAAAAATTATGAATATCTAATATCTTACTTAAGTTTATTGGGACAAATAAAACATAATACTTTAAACCAATTTTCGAAAGTGAGCGTTACATTCAAAAATTTCAAATCAATTTAAAATTTGGTGGCGTTTTTAAGTTAAGGTGGTAATACAAACGCCACCAAAACCACCAAATTTGAGCCACATAAGATAAAATCTCAAAAAATAAATTACTAGAAAAAAAGAAAAGGCTTAAAAATCAAACCGAGATTATTAAATTGTGATAACATAATGATAAAATTAATCTCTTAATTAGGTTTCAGAATACGGCCTAAAAAAACGGAATATTTAATGTCGCACGTGCCACCAAAGGGCATATAATTACGTTTTTGGCGGGAAATGGAAACCAGTGCCAATGTTTTTCGTTGCCAGGTCCCAATACACGACTGAGGCATGCGCGGGGCAAGAACGTAATGGTTTTTAATTAAACTACTTACCAGTTGCATATTTGCCGCCAAAACTACAATTTTCGCGTGGACAAAATTTGATCAAGTACCCAGTATCCCACAAATGCGTTATTATTCTAAGCCCACAAACTGGTAATTACAATACTTTCAATGATTTTAGTTAGTGCTTCTAATAGTGACTAGCATACATGGAAATGTTTTTCATAAAAGCGCACACATTTTACTAGAACATCTATTTTATACAATGAAACAGAATGTGGACACACCAGCAAAATTGAAAATCAGGACATTAATATTTTATATTAATTATTATTGTATAATAAATGTTCTGAAATTCTTGCCCTAAACTAATATTACGTCTAATTAAACTATAAAAAACAAATCGTATATGTATAAATGAAATGTTTCATTTTATTGCAAACGAGTCTCGGATATAGCAAAATCTAAAAAAGAATTACTCCACCAAAACTTACAATAAAATTCATTTGTTGATATTCACCCTTTTCCCACAGTTCTTCGTGACCTACCATTATCGAGGAAAATTCAGCATTTTCCATTGAAGAACTATTTCTGTGATCTGTACTTAAACGGTGTTATTTTCGCTATTCTCTTAAAGTACAAGGCAAGTTAAACATACCGACATCTTTAAAGGAGTAATAATCTGGGTTGGCTGTCATGGACATGATGATGAACATGACAGTTGTCATTAAAATCACTAGTACGCAGTACAACACCAGGTCCCAGAAAAACAGCGTCAACCAATATCGGGCTGGGGAAAAGTTTGCTGCATGAGACTGCAAAATGAGAATTAAGGTTGTTATTCTGGAGCTGACCCAATCTCGAATGGCACTGACTCACTATATTTTGTGTAAATTATATTTTCTTTTACAATTAAAACGGCTTAATATTGATAAGGTCCTCTTGTTTAGCTAGTGAAAATGAAAGAGACGTAATAAGTCCGTTTGCGTTATATATTACGTTCTGAATCCAAGAAATGACGACACGAAATTTCAGTGATCCTTTTATTTCTAGGTTTATACAAGCAATATTCGTATTTTCTCGTATTCGAATCGAACTTAGTGCACAAGCGACATCCGAAGTGGTCAGTTTTCTAAATTTCTATAGTCTCGGATTCGGAACGAATACGAATCGGAAACGCGCTAATGGGCACTGTTCATTTCTTTTCAAATTCTCTATTTCAAAATCCAATTCGAGGAATAAGGTTGCTCTTAATATTTTCTATTGTATTTGTCAATATTACGTTGAGATTCTTTACATTTTTAACCGACTTCAAAAAAGGAAGAGGTTCTCAATTCGACTGTATGTTTTTTTTTGTATGTATGTTACGCGATAACACCGGTATTTGTGAACCGATTTTCATGATTCTTTTTTTGTTGGAAAGGGGGTACTTCCATAGTGGTCCCATTTCATTTTGAAGAAAATCATCCACCTCGAAGGGTGGCTGTTCACGCATAAAGATTCATTTTTATAAATAGCGCCTTATTTTAATTTAGGAGCAATTACTTTAATGGTCGATTTTGCTATTTCTCCAATTCAAGGCGTTTTTCTCTCAATATACTTTGAGTAGTGTCGTAGTGAGAACCTATTTTTATTATCTCCAGTGTCAAGTCCTGTATAGTGGCGAACTAGGGAATATTTCAATAAAACTTAGCAAATAGACGTAATTCCACGTACTTTTGGGGTCGGTTTTTTTAGTACTCTGTACTGAGATTATTCAAAAAATAGTATTGACGTTTATTTGACATTTAATGACTTCATCAGTGGCTCTATAATTTTTTGTCCATGCGTAACGCAAAGCAAAAACGCAAAAAAAATTAAATGACACTTCAGCAACGTTTGTAAATATTTTTTTTTTTTTTAATATATAATAGACACACGCTTGGCCACAATCTCACCTGATGTTAAGCGACGATGTGACCGACGATGGGACGCGTTTGCCTAAAAAATGCCTATTCACTCTAGCCTTGAATAGCCCCAAATTGTACTTTTCGGGAAATACATATGCCGGTAGAGCATTCCATTCCTTTGCCGTACGCATCAGAAAGGAGGAGGCAAAGCGCTTAGTGCGAATAGGTGGAATATCAACGACATAAGAATGGAGTGCTCCGGACCTTCTAGTCGACCGAAGGAGGAACGGTGAGGGCGGAACCAAATTGAAAAGTTCCTGCGCACACTCCCCGAAATGTATCCGATAGAAAACCGACAAGGAGGCTACTTTTCTGCGATGATCGAGATTTTGGAGCTTCGACTCCACAAGAGGATTATTGTTAATAAGTCTCTTTGCTTTACGCTCCACCGAGTCCAAGGCAGCTAACTGGTATTGGGCAGAGCCGTCCCAAAGGTGGCAGCAGTACTCCATACAGGATCGAACTTGTGCTTTATACAGATTTAAAAGCTGTTCAGGTGTGAAGTACCGCCTGACCTTGAAAAGTATGCCTAGTTTTCTGGCAGCAGTTTTTGCCAAGCACTCGATGTATCGCCCAAAGTTGAGGTTGGATGATAAGTCCAGACTAAGTAGCTCAAGGTGGTCCCTTATCGGCACGGATACACCTCGGAAAGTCGGAGTAAGGTGTAGGGGACTCCGTTTTGATGAGAAAAGACACGCCTGTGTTTTAGCCGCATTAAACCTGACCCTGTTAGCATCTCCCCAGTCGGAAGCAGCTTTCAGACTCAGGTTCAACCGGGTGACCATCGCCTCTCGCTTACACCGGATCTCTTCACTGTTGTCTCGGGCGTCTGGCACATAACTCACCGCCACTGTGCTGTCGTCTGCGTACCCAAAGATACCGGGCATCAGCAGCAGGTCGTTGATATGCAGCAAGAATAGAGTGGCGGAGAGGACAGATCCCTGAGGTACACCGGCATTTATACCATGAGGAGCAGACGAGTAACCATCTACAACTACACGGATTGACCTATCCTTCAGAAAATCGCCTATCCATGTGCAAAAGCCAACAGGAATTCCGTAAGCTGGAAGCTTGTTTAACAGGCTATCATGCCAAACCCTATCAAAGGCCTTTGATATGTCGAGAGACACGGCAAGCGATTCACCGCGTTTCTCGACAGCCTCGCTCCATAAATGTGTGGCGTACGCAAGAAGATCCCCAGTAGATCGTCCACGGCGAAAACCATATTGTCGATCACTGAGGAGATCGTTATCTTCGAGGTATCCAAGGAGACGGCTGTTCAATACACGCTCCATAGTCTTACAGAGTATGGAGGTGATTGCGATAGGTCGATAATTAGATGGGTCGGCATGGCTACCTTTCTTAGGTACAGGCTGTACATTTGCAAGCTTCCAGGATTTCGGGACTTGTCCAGAACTCATAGAGAGGCGATACAGGCGAGTCAACACCGGAGACAACTCGGGTGCACAGTTCTGCAGGACAATCGCTGGGACTCCGTCAGGGCCACTGGCTTTGTTGACGTCTAATTTGCGTAAAGCTTTCAACACCTCTTTTTGACGGATAGTGATTTCGGGCATTTCCGAGTCACATCGAGGTAGTGTAGGTGGTGTTTGCAAAGTAGCGTCAAGACGGGAGTTGGAAGCAAAAAGAGAAACAAAAAGATTTGCTTTCTCTTCAGCGGTATGAGCCAGCGATCCGTCATCTCTCATTAAAGGCGGAAGGGATGACCTGCAGAAATTCGCTTCGACCGATTTAGCGAGTGACCAGAATGCTTTACTCCCCGATGGGTATGAAGCTAACCTGACCCCAATACGACTAATATGGCCGAAGCGAGCTTTCCGTATCGCTTTTTTGCAGGATCTAGCGGCTTTATTAAAGGCTTTCTTCAGACGGAGGGTTTCCGGTGCTTTGCGATCTCGAGCATCAGCCCAAGCCTGGTACGCAGATTGCTTTAGCGTTTCCGCAGAAGCACACTCAGCGTTAAACCAAGGGCGAGCTTTGCCGCTGGAGGAGACTTCGAAATACGGAATAAAGTATTCCATAGCCCGAATAATCACCTCAGAGACGGCAGACGCGCAGCACGTCGGATCGTCAGAAGAGAAGCACAGCTGCCGCCAGGGATAAGATGCAAAGAAATGCCGCATCGCATCCCAATCTGCTGACTTGTATCGCCACATCCTCCTAGTACTTCCCGTACTGAGATCGGGCGGGGAGTAGACAGATACAGATTTCACCAGACAGTGATCGGATGTCCCTAGTGGGGATGAGACCGATACTTGGTAGCGGTCTGGATCGGTTGTCAGCAGAAGATCCAGGCAATTGGCAGTGTGGTCGTCAACGTCCGGTACCCTGGTAGCGCAACTCACCAGCTGGGTGAGGTCTAGCGATAGAGCACATGCCCGCGCCTCTCTTCCAGCGTGGTCGGTTTTTTGGTATGGGAACAACCATTCCTGGTGATGGGCATTAAAGTCCCCCAAAAAGACAAGTTGTGCTTTAGGATACCGTTGTTGGACTGTTTCCGCCGAGCTGCAGAGATGGTTGAACAACCTAGTCGTCTCCGGGTCTCCAGAATGCGACCGATACACACTGGCGTAGACAATTTGTTCCAGTCCAGTGTCTACCAGAACCCACATTACAGAGAGATCGGGGTCTTCAAGGTCACGGAGACGTTTAGAGCAGATGTCATCACGAGCGTAAACGCAGGTACCAGCGCGCTGCTTAAATTTGTGCTCCAGAATGTAACCTGGGTAATGCAGATACGCCGTGTCCGAAGGACATCTAATTTGGGTCTCCGTGAGGAAGAGCATGTGAGGCCTTTCAGTCTCAAGATGGTGGTGGACAGATGAGAGATTGGAGTGCAGACCTCGGATGTTCGAGAGGTGCACTTTAAGTGAAAGGACGTGCATCCGCTGTTTAGCCTTCCTCAATTTTCTTGACCTTTTCATATTAGGGTTACAGTGAATGGGGAGAGCGAAGGCAGTTGTACGAGACACTACTACTGAAAGTCATGCGGCACATACCCTATATGGTACGCCGATGGGAAACTAGACTGGAGCGCGCGGGGACGCCCGAACCCCCCCGGGAGTGGCCATCGGCCATATAAACATAACCTTACTATTTCTACTTGTCTACAGTTATCTGTGCTTACCACTATGGAACCTAGTATCAGTATGACAGCAAAAAAAAAAAGAAAACTTGGAGAGTTTGTGTAGTCCCCCGTATATCTCCAATTTGCACATTACTTGTAAAGTTTATTTAGTTATATCATTATTCTTGTGCTATGAAGCATTCTTATAACAAAAATTTTGTAGTTGCATTAAAAAGTATCCAATCAATTTTTTAGATACACGCTGCAAAACAGTGTGAAGTAAGAATGGTTGACAAGAGTACAAATTATAGAATAAGACAAACAACAAATGCTAGGACGACAGCTGAAATACTTTCTTCTCGAGAAATTTCTGCAACAGTTTCCCCATTTCGCCACTCACTCACTGAGATTGGAGAGGATACAGAAGAGGTTTGTGAATCATTTGGCGTTCTACACTGGACAAGCTAAAAAACTTCGTTTATATAAATCCAGTCTCACAAAGTTCCAAATGCTGTCATTGGAGAAGCGACGGGACATTTTAGATATGATGTTTTTATATAAATTATTAAATAATCAAATTAAATGCAGTTTAGTTCTAAACCTTATATAATTTAATGTTCCCCGCAGACTACCTAGATTTCCCATAAAGCCTCTTTGTAAGCCTTTTCGCAGAACTGTTTTAGGCGCGAATTCTTCCTTTTGCTAGGCTTTGCCAGTTGTACAATGATCACAACGCAACGATTGATTTACATTTCTTCTCTGCAGTAAGACACACGCGCGAAATATCGTCACCTTCCTAAAAGAAGGTCGCTTAGTCTTAAGATATTAACACTATTATTGTCTTTGTAAGTGATTTATATGGTTAAATTAATGTTTACACTTTTTGTAAGTTTTTTTTTACTCTGCAACAATTTATTGCGCATGTAGTGTCGGTCTGTAATAGATTGTGCACTTAGTTTCAAGTTTTTTTTTGCATGTATGTTTTTCTGATATTTTATTGGTGTGACAATTGTTGACTGAGGAAATAAAAAAAACAGCTACTCCTTCTCTCTTTGGTTCTACATCCGAAATGGAAGAATGAAGTTTACTATGAACAAGGCAAAAACTTAAACTCAGCGTGCCTCTTGGCATAGGCCTCATCCAGACCTTTCCAGTGCGTTCTATCAAGAGCTACTCTTCTTCAACATGGTTCCGCAGTTAGCTTCAGCTCATCCTTCCATCTTTGATGTTGACACCCTCTATTACGTTTTCTATCACTGGGTACCAATTGGTGACTCCTTTGCTCCATTTTTCCGGCCCACGTAACAGCTATAGCTAATTAGTTCTAAATCTCTAAAGATGTTTCTTCGACATTTGAACGATTTTTGCTTTTTTTACTTCTAATACATTAAGCTTGTTTTAAGTAAATGTATTCCATAATCATTACCTTTTCGACTTTTGGCAATTTACGAGATTTAGCTTTTATAAAGTTCATGATTCCGTCTGTCATATAGCTGCACTAAATAAAACAAGAAGAAACAAAAACGCGTGCGAAAACAGTAGAACGATAAAACCCCAATACTTTGTTGTTGAACAAAAAGTAACGAAATATATCTTTAAGTTAGAATTTCGTTTTTGACGTTTTAAGAGATGTCAATTTACTTTTTTAAATATTCCCTGCCGCAAAGGTTAACATTTATAGAGCCATTGATGACGTCACCAAATAGGTAACTTAAATAAGCAAAATTTGTAAGTCAATGAGCAAAATGATAAAATATTCAAAGTAGTTAATATGTAGAGGTCAAAAATTGTGAACAATGCCCATTCTTGTTAGATCAAATGACAACAAAAAAGTTCATTGAAAAGTTACCTTATTAGTCATATTTTGAAAAGTTTAAATTTTAAATTTTTTAAATATTATTAAAATAATCAGAAACGAGTTTTGAAGTTATAAAACTATGTTACTACTAAGGCATTTCCTTTATAGTGTTTCCAAAGTAATTAATTAAATAATGTTAATATTATTTAGCGTATTCCCATAAAGTTGAAATATTGTGTTGGGTCACTTTCGTTCTAAAGGAGCGAACTCTTATTCATTGTATAACAAGAATACCTACCTGGGTATGTCGTATGAGCCCATATTCTTTGGACGGAATTAGAGTTATGTGAGCGACAGTGAGTATCAACAGAAATTCAATCAGGAATGGAGGCGTGGAAGCGCCTTTCAGCCACTGTAATTAAACGTTTATTTATCGGTTTACACGGATTCACTGCTGAACACAAGCTTCCTCTTGAATACGCCAACTCTCCCAGTCTTCTGCCACTCGCATCCAACCGCTGCTAAAATTTTGTGGTTTATAGGGGAATCTATTATGGTGAATAACTTTCTCATGGCTAATCGACTATGTACATATGTTTATGTATATGTATGTGTATCTAGTAGTAATTGAATGGCGACCACGACAAGGAAAACGTAGTGTAGGACGCCCAGCAGCAAGGTGGACGGATGATCTGAGAAAGATGGCCGGCAGCGCAGCGGCTGGACACGTTTATACAAGTAATACATATTTTAATAATAGGGGTTAAAGTATGAAATTGCCGATTTGTACTGAAAATCTAAATTGTTTATTTTTTAAATTTTTAACAAATTTATTTAATCAAAATAGTTGCCATTATTATCTATACATTGCTGCCATCTAATGGGAAGGTTATTAATGCCTTTGCGATAGAACTCCGACGATCTAGACTGCACAAACTGTGTGAAAGCATTTTGTACTGCCTCCTGGGAAGAAAACTTCTTGTCACGTAGATAATTGTCCAAATCACGAAAAAAATGGTAGTCCGTTGGAGCAAGGTCTGGTGAATACGGAGGATGACGAATGGTTTCTAACTGCAGTTCCTGAAGGGTCAAAATGGTTTCTCGTGCTGTGTGAGGTCTCGCGTTGTCGTGGAGCAATAATGGTGAAGATCGATTCATGAGTCGGGGCTGTTTTACTGCTAGTTTTGTCAACATGGTTCGGAGTTCGGCACAATAGACATCTGCCGTTATTGCTTGACCAGATCGGAGAAAACTATAGTGAATAACACCATGCTGAGACCACCAAACAGTTACCATTACCTTTTTATTGGTAAGTTTTGCTTTAGGACACTGTTGTGGCATTTGGGACCTGGGGTCAGCCATTCCATTTTTCTTTTCCGGCTATCATAAAGAATCCACTTTTCATCACATGTTACAATTCGATCCAATATTCCTTCATTTCTGTACCGGTTCAACAAGGCAACACAAGTTTCAACACGCGTTTCTTTCTGCAGATCAGTCAAATCATGAGGCACCCATTTTTCGTATTTTTTTATTTTATTGATTTGACGCAAGTGAGTCAATATTGTGGGTAAGGTAACGTTAAACCATGCCGCTAATTCCTGGGTAGTTTGACTAGGATCGGCTTCCACTATCTCTCTTAATTCATCGTTATTCACCTGTGTGGGTGGTCTTCCTCGTGGCTCGTTCTTTAAGTCGAAATTTCCATCACGAAAGCGTTTAAACCAAAATCGCACGGTGCGTTCATTAGTAGACCCCTCTCCAAACGCAATTGATATTGCGGGCTGTTTCTGCCGCGTTAGTTCCGCGTCGGAACTCGTATTCAAAAATCACTCGAATTTTCGCAGTATCCATCTTTCTTGTCTAAATTGAATAACAAAAACAATTGAAAGTCGATATTCAAATGTTTCAAATTAAAAAAAAAGAAAAATCACAGAAACCATTTGAAAAAAGTTTCATTCGAAAACCTCAAACCATGAAGATTCTATGAAAATTCAAAGAACCTATTGCAATAAAACGGCAATTTCATACTTTAACCCCTAATATATAGGGCACTGTCACATAATTGTACTACAATTACTATGGCGGATTTAAAGTTTTGAATAGGCTTCAGACTCATCAAGTTGGTCCATATGGAATAATCTATGTAATAACAACCGTAGGTTTTAATAACGGTTTCTAGTAACGTCTAGTAACGTCGTCTTGGTTTGTCTAGTGTAAAACTAGAGGTCATAAAAATAAGGTACCGCAATGGCATCCATAATGAGAGGATCATTGATGAACTCGATGGAGGCGTCTACGATACCAGTGTAAAAGCGTATCAGCGCCATGTAGACCCTCGCCAGAGAGCGTGCCGCAGACGCGCGGTCGGGGTGCAGGGGGCTGTACAGAGCCTGTATCTGAATTTGCAGAATATATTTATTTCACAACTTAATTGATTATTTTCATGATGACGATATTTAAAGAGCTTAAAGTAAGCTTATTATAATATTACTCATATTCGTACCATGACAATCCTGTCAACCAAGTAATGTATTATTGCAAAAGTGATTGAAAGAACGAGTGATTTCCCAATATTGTCTAATTCTTACTAAAAATAGGAAAGAGATAACTATACTTAGACTATTTTTTCTTAGACTATTTCATCCTCTAAAGATCTATATAATGCCATCTCTTTCTTTTTTGATGTTCCGAATCGTCTTATCGTAGTATAATGTGTACTTAATGTTATTTACATTACGAGAATTTTGACTGTAAAAAAAAAAAGTGTATAATAATAACATCTATTAAAATCACGTTGTTTCCAATAATTATTCGGCATTTTCATGAACAAAAATAAATAAAACAAGCTGAGTCTTGATAGTCACGTTGTGAATTCGGAACTATAGTCTAGTGTCAACTGTTAGTTTCGCCAAGGAGCATATAGATGGCGCTGTTATAATTTCACGAAATAAACATCGCGTATTTTTATAAAACGAAAAACTATTTATTAATTAATTAAAATTAAATATTAAATAAAAAAATTAACTAAATATTGAAGAGATATATGTAAATAAATAAGTACAACTTAACTTTTAATTATTACAAATCAATATTATAAGATAATAAAACTGAAAATAATATTGTTTCCATTCCATCCGTGTAACTATTTTAAGATTGCTGAATTTTACATAAGAGCAATATCACTTTAATGTCAATGTCGCGTCATAGTACGAACTGAGTGAATGAATAGTCACAAAGCTGCCAATAAAACATCATAGTTTTAACATTACAAAAAAGCTTACTTTAAGCGCGTTATGGTACGAAAAGTCAATGTAGGGTTAAAGTAATAACGTGTTAAGAGGTTTGTGGTAGGCCCCCTGTGTGTACGTCACGTAACAGCTAGTTCAACGCGGATCTTTACAGTGAGTATGTGCAGGAACAAAACCGAAAGTATACTTAATAAAATACGTAAGCTTATTTTCAAATGTGATTACAATAACAATCCAACCGCAAAACAACAGACGAATATTAGATGTATGTTAGGTGGTGGCGCCGGTACAAGCACCAGTGTTCGACATATTTTTAACAGACTTCAATAAAAAAAAGGAGCGAGGTTATACGTTCGGCTGTGTGCATGTTTTCCGATTTCTCCGTTAATTGTGGACCGATTTTGAAATTCTTTTTTTGTTTGAAAGGGTGCACTCTCGTGGTGGTCCTTGATACCGACGGTGCTGTTCCGGGTTCACAAATAAAAAAAATGTTTTCCATTAACAAAACTCAACTTTTCACTTGACACTGCATGTAATCAACAAATCACCGTCACCATAACTACCAGAAAAAAAGTATACGAAGTCCAAAAAATGCAAAGAATCCGTAATCCATTGTCACCAAGAAGACAGAATCTGATGAGGGGATCCTATGGAAATCGGAAAAGCCGATTAGCATACTTTTGAGGTCGGTTTTTTTTTTCAATGAAAAAGTTAAAATTGTTTTAAATTCATTTCTTATAAATTTAGGACAAAATTTTCTATCTTAGTAACGCGTTTCTTATTGGTAAGTGTCAGTTACTGAGTGTTCATTATTGGTGACTCTCGATTTCGGGTTAGGTTAGGTTAATTAGTGGATTTTTGGTGTTCATCACAGGACAATTAGAGAAATTTTAGTTTAGGTTTCTTTTTTACAAATAATTATATTAGCTTTTTTATGAAACATACTAAACAAATAAACAAAACAACAATAACATACTAAATAAATAAATATTAATTAAATTTTTATTGAAGTGATATTCAATTATTTGTTGTGAAATTACTCCACTAGCTTGTTATAATTATTAATACAAAGATCGAACAACTCAGAAAAAACACTCGGAAAAAATTCCTTCGATCCGGTCGGATTCGAACCGACGTCTTCTTGCATACCGTGCCAGACGCTATACCAACTAAGCCACGGAACGAACCAACGGACCTCACGAATTT
>NW_020653851.1:20582737-20615648 GCF_003589595.1 Hyposmocoma kahamanoa | reverse complement strand
AAGACGTCGGTTCGAATCCGACCGGATCGAAGGAATTTTTTCTGAGTTGTTCGATCTTTGTATTAATAATTAAAATAAATATTAGACAACGTCACAAACGTTGCTCTGACAAAGTAAATAGCTGAAGCACTTGTGTTATGGAAATCTGAAACAACGACCGTACCACAAACACCCAGACCGGAGACAATATAGAAAAGTTAGTTTCTACGTTGACCCGGCCGGGAATTGAACCCGGGACCTTAGATGGCGACACCATGATCATGACACCATGAGATAAACTAGTAAATAACAAGTTGGGTTAAATTTCGATCACCTCATTTCATCCGTGCTTGTCGCAGCAAGTATGATATGAAGGCATTGGAACATCACACTGGGAGTTAGTATATGAATAAGTCGTCGTAACCTAATAGTTTTACCTACCACCAGGCAGAAAGGATCGTGGATTTGAATCTGGGCTTGTACCTCTGAGTTTTTCGGAATTTATGTGCGAAATTTTATTTCAAATTACCTGTAAGGTTTTTAATGAACGAAAACATCGTGAGGCAACCTGCACATATCTGCAATCTTAGAATAATAACGCATAGAAACCTAGTCCGTACACGCTAAGTGCAGCAAATTGAAGCGCGCCAAAAGGGCCTACACGAGCGGGCGGGCCGTCAGTGCTCAAGGTCAACTTGCACCGCGAACAGCTCAAGAATTTTAGCTAAAAATGACGAAATGTGCGGTAAATGAGTGTAAAAATACGTCAGACAAACATAAAATAGATACTAACATCACATTCCACAAGGAAGTAACGCGTTTCAACTTGTATTTTTATATGAATATTCACTAAAACCGAAAATTAACCTACTACTAAAACTAGCCAACATGAATTTGATTTTTGCCTCACTTGTGACAGTTCGTTTGATATGAAACTATCATTCTATGCGTTATTATTCTAAGTCTGCAATACAATTTAATGGGTTACCTATGAGTAGTCCGAAACGATATTTTCCAGAAATAACGTTAGGTCGAAATTTCATAATCTCAAAAGTAATTTTGTGAGGAAAATGTTTTTTTCTTTTAAACCTAACTTAACCGAACCTAATCGTGTCTTTGTTATAATTCGGTTTTCGGTGTAATGAAAATTCGACGAAACGTTATTTCAAACAAAAATATTTTCGACTTTGGGATTTAATGACGAGTGTGAAGTTCCTCATTGAGCCCATGTAACAACTACAGCTCTTCTGGGAAGACGCCTGTGGGACTATATATAAGCTGACTATTATAGTAGTAGTTGTACACGGAAAAATTACTTTTAAAGCGTGGACTGCATCAACACTAACGTCCATCCCGTAAGCGTACTTGGTCACATAAATCTGTGGACTCTCGATGGCGCACGTAACCAGGTATTCTGTCAAACTCTGAAATAATGTGAAATCATTGAATAATTGTTATGCACTGAAAACAGGCATTCCAATCACGTTTCGTTTGCGAACTTTACTGGAAATGTTAATTAGTATTAACAAATTAATTAATAAATAAACAATAAATAAATAAGTGAATGGTTTACATTACTGTAAAAGAAAATGAATAAAAATAATTATTATGCTATTTAAATTTTTTCTCAACAAATACACAATGAGCAATATGTACATATTACTTACCTGTAATAATATTAAGGCTTTAGTAAATGGAATATGGTTAGAATTAGTTTCATTTATTCAGATTTTTACAATTTGCTGTGCCCTTATATGGTCCATAATGTACTTAATTTATGTTACATACCACCTTGTATATAACATTATGGTTTATATAAAGCATTGCGTATTGAAATTACGTGTTGTATATTTTAGTAACTGTTTTTTGTTTAATGTGAGTTAAGGAGAAGCGGAGCGGGGTAGTAGCGCACACTATAAAATATGATGACATCAGTGGCCCAACGGCTAATACTGTAGGCGCTGTATGACGAGGTCCCGGGTTCGATTCCCGGTAGGACCAAATTGGGAAACGAACTTTTCTAAACTGGTTCTGGTCTGGGTGAATGCGAACGAACGCGAACGATGCAAGCGTTTGTATCGATGCAGTCGCGCGTTTGCATTGATGCAATCGCCTATAAATTACTGGTGTAGCGATGCAATCGCGCGTTTTTAGTTATTGATAATTTCAAATAATAGGAAATTTATCACATGTTTCATTGATATTATGAACGATAACTACTCAGGAAACTTACTTCGGTACCAGACACAGCTACGTATTCCATTTTGTCAACTGCAGATTTACTACTATTAGTTTCAGACAACACGTAACTGAAAAGAAATAATATTTTTTATAGTAACTAGCATAGGTGTCCCAAAAAAGGGCATGACGTCACACTATAGTCGTTATCAATATCTAATTCGAAAAAAAAATGCAAAACGAGAGATCGTTGACTTAGCACAGACAAAGACTACTGCTCTCAAAGTCAAATAATCTTTATTAAGCAAATTACATTTGAAACCGTCGTATTGATTATATAGGGCGCACTATAAGTTTCTGGAACTGGCCACTTACCTAAACAATATTTAAAAAATAATTATAACATTTGAAAATGGAAATCTTTGACTGTAGAATATAGTTTGTTTCATCTGACTGTCACTTGTTTTTACATTATGGCATCATTTTAGAAATTGGTTGTCTACATCACCATGCATTGAACTCGTCAAAATTTTCGTAATATGATTTTCTACGACTTTAAGTGTAATTTAACAGCTCAGCGAAGCTTCACTCGGCTTCAAACTGCTTTTGGCGATGAAGCACCATGCAAGACGACTATTTATAGCTGGTTTGTAGAATTCAAACATGGTCGTGTGAATCTCAGTTACGAATTTCGTGATGGTCGCCCGTCCAGTGCAGTGAACAACAAAAACATCGATGCTGTGCGCCTTTTGATCAAAACAGTACAGGAGTGTGACATACCATGAGATTCGGGCATCTTTAGGCATAGGCATGAGTCAAATCAACCAAAAAATCAATACTATATAAACATTTGGGTGTGAAAAAGCTGTGCTCTCGGTGGATCCCACACAATTTGACTGAGGCTCAAAAAACGGATCGCGTCACTTGGTGCAATGCCATGCTTACCAGATTCAACGAAGGGGCGTCGAATTTGGTGTGGGACATAGTAACAGGTGACGAAACATGGGACTTATAGTTACGATCCCAAAACAAAGCAGCGATCCAGCGGATGGGTCTTTCGAGATGAGCCGACACCAACCAAAGTGGCGACCGTGCAAAGTGCCTCTATGCGGATGATTGCTTCTTTTTTAATAAAACTGGACACGTGGCTACTGTTGCTTTGGAGAATCGTTGTAGGTACTGTGAATAGTGACTGGTACATAACCATTGGTTTGCCGGAAGTTATTCATGATGAATTTTTGAAGGTGAACAACGTTGACCTTATGAGCCATCCCGCATACAGTCCCGACCTGGCACCTTGTGACTTTTATTTATTTCCAAAAATTAACAACCAGTTACGCGGTCAACGATTTTCGTCACCTGAAGAGGCATTCGAAGAGTGTGAAAAATATGTTTCAGAGATTTTCACGGAAGAGTAGCATAAATGTTTTCAAAATTGGTTCATTCGTATGAAAAAGTGCATTAACGCTAACAGAGAATATTTTGAGAAACAATAAATTCATTTCTGACCATTTATAGTATTTTTTTCTTGTATAGTCTGAAAACTTATAGTGCGCCACACGTACATTAGGCAGATTCCTTTGAAAATAATGAAAAAGGAACTCTAGGGGTTACTCTCTATAAATAAACTTTTATCATCTACAATCTTATTTTTAACCGACTTCAAAAAAGGAGGAAGTTCTCAATTCGACTTTTTTAACCGACTTCAAAAAAGTAGGAGGTTGTCGATTCGACTATGTTTTTTTTTGTATGTAGGTATGTTACACAATAACTCCGGCGGCATTTGTGAATCGACTTTGAAGATTCTTTTTTTGTTGGAAAGAGGGTACGTCAGTAGTGGCCCATTTAAATTTGAAGAAAGTATTCGACATCTAAGGGTGGCAAACTAGGGGATGAATGACTTTTGAGGTCGTTTTTTTAGTAGTCTGTACTGAGATTATAAATACAATAGATCGACACAACCTGCTGCTAATCGGGTCATCCAAGTACTTTGCGTACTTGCCGTAAGAAATAACCTTTACTAAAGTTTTTGTTTCAGTATAGCTTTAAAGCTCGTGAATGGCAAATTCTGAATAACAACCGGATTCTTGTTATAAAAGCGTATTGCCCCTTTATGACGACAACTGTAAAGAACAGCTAGTTTACCTATATGTCGCACTAATGATATGTTTGTCACTATTTTTCATTAAAAAATTAATGTGTCTTCACATAAATAACATTTTCATAAATGCACCGTGACGCTAGTGTAAGAATGTTAACGTCTTTAAACTTATATCTCGAAGACACTTTGGGGCCCTGATTGTAAATTGCCGTAACCGCATGTTTCTGCAGGACAAAAATTCGACGACTGTCGAGAACAGCTAGTTTATACCTTCTATTAATGTTTTGTCTGTTACTATTTTTCATAAATAAATTACTATACGTCTTTTCATAAATTACATTTTCATTAATGTGACGCTAGTGTAAGAATGTCATTTTCTTTAAACTTATCTCTCAAAGACACTTTGGGGCCCAGATTGTAAATTACCGTGAACCGCATGTTTCTGCAGTACAAAGATTCTATTAATATCGGCGGCATTCCCAAAGCAAAATGCAATATGTCATTAAATTGTGAAAGTAACTGAAGTAAACCAATATAGCGGTTTCGACGTCTGAAAGTTATTTATTAATCGTGTACACTGCAGAGCTCAGCCGTTACGATAACTTACTTATTTATTACCTAAAGATATACCTAAAAATACAATTATGTCTACTCCGTATCCCAGCTTTGTATCATGTATTCAGGTGAACATGTCCTATATAAAACTAATAAAATATGATTAGGAACTAACGCATGCGCTAATATTCTGGCACTGTTATCGTTCTGATCGTCTACACGCAACGCTAGCGTGGTGGCAGTATCTAGAGATTCAACGGTTAAAACCTGAAATCGTAAACAATTAAAAATTTTTTTTAATAACATCTTTCAGTAAATCAATATTGGGCAAGGTTGTACACAAATCACAAAATCCGAATTTAAAAATTCTTCTTAAAAGATACTTAGGCATCAGTGGCGAGGCATGATAATTGTCTTTAGTAAAGCCAGAGCAAAACAAAAAACACTAGCCTTAACAAGTGGCGCCTTGGCGATAATTAAAACACACAAGATACTAAGGTAAATGTCCAGTGGTTGACGCTTTAAGACGGAAAATCACGTATTTTGCCAAAAAGTACTTAATTATAAGTCATACCGACTACCTAGGTATGTTAACATATTAAATGGCTTGCCATTTATCTTCTAGGAACTATAAAATTTAAAATAATCATAGACATTATTAATATATTCCAGTTTTCCGCTACCTCTAAAATTGTACCAAGTGTATGACAAATAAAATTTCTAATGTCCCAATAGTTGACTATGGCACAGTGAGATCGGAGTGCCAGTATTTGACAGGACGATATATTAAGATTTCATAGTTATTTAACTGAATTAATCACTTGATAACATTAAATTTAATAAATAAGAAAAACCATAATCAATTGAGATGCTTTTTATAAATTAATAAATACCTACTTATTTCCCTTTGTAGTCAAGGTAAGTAAGTGCGTGCAAAAAACATATAAAATAGAAACTAGAAAATATACGGATGTAACAGAAAGGTGTAGTTATATTAGATGAACCAAAATAATGCGTACTTCATCTAGAGTCTCTGTGCAAAATTTAAAATAATAATGAGGTACTAAAATGTTGATATAAATTTAATGAAATTTTATGTTAGTGAAATTTTATACTGTAAAGTAATCCGCGGTATCCTATATTTTGTTGCTTCGATATTCATATTCCGACTGATAAAGTCACTTAAACTACTCAAAGTCTTAACGATTTCTATAACAAGAGCGACGCACGTTACACTCCGATCACCTGCTCTCAAAGACTTTCGCCATATTAAAAAAATATTGAATGAATCGATGAAAGCTTTTAAATTAAATTCATAGATGTCGTTACATTTAACATGCACACATATACGTCCCAATCTACCTTCTCAACTATTGTCATGCCCTTACAGGGTTGTCATACTTGTATCATGTGTGATATGTGCAATAAATAAATAAATAAATAAATAAATAAATAAATAAATAATCTTTGACAGTTTCATAATCTTAGTACACTTTATTTCACTGGTTAATTATTTTACGCGTAAAATTGAGCACAAAATTTAGTAAATTACTTTTAAATATTTACAATATTTGATAATACGTGGAAAATTTTTGGCAAGCCGGTGGGAATCGTATTATATGGTAGGGATGGGATTAAGCGACAAAATATAAATATTTTAATTGGTCGCATTACTTCATATTCTTGTTGGTGATTTTTTTTAGCAGTGTAAGTCAAATTTTATAACGTCACTTTCATCTCTTACGGCTTACAAACCCTGCTTCTTTGTTTACCTGATTTCTAAAGTCGAAAAAACTAAGTAGGTATAGAGAGAGCTAGACAATACTCCATTATGTCCAAGCTAATAGTACCAGGGTTTCTAGAATAACCTCGAAAACACAAGTGGCGGCTCTGGCAGCATGCATAGGAACCTCGTAACGCAACCCTCATTTCCCGCCTTATTTAAAATTACACAAATTACAACAATATAGTGGTATAGACACCAGTATTAATTATAAATTTTTCAAAGGCGGTGGAGACAAATTTTGTGATTAGCAGGTAAACCATCTTTGTGGTGCCACGGTATTGCGCGCAAGTCTCATTTTTCAAAAATCGTTTAAACAAAATGAACATTTGGATTTAAAAGCGGTTGCAGTTTTTCCAAATTTAAACATTTTTTTAGAATATTTTTAAGAAATGCAGTTCTATTTTGTTTAACAAAAATCAGTATGAAATTTATTTATTTAATATATTATTATATAATAATTAATCGAACCATATGACATCGATTTAAAAAAACATCGATTATTACGATTAATTGATTAATCGATACCCATCCCTATATTATATGGAAATCTGGCCACTGTTAGGTATAGTCATTATGCCTCCTACTTAGATTCTATGAGAAAAACTTTTAATAAGGTCGTTGCGTATTCACCAAGTCGTGCACATCTAACCAAATGATGACAAATACCTATAGGGTAGCCACATATTTTACAGACCGACTGAAGGAAATGAATGGTTATTAAACAGCTCGCTGAAGGAATTGTCGCTCAGAAGGTATATAGAACCAAGGTAGTGAGGAGGCTAAGGATCACAAGTGGTGGTATATTTATCAGTTAGGATTCGACCGGTTGGTGATGATGACACCTAAAAGAGTCTCACATCTCCGTATAACAACCGCGATGATCTTATGTCTTCTTCGAGTTGCGTAAGCGTGGTGGCCAAGGAGAGACCCATAAAAACGCCCGTCACCATCGCCGCTATTACCTGAAATAAATACATGAACTTACCTAATTATATTGACGAAAACATACGTGGTAACCAAACCGTGAACCTGCTGTTTGGGAAAAACAAATATTATTTCACTGCGATTACTAGCGACAGACAGTGGGTAAAATTAGGTAGTATTAGACGTTCCCTGTGTAACTGGAAAAAAAAACATCACACGAGTGTTTCACTGCCTAATTATTAATTTTTTTATAACATCAAGTGACGGGACGAACAAGTCGTGTGATGGTAAGCTACACGCCTGTCCATAACAGTTGCAGTGGGTAAACCGCTAAGATCTGAGGGGCACTGCCAAAGCGCCCATCGTCCTGAGACATAAGTTGACAAGTCCCATGTGCCGGTGATTTCACCAGCTCCCTTACCCTTCAACACCGGAACGCAGTAACGCTAATGTAAGCTATACTGGCTTGTTTATGGGAAAGGTGGCAATACTTCCCTGGACGTACTCTTTCACAAAGGAGCTTTACTGCTGCTAAAAGCTTTAAAATTAGGGCTACGCTATCAGCTGATGTTACTGCTTGCTTGGCGGTAGTACTTCCGAGGGTGAACTCGTTCACAAAGTGCTTTAACATACCCAACATGTTCATCTTATTGCTATACTCTAGTCAACTTCGATGTAGAATAAATGTCAACAAACAAAACATATGATTTTTAGGGTTTTCATCTCAGACTCTTTCAGTTACCACAATTTCAAAATTTTCCTACGAAATTCGACTAGATTATAGATAGTACCAAATCTTGAAGCCATATTTATAATGAATATTATTTAACAGAAGTTTCAAATCACTTAAAAATGATATAAAAATGACCAGTAATTAATTGTTTGTAAAACTGTGTCATCCCTAGTAACTTTTTGATTTTAATGTAGAGATTGCAAACATTCGGGTTCTGGTGGTAATTCAAGTTCAGAATCGGAAATAGATGCTGGATGATATAATATGTGGTAAATTAATATCAAATAAAATCTTATAATTTTGTATCTTTTCATCTACCATTACCTACCATCTAGCAGTAAATACTAATAGGATGCAACAACTATTTTTAGTCCTAAACCATACGTATCAATAGGTATTTTTTTAACTTTATAATAATTGGCTAGCTAAGTATTACTTCTACATAACCAAATTGCCTACCTACGCATTTAAATTCCAATTAAGGGAGCAGGCCGTGGGCAGAGCAAGCCTTAATAATGAACTTTGAAAAAAAAAAGTTATTTTCCTATGCCATCATTGGTTCCCTAGCAACGATTTGTTATTAAACATTCTACATCGAATTTGGCTAGACTATAGTATGTAAATAATAAAATACGTTAAATCTAAATTAGATTGTACTTAAGTGACCAGACTTCGTATATATTAAGTTTTTTATTTTTTTAGCGAATAAATAAAGAGGTATTGGTAAGAGAGAACTTACTGTAATAATCAGAAAAAACCGATAATGGACATGAAATGTGAAAAACTTCCAGCCCATGACACGTATGTGAAGGATGCATGCAAAAAACGTAAGTTTTTTTGTCCAGGTTCTTGGCTCTGCACATAAAATATTAAAACAAGAAAATAAGGATGTGGCGTCACAAAATAGCTACAATGTAAATGTCCAATCTTCAATAACATTAACTTGCCTGAAATCTTTTTCAGAGCCACATGTGAAACAAGATGCGAATGTGTACTCCGTGTGTCTGTCGATCTCTTCTCTTTTACATCGCACAAAATTCTGTTAAAAAATATCACTGTAGAGATATGATTCTTGAAGTAGCATTCGCTTAGCAACGTCAAAGTCACTGTTTTATTCAATGTTTTTCCAATTTATTTCCAAATATTTTCTCTCACAATGTTGTCTTTATAAAATTTGAGTATCACGTTATATGGGCTGGTTTTTAGAAACTAATTCTACCAATATGTCGTCCTTTTGCAAAGAAAACGCTGCTTTTTTTGACTGCCTCTGGAGCGACCGCGTCGCAAGACTCGAGTCGCGCGATGGCCGCAGCTTAACCCGTCAGTGTTCCCTATTAATCCATACAAAACAGAGAGTCGCGGTCGCAGTCTCGTGTCGCGGTCGCTAAGAACATAATACTACCTTTATTGGTGTAATCGTACCTACAACGTATTATTGTTCGTTTTGAGTGTGGCGGGACAACGTGCCGAGATTTTGGAAAAAAATAACAAATAGCCAAAAATGAACGCTCCAGTATCAAGCAAATCACAGGAAAGCTGGGTTTAAGCCCACAACCAAGTCCTTACCTTCGAAACACCTCCTCAGTGTCTGCAACGCTGATGTTCATATAACTTATACCATAACTCTGCGCATTGTCATTAAAATCCTTAATAAGCGCAGCGACTCGCTCTGTTGGGGTGGCAGGTATTCTCAAAATTAGTAGCGAGCCAAGATGGGCACGGACTGAAGCCCCTGCTTCCTGGGCTTTTTGCAGAATCTGCACTGCACGGTCGTCATATTTGTCTTTCACGTTTCGTAGACTGAGTCGAAAACGATACTCTCGCCCTTAAAATTTAATTAATATACAGGGTACAGTCAAGAGCACGTCAAGCTTGACAATTTGTACTTTGGACCGTTCTTATCGTAAGCGGCATAGAGTTGGATTTAACTCTTAAGTGTCAAGCTTGATGTGCTCTTGACCCTGTACCTATGTACTAGAATTTTGGTTCTTATTTTTGCGTTAACACGTCTTTACAGAGTTCTCTCAGCAAAAGCATCAATTTTGAAATAGGTGAATTGGTAAGTAGGCATAAATAAAGACATTCTCATATGCTGTATGGGAGACAGGGTACAAAAGTAACACTCTGTACTTTTTCTGTGATTTCCGGCTATTATTCATATATTCATTAATCATATTTTCGATAAAATTAATATAACCCTTCACAAGTTTCGTTTAAACTCTACAAATGCATATTATAATTTTGTTTAGTGGATCACGATGGCTCACAATAAAAAGCTGCAAAAAAATTACGATTGTTACTTCGCACTGAGGGTCAGGTCGGAAGCAACACGGTACCGGGCGAAAGCAACGCTATTAACGTCTTGCGCAATATTATTTTGTACAATGAAATAGAAACACGCAATGAAATAAAAATTTTTATTAGAGACTGTTTTGATGATGGGGGCGCAACGAAATATTCAAATTTCCACTTCCATGCATTTTTACGTTCCATCAAGTTAAATAACTTAAGGCTTATGTTTGCATTTTCCAGATCGTATATCCCTTTGCATATTTCGCACCGTAGATGCTCTTGTTTTGGTGGAATGTTTATCCAGCTATATCACCAAAAAAAAATGCACAGATTCGTCATTTCGTAGTCGTGATGTTAGGGCTGAGGTTCCTTTTTGAATTGGCACAATTCTTCTTAAATTACCGTAGATTTCACTCACGCGCGGCTATTGCAGTATACACAACACAGTATTTATGAAATTGTAGTAAATTATTTGTAGTAATTAATTTTATAAAACAAAAAATATATAGACGATGTTTGTTTACGGACAGCGGCGCCATCTCCCACCACGTTCTTGTTGTTACATATGCCAGTACCCTAAAACTGAATGTGTTGCACTAAAATCATTTATAACATGCTACAGACAATCTAATTACAAATGACTAGGCAAAAGCTCAACTCACGATGACCCTCGGATTAGCGCGCCCGGATCAGATTGTGGTCGGCGTCTGACGCATCACTGCGCGTAAGTAACGCACTGCGGTGCGCGTAACAGCTCGACTGTAACCAAGCGTCGAAAACACAAATTTGTATCTTAATGATGGGAAAATAGAAACGAATATGCTATAGGCGAAAAACATGTCGCGTCGCGACGCTACGACTACGCCAGTGTGAGTTGAGCCAAATAGTCAAGTTGATGTCATCATTTAACACTACGTAAATACTAAATCAATTAACATAGAAAAACTTACCTTCGGTGCGTAAAATCACGTAGCGTCCTCTTACATAACCTAACAGCGCGACGCGGGCGCAGCGATTGATCGCAAGCACGGGAGGGTATTCGCAAGCTGACGTTCAACAGTCACGCGCGTTACTTCGGCCATTGGATAATTCTACACAGCCGTTACTTTTGTACCCTGTCTTCCCTACACTCGTACTTCTTATCTTGTTGCTAATTCTCTTTACGTGTTGAAAGTGCTGACAAAAGTAGGTTATTTATTAAAGTTGAATTATGGCGTATTTCGTAGTCTTATGAGATTGGTAATAGACCCTTTCAAGATCGTTGAGGCCTTAACCTATAATTCGTAAACCGTTGAGTCGCAGCCTATTCTTTTACGATTTTTCGCAAAGTAATTATTGCTACTTGTTCGCGTCATTAATCCTAAATAAAATAAGATGATAAAGTAAATGCCATAATTACCAACAAATAGACGTAACAAACCCGTAATATCTGTTTTAATCGACGAGGATATAATCTCGTATTAATTTCTAGGGTAAAACCAGAATAGATGCCCCTTAGAATAAAATAAGTAAAATTCATAACAAAATGTTTTATTTGTATATATATATATGCGTAATTAAACTTACTACCTACTTTACTACGTATTTTTTTAGCTATTCAAACATTATATTAAAATAATTTGTCTTTTTCATACATTTACTTACTTTTACTTTATTTACTAAGATCAGCAGGTCATTACTGTTTCCTTCACTAAAATAATGTTTTTTTTTCCTATCGCGACGACAATCCTTTTCGATATGGATAGATATCCTTTTATTTTTTAAATAAGCTATATTTACAAAAGAACGATTATTGACACCTACGTGTGAACTTAATGAACCATCAGTGTATTAATAATAATTTTATATCACATTTTACATTTTATATCTATTATAAAATAGATATAAAATGAAATTTATTATTACTTACAAAGTTATGTGACAGTAAATATTTACGTATGAAATTTTGAAGCGTTTGTCTTGTTTTTGGCGGAGAAAAACGCACGCCATAGCGAAATGCGTCTATTCCACACAAAGGCCAGCGGGGGCTGGGGCGAATGGCGTCTATATTCCTTATTTAAACTAACTTCTCTTTGTTGCGAAATTGGGAAGTTGGGTTTTTAAAAAACGAGACACCTATCCTGGTTTCACCCTAATCCTGACTATAATTTGTATACAAATATGCTTAATATGGTATAGTATAGAAGAAAATAAATAAAAAATTGAATTATGTGGTCCAATTGCAGTCCCTTTTTTCTTATTTAAGAGTAAGGCTTTAGTCAGTGGGCTAATCGCCAACTATCTTTTGTTGTGTGTGTGTGTTTGCTCTAATTTTAGTTTCTTGATGCGACACGACATTACATTTTTCCCTTAATTCTAAGAAAACATTGTGTGACTTCAAGACGTTTATCAAACTTACCATACTTAAAGAACATGTAAGCAGGTGTACCGCCAAACGCCAGGTTGGGTTTGTCGAATATAAATACTCGATCGGCTTGTTCCAGGTGCACGCTAGTGAAGCTTATTTTTACTATCGTCACATATTTCTTGTAACTCTACAGGAAAATAAAACTTAAATCAAAATTTAAAAAATCTCCCGATGCAAGATCGAAAACTCAATAGTCACCATCTGTAAGCTAACAACTCATCGAGTCGAGATTAATTGAATGAGTCCAAACACGGTTCTACCAGGGCACAGACACTCGCTCGAACGCTAGGTGCGATAAGTGCCTACCGCTCAGTATACCGCCGACAGTGCAAGCGCGAAGACAATTCTTTCATTTACATTACAATCCTTGTACAACCCCAGCATTCGGTTCCGCACGACTTCACAAGACGGGCAACGTTATTTTCGCCCTTCTGAGCGCGTGCTTAGGTTCCTTTTTTTCGTAGAGAGCACCTGGTGTCATTAGTCAGATTTAGTAGGCTATTATAGCATAGGTTGTTCCATTTTGCATGAGAATGATGTATCGTACGTTACGTAGTAACTATTAAGTAATCTGTGGTTCTACTGTAAGTAGTTGAGGAATAGGATAATTTACTGACTGTCTTGGTTGCAGCATCAGGATAAATACTATTGTAATGTCATCAGATTGCCTTGGACCTACCTATATCAAATTTCAAGTCGATCGGATAAGTGGAAATAAAAAAAAAACTCATTTCACAACAGATCCCTACAGTAACTGAGAAAAGAGTCGATGATGTTTAAAAGCTAACCAGATGTTCATCAAACATAACTAAGAATTATCCCGAAATTAACCGTCAAATTAGCTTCCAACTTAGGGGAAGTTTTTGCGTCGGAGTTATTAATTAAAAGCAGTGTCTAATTTCTGAATATTTTGATAAGTACCCTCAGTCATAAGTTAAGCGATTGAAACTGACACTTTTGAAACGACAAATTTGAACGCGTTGTGAATAATGTAGGGGAGAAGGAGCCACCTTTCACTAACTTAGCTAGCTTAGAACAAATGCGCAGCTAAATTTAGTGAAAATGTAATAGGAATTATGTTTATAATAAGGCACCACTGAGCCCCATACCTGTCAGAGGCAGGGGCCAATGTGCGCGAGCGCAAAAAACTGAAGAGAGGTCGTGTTTAGTTTCAATGTCGAAAAGTAAACAATATCAAAAATAGATGTAAGGATATTACTGGAAGAATAATAGATAATGGTGAATTGGACATTGCTGCTCGTATGGATTGTTTTATTGCTAAAATATTAAATATACAGCGTGCAATCGTTGAGTATTTTTACGCATGAAAAATTTTTGTTATTTTGTACTCATTGAGGCAAATTTGAACAAATCAAAGGCGGCAGCTTTGAGCACATTCAGAGGTTCTGATTAGCTTCCTCTGCTAATTTTTATTAGAAGAGGTTTTGTTTAGTTATTTTTTTAGTTATGTTCATTGTTTTGTACTATTCCTGTGATTTTATAATTATATATATAGGAAGAAGTTAAGCTTTTATTTATTTTTTATATTGCAGTAGTAATTTAGAGTGCAATTGAGTTTCGGTTCCGTGTCCAAACTTTTTTGTAATAGTCCTGTGATCATAGATTTAACAAAACGGGTTGAAGAACTATATTGTAAAAGATTTTTGATAACGTATTTAACAAACATTTTTTGCAATAAATAGGTAATTTTCATTTAAATTGATGAATTCAAAGATGCACCAGGTGAGTTTAAAGCTGCCCCAGGCACATATTACTTAATAGTTCTCCAGTCTTATAAACTTTTAGATCATGCATATTATGAATGATTATAGCCAAAGGATAGGTCTAGTCTAACTGCTGCAGCAAACAAAACAAATAAATAATAATGATTTAGGATTTTACAACCAGATATGTAAAAAATGTTGAAAAATGTTGGTGCCCCTTTCTTCCATACTTAAATTCAATTTACTTGGATTTCGAACGGCAAATTTGAACGCTTTGTAAATACCGCATTTGAATCCAATGCAAAGAAATTTGTCAATGTACCTATAGTATTTAAATATGGAGTGGTTTTAGCTATTTATCACCACGCCAGACACGACGGGTTGGTGATCGCAACCGGTTGTGTCAGATACTGTCGTCGCTTGTAGATATTTCCTTCCTTCGGCCGTACTCTTCCACTCGAGGTCTGCCTTTATACAAGCTGGCAGGCTGCTGCCCACTGCCACGGCCTAACACTTATGAAGTGGCGACCATTGGCCAACACGCGCGGCAGAGGTCGTCCGCAACATCGTTGGGTGGATGACATTAAAATTTTCGCGGGCCGCAACTGGATGCATGTGTCACGGGAGCGACGAAAATGGACAGATTTGGAGGAGGCCTATATCCGAAGACGGATGGAGTGGAGGCTGCTTAATGATGATGACCTATAGTATATATACGTGTAACCATCGCAAATATAACCAGAAATAGAGACGAAATATTATTTAATTTGTTTGAAAACTATTCTGCCAAATCATTACTGTGACAACTGCGCTCCTATTGGCCAGATCGAATTCGAAACAACTGACGGGTGTCGTCAATTGTTTCACTTCAAATCGACCAGTTTAATATAATAAACCAGTTGCTATAATGGACGGAAATTGCAAAATTACATATTTAATATTTAATTAACGATGAAATGTGATTCCGTTTTTTTTTCTAATTTAAGGTTTTGCTGTTTTTCCCACACCACAGAATGGAACAGCCCCAATTGCTAGAGGTATTATTTTTATTACAATAAACACAGATCAACTGATCTGGTTGGCGCTGTACTATTTCAGTTTTCTAATTTGTGATTTCAGCATAAACGAGAATTTATATTTAAAAGAGATATAAGGCCCATTTGCCTGATGAATTGCCAGGGATGGATAGCCCTTATTTCGTCTCTGTTTCTAGTAATATACTCGATGCGTGTAAGCTACCGTTACCATGTTACAGGATTTTCTAAAATGTTTGTTGATTCTCCTTTATCAATGTTACAACTAGATTGAGTCAAGAGTGAGGCGTATAAGAGGAGCCATATCAGGATCCAAAAGTACTTATTAGCTTTTACACTATTACGGATAAAAAAACTTACCACTATCCTATCCTTTATAACATCAAAATGCACAGCACAGGCACCATAAGTTGGAACTATTATTACCTGTAAGAACAAACGAGACGATGGATCAATAAAGTGTTCTTATTATAGAGAATGGAGGACTTATTTTATTTTCATCATCATGCCGGCCGTTTTATTATCCAATCTTGGATGTAGGCCTCTTCCCTCTTCTTCGACTCTTGGCGGTCTTGTACCCGACTAATACATTTCCGACCTCCGTGTCGTCGGATGACGTCCAACCAACGCTGCGGTGGTGTGCTGCGCCCTCTGATATCCGCTCTGGGTCTCCACTCAAGTACCCGCCTTGTTCAGTACCTCTCGTCCATTCTCGCAATGTGCCCTGCCCATTATTGGGCCCACCTTTTCTTCGCCACGTCAACCATGACATCTTTAACTTTGGTCCTATTTCGGATCCAAGCGTTGCTTTTTTCGGTCTCGCAGGGTAACTCCGAGCATTGCTCTCTTCATGCCCCACTGTACGACTCGGAACCTCTCGGCGGACTTCTTTATAAGAGTCATGGTTTCCGTGCCATAGACGAGCACGGGCATGATACGCTTCGAAAACTTTAACTTCGAGATGTAGGGGTATTTTGCCACATAGCGTTTGTTTGTTGGCACCGAGTGCAGCCCACGCCTGAGCGACCCATAGTTCCACTTCCGCTCTTTAGTTCTCAAAGCCCAGTGTAACCTTATGTCCCAAGTATATGTAATCGGTCACTTTCTCCACTGGAAGCTGGTAGTTTTTGACTTAATGAATGTTGGTCATGATCTTGGTTTTCCCAATGTTCATTTTAAGGCCAGTCTTTTTTATTTTATATGATACCAAATTACGGGACGAACAAGTTGTGCGCCTTGTGGTTAGCGACATGCCTGTTCACAGTTGTAGTGCCAATCAGAGCTTTCACAAAGAATTGAGGAACACTGTCACTGCGCCCATCACCTTGATACATAATTTGATGTCCCATGCGCCTGTGATTTCACTAGCACCCTTACCCTTCAAAACGGGAGAAAAGAACCAAAATTGTCAAGAAAACTAGTAAATATTCGGGGGCAAAAACTATTTACAATTAAACATTTAATTTTGTTGAATGTTGAATAATGTAGCATTTGTAATAATACTGTTATTACAAAATGTTGATTGCTTTCTGATTTAGACGATTCTATTTCCCTTTCTATTGAGTAGATACGCTTGAAAATGGCTTAGAAATAAATCGTTACGAAAAATCGTTAGATCGTATGCACTTGAATCGATCCTCATAAAAATCGATTTGTAATGTGCATTCATAGTAGTGAGAATCCTCGTGATTGTACGGTGGGTATTGTGTGTAGTTTCTTCTTTTTCGTTTAAAAAAAGAAATTTTACACCGAAATTTGTAATAAGTATGGAATAATACCAAATTCCGAATTCGCCGTTTCTGCTCACGATTTTGGGCGGAAATGGGTTAAAACTCGAAAAAACCGGGTTGATTGGATTTTAACCCACAGTCCATCTCTGGAGGTAAGTTTTACAACCACAGGTCGGTAATTTACACGGCCTGTGATTTACTCGGTACGTATATATACAGAAGGAGATAAATGCTGTACCCGAGGTTCCATCAACAACGCCAATGCCCAGGAGAGCTGAGCACGATAGTAAACATCTAACTGTGACACTCTATAGTTCAACACCGCTTCCAGGTCACATTCCCGCAACAGTTTTTGGAGTCGAAGATGAGTATACTCTGCGACATATTGCTGGTGTTCGTTCCAAAGGCAGATCTGCAAATGGAAAAAACTGTGTCGATGACATTTATTATAAACAAGAATGGGCATTATTTGAATTAATTGTAATTAAAATACACAAATATGTTATTTGGATTTGTATTTTAAATGTTACCCAAACATTTAGTGTATTATAATTGGTATTTTTTAAATCTGTCAGTAATTTATTTTGTAATTGATATTTCAAATACTTTCTTTTTGTCTTGGTTAGTGGTATTTAAAGTACATATAAGAAAGTATTTCTTAATTTATATTATAAGTAAGTCAGCACGTATTTTGTCCAGCACTAATTACAGTGTAGTAAAGATGTTAATAATTGGGTAAGTCAAGAAATAGGTAATTTTATATTATTACTTTTATTTTCTTGCTTGAAAATAAGCAAAATAAAAATTGAAGCAAATTAATTTGACACTCCGAGTACCAACTGAAGGTTAAATGTGCAAAATAGTTGCTGCACTTGTGTTGAATATATTTTTAATGCAGTTATCTAATTTAAAAAATAAAATTCAATGCAGCTATTTTTCATTTCAATATACTATCTTATACCAAAATTTAGCTAAGTTTGAACAGTTTCAACCTGTGTGATCGAGACTACCTAGCTTTAGATACCGCACCACTGAACTGACTGAACGACAACAAGACTGTCGGCGAGCCATTTCGCGCTAAGGCGGCTTTAATATTTGTATATAGTTTTCATTTTTTCATTACGAAACTTGTACGTTAATATACAACATCATTGTACATTACTTTTTATAATGGTCGTTAATTGTGTTGTGTACGGCTGTTTATCATCATCTAAACGGGATAAAGAGAGATTCATTTTCCGAAAGATGAAACGAAGTAAGTAAAAAAAAATTATGTCTGAGACTCATTCAGTTATTTTTTTCTTCATTTATTTAGTGCAGAGTAATATATTACAATACAGATTTATTATATCAATGTAATGAGACGCCATAAGTTCGTAACCTAGTACAGACAAGACAAGAAATCCAAAGACAAGGGTTCTCGAATTTTGAATTGGTATTTCCGATAAATATTATGTAGTAAATATGCGTAATTATTAACTAGGGAACCTTGGACACGCAATTTCAAATACCTTGGTTACCTTATTTAAAAGTACCTGTCCAAAATATAACATTTTAAGTGATTTTTTAATATATTTTTCAATACATTTTCAATATTGTTCTAGTTAGTGAATTAATGAAATATATAATATTATATCGATATAAATACCTAATGAACTTATGTAATTACTAAATAGATAACAGATTCGCGTTAGAATTTTCGCTATATTGCCGCTCTGAACACGTAACGTAACAAATAGTACGAGAAAGTGATGGGTAACCTTGCCACTTCACTCACACATTTGCGCGTGTGCAGATAACGCCTTACTGGATGTAGCAGTAAGTAAGTAACTTTCGACCGTTGTATGGAGTGTCTGGGGTGTGCTTCAGTTGGACGAATAATTAGCCCATGATAATAAGCGTAACCAACATTCTGCCGATAGTCGATATAATATTTATCGACTGCAATCGCTAGCTGCTTGCAAGAAAGCAACACTTTTGGGCAATGAACTATATAAAATATATATATGAATAATAAGTAACTTACGTCAATGAACATCATAAGGTGCTCTTCAACGGTGAGATCATCGATGAGGCTAGTGCCGTTGTCACAGTAGCCCAGCATGTACGGTTCCGCCATGAAATTCCGGGATGGCGTCATGTCTGTGCCCATGACGTTTATCGTTCCATTATCTGGGAACGTTAATCCTGAAAAGTACACATTATTTCAAAGTTTAATACATAAACCTATAGCAATGATGTATGTACAATTATCATCATCATTTCAGAAGCAGGTGTCCTTTGCTGGACGTAGACTTCCGTAAAGATCGTCACAACGACCGTTTCGCGCTGCTTGCACTCAGCGAATTCATCATTGATTCACTTTGTACTGCGTCGTCCTAGATCCTCGGCTTATTATATACAAATATCTCTTTGTCCCCATCGGCTTTCTTTTCTGCGAGGGTTACCATAATGTACAACACAAAGAACAAATTTGAAAATGACTTAATACTATAAAGTAAGCCTTCAACTTCACAAGAAAAGCAAATTAGTCATCACAGTATACAGGGTGTAATCGTTAAGTGTGCACAGGCGATTATTCCATAATTACAAAATATAGAGAATACCATAGCCGGATAGCAGATACAGTAAACGATGCATGGGCATGTTTAGTATAAGTGTATCAGAAGACCGAAAAGGACGGCAGAACGTAGAAGAGTGAAAAGTAAAACGGTCTTTAAGGTAAAGAGGCGTATAGGAATGGAATAGGGTAGAGTAAAGAAGGGAAAGTGTGTGAAGGTCTCTACGTCGGTGGATGGGCAGCCATTTAAGTTGTGCGTGAAACTGGGAAACATGATCAAACTTCGAAACTGTCAATCAAAATCGACATTAATAACATTTTAAAAATAAAACTAGAAATAACCAAAAAGTTAACATTAAACGCTCCCATACATATTTAATACACCTAACTTATCACAAACTCGAATTTCTTTTTTCCGAAATAACGTTTGTTCGAATTATTATTACCCCGAAAATCAAATTATAACGAAACCGTTGTTTTTTTCAGGATATGTTGGATTTTTATCGCAAAGACACGATTAGGTTCAGTTAGGTTAGGTTAAGTTAGGTTTAAAAGAAAAAACAATTACCTCTCAAAATTACTTTCGAGGTTATGAAAATTCGAGCAAACATTATTTCTGGAAAATGTCATTCTGGTCTTCTGATAGGTAGCCATTTAATACGACATCCGTAGAGAGGCTTCAGTTTTCCTACTGTAAGAGGTAGTAATAAGTTAACAGATGACAAAACGCATACAAATAAAGTAGTAAAACTATTTTTTAATTGAATAAATATATAATGGTATAGTCAACAACAAAAGAAGTTGGTCAAATTAATCAATTTTTTTTTAACAATAATTTATAATTAAACTTTATAGTGTTGGCATATCGCTGAAAGTTCAACACCATCAATACGTATTACTATTATTTATTTTTATATAATTTATTATTTATTATTGCACGTTACGTTTTGACAGTATATTGAAATTTCAATCAATGTCCTGTCATCTACTGGTTAATTGTTGAAAGACGACGAATTGGAGTTATTAATTTAGCTCTCCAAAAAAGAAGCGACTATATTGCAGGGGTATAAGCTTTGCTTTTCTTTTCTTGTAACAGAAACTTGAAAATTTATTAAAATATAACTTCCGATGATATGAAATACCAACACGGGTAATATTTATAGTGCGACTATCATTTATGCACTCCAAAATAGCACAATAAGGCATTTTTCTAGGATTTAAGAGAATTTGCACGAAAGAATGGCACAACCATACCGTACAAAGCGAAAATGGCGAATTGAGCTCATATAGGGTCTTTCGAAACCTATAGTTTCCTAAACCTATAGTTGGAGACGGACGCTGTAGGACCAGAACCGATAGTGTCCCTCCCCTGCCAATGGTCCAGAACAACTATACACAAAGGTACAAAATCTTTACATAATAATACATGGACCACACTTACGGTTTGTAGACAGGCGAGGGAAGCACTCCCAACGCTCAACGCCAGTCTATCTCGAATACTAATTAAACTTAAAAGGCAAGAGCTTCGCACTCTAACTGCCGCCCTAACGGGTCATGGTCCATACAATAAACACCTTTTCAATTTAGGTATCACAGACAGCCCTCTATGCAGAGCGTGCATGGAGGGGGAGGAAACGGCTGCGCACATCCTACTTCAGTGCTCCGGCGTGGCCAACTACAGGGCAAAATACCTTGGAGTGCCAAGGTCGCTCCCCGAAGTCTTCAGCAAACCAAGGAGGCTGCTGAGATTCCTGGAGGAGCTTGGGTGGCACGAGTAGGACCCTGCACCCACCACACGCAAAATAGGCGCTTTGTCGTCGAGTTGCGGATACCAGCCCGTTGCACCAATGGGTCAAAATCCATCAAGTATATAATAAATTTATCAAGTCTCATGTGCCTGTAATATCATCAGCAACTCTACCTTTCAAAATTAGAATACAGTATTGCTCATATTACTACGTACCAGGAATGCACATTACAATTAGATTTTTATGAATATCAATTCGAGTGTATACGATCTATTTTTGGTACTGATTCATTTCAATGCGATATTAAGTAAATCGATACAACATTAAGGCGAAACGGGCGCCTCGATCGTATTCATAATTTAAACATGTAGTTTCAAATATGTAGTTTCTTTCTTTTTTAGATTAGTTATTGTAGTAACAAACTGAGTCGTGTTGAATCTAATGATATTTGAATCAAAATTTCATGGTATTTACTTACATAATAATTATATTAATAAATTACGCATATGATACATAAATTTGGGTAAGCATTTTATTATTTAGTCATTACATTTTTTTTTTTTTTTTTTGGCTTACAAAACTGGTTACAATGCTTTCAGTCTTAAATAGAAACATGCTTAATTACTACACGAGTACAATGAAACCTACTAGATGTAAGCACAACATGCATATCATTTTCATGTACTACTTCTTACGAACTAATTTGGACTCGGCTAGCCCAATTCCTGTTTATAACTAAAATAAAAAGATTAAAAGTTACTTAAGGTTATTAAGAAAAAGTTAAAGTTAAAGTTACTCAAACTAATAAAGAAACATGATAAATTAAATTAGATTTTTGAATAAATGTTACGTACACATCGTTTAGCTGAGGAGAAAGAACCACTGAAAATATCGAAATCATTTCGAATGTAGTTGTAGTCGCTACACATTCTATACAAAGGAAAATGATGACCGAGCCTTGTCTTGCATGCAGGCAAAGCAAAGGTTTTCCGATTTTGTAATCGGCTACCTTGCCGAGGGAGAGAAAACTTGACACGCTCCAAAATATCTGGTGAATCAATGTGACCATGGATTAATTTATATAAAAACATGATATCTGAAATTTTTCTGCGCACATATAATAAAGAAAGACTGTAATGAGCGACACGCGGCTGATAGGAGAGAAGACGTTTACACATGTTATCAGAGTATGTCAAATGGTACAAGAATCGCTTCTGCACAAGCTCCAATCTATTAGAATAGACCTGGTAACCTGGATTCCATACTGGACTACAATATTCAAGAATACTCCGTATTAAGGAGTTGTAAATGATTACGGTGAGTTGTGGATCCTTCAGTGTTTTCATTTGTCGAATAATAAAACCAGACAATCTAGACGTTTTTGTAATGATCGAATCTATATGATGTCTAAAACTAAGAGTACTGTCCATAGTCAAACCCAGGTCGCGAATCTGAGTGACCTCTGTCAGAGGCTTGCCCTGAATAAAGTAAGTAGCTGTGATAGGATAGGACTTCCTACTAAATTTAATATGAAAACATTTACTTAAATTAAGTTTCATGCCATTTTTATTACACCAATCATTTATGTTATCCACATCTGCCTGAAGAGCACATATGTCATTTGAACTGGTGATTGATCGGTATATTTTTAAATCGTCTGCATACATTTTGATTTTAGACGTAATCATTCTGGTTATGTCGTCAATAAATATAAGAAAAAACAAAGGTCCCAAATGGGATCCTTGTGGTACGCCAGAAGGAACACTCCTGGTTATTGATTGATAACCATGAATGGCTACCAACTGAGATCGATTTTTCAGGTATGACTCACACCATCTCAAAAGAGATCCGTGAATACCCATGTGTTCAATTTTCAAAATCAGAAGGTCATGGTTTACTAGGTCAAAGGCCTTTTTAAAATCGGTATACACTGCATGTACCTCTCCTCTGTTATCGAGCACATCACAGACATAGTCTACGTATGCAACTAAATTGGAAGCTGTTGACTTACGAGGTCGAAATCCATGCTGGTCTGCGTTAAGAAAACCCTTAATATGATTATAAATATACTTGTGTACAAAGGACTCAAGGACTTTCCCAGCTGTTGATAAGAGAGAAATTGGTCTATAATTACTTACTTCATCCAGAGCACCTCCTTTATGAATAGGAGTGAGACGCGCAGTCTTCCAAATCGTGGGAAATGTTCCTGAACTAAGAGAGACATTAAATATCATACATAAAGGTTTAGATAGTTGATTTGCACAGTATTTGAACAAAATTGGTGGTAATGAATCGGGCCCTACTCCCTTATTGCAATCTAGAGAGGATAAATAATCTAACACCTCACTTTCCGATACAGAAAAACTGCTCAGCGCAGGGATATTATTACCATCCAAAAATCCACGGCTAAGATCAATTGAAGATGTAACATCGTTTTCATATACAGTCTGGAAATAGTGTGAGAACAAATCGCATATCTGTTGTCCACCAGTAGCATTTACATTAACCAACCTTACTTCGTTAGGAATGTTCACTCGATTTGACTTTTTGTTGTTAATGAATTGCCAAAAGTTCTTTGGATTGACACGCATATGTACTTTAGCCTGCTCTTTGAATTTAGCATAGCACTCCGTAATTAAAGCATCGCATCGCTTTCTCAATATATTATAGGTAAGTTTATCTAATGGATTATTATATTTTTTATGTCTGGAGTGGTACTTTGCTTTTTCTTTGATGACTTTAATCAGCGGCGGGCTATACCATACAGGGTATTTAGTGTCTCTCCTAACTTTATTAGGTGTAAATTTATGTATTATTGGCATGATGGAATTATAGAATTTGTCTACCATATCGTTCACGTCTTTCATGTCACTCCAGATTACGTTCCAATCTAGCAGACTTAACTCGTGATTAATGGCTTCAAAATTACTTACTCCAAAATTTAAACTAGTATTGTGCTTAGGATTTATCCATTTGTTATGGGTGGAAAATAAAATATTAATTACTAAGGGGGGATGATGGTCATCAACTTTTTCAAGTAATGTATCAGAGGCTCGAACAACAGTCAGGTTGTCTGGTTGTTTAAAAAATACTAAGTCGAGTGTTCTCTCGTTTAAGTTCTTAATAGCGTTACATTGAAATAGGTTGTTAAAAGACATGTTATCTATAAGCATATTTTCAAGATTAGCTGTAATTGGCAGAGAAGACAAATAAGTACTCTCTGCATTCATTACCCATACTAAGTTGGGTAAGTTGAAGTCTCCCAAAACCAACGCTAAAGAAGACTGGGAAATGTTGTTTTGAATGTTATGGGTTATATTACTAAGCAACTCCTCTAAGTAATCAACTTTAGGAGGCGGAGGAACATAAACTACACAAATATGCAATTCCCGACCATGGTAACATTTCAAAGTAACCCACAACTCTTCACACATTGATTCCCAGTTAGTTCGTCTAAGAGGCTTATATTTCTTACTTACAGCCAAAACGATACCCCCGCCGTCCTTTTTAGTTTTGTGAGATGAAGTGGTACATCGGTCTCTTCTGAATATATCATATCTATCGTCAAGAAGTTCACGATTGAAAACGGTATCATTAAGCCAAGACTCGGTCAACGCTATCACGTCATAATCATTGCTTAATGCTGATGTATATAATTTCTCAGTTTTGGTTCTTAATCCCCTAACATTGGCATAATATATTTTTAAAGACATTGTGATGAAAGAAAATATATAAAAAAAAACATGCACCGACTAAAAATTTAATATTAATACTAAAAATATTGTACTACAGAGACTTTAGGAAATCCATATTTTTAACAAGCTTAGCAGAGTCTTTCTGGTCTTTGCGAATGAATACACGACCGTTTTTTACCCAAACAAATTCATAGTGCTTTTCTTTTGCGACTGATCATGTTGCTGCATGCAGTAGCTTGTTTGCTGGCGATAAATGTTCCATCACGTAAACTGGCTTCTTGCTGGATGCTATACCAAGATGCGATGTATTCAATTTGTCTTGTTTGTTATGCTCATTAAAGACCTTAGTCGCAGCCAATACTGAATCGCGTGTACGCGTACTAGAGAACTTCACTATGATATTTCTGGGCCGGTCGGATTTCGAATTCTGTTTTGCCACACGGTGAAAAGACAAAATTTCATTATCAGGAACATTGCACGACACAATCTTTAAAAGTTGTTGAATGAGATTGAGCAAGTTTTCATTCTTAAATTCAGGTACAGATTGTATTTCGATATTACATTCTCTATACTGCTGCTCCATATGTCCTAGTTTTATACTTATGTCTGCTACCTGAGCACTTAGAAGAGTATTGTCCTTAATTAACTGGCGTATTGTACCTTCCGTCTCTTTATTTAATTTGACCTGATCATCATGCCGCTCCGATAAGAACTGCACGGAATGTATTGCCTCGTCAAGATCAGCACGAATTGATGAAATCTTGGTACTAAGATCTGTAACTTCTGTTTGCATTACTGAAAGAATAGAATTAGTTTTTTCGAGACTGACTTTTTGCGTTTCAAACTGGTTGTTCATGTCCGACCTCAGGCGCCGAATCTCTTCCAAAATCGAGTCGTTAATGCCTTGCGGAGATGGTTGCGATTTGCTTATTGGTTTAAGCATTCCTGCTGCATGTGCTTGACGTACAGGGGAACAGTCATCATTTCTTCTCTTAGTCACATTAACGCATGACGGACACTTTAATTTAGCCAGTTGCTTGGAATCCATTTCCGTGACACTTTTTTGCTCAATACTAAGACAGGCCAAACAATACTTAGTATTGCAGGCGTTACACTTTAGATGATTATTATCAATTAATCGCTCTTCACAACCTGCGCAGATCATATTGACGTCAAAATGTATTTGCAATAAAAAAAAAAAAAGCAAAAAAAATTACATAACGCATTATTTGTTAATTATGTGTATTTAATTGCGTACATAAAAATGTCAGTGTCCCCGTGTGTAATGTTTGTTTGGTGCCACATAATACCAGAGCGCCGTGGCTGTGCTCAGCCACGGCATATGCTGAGTGGTGCCCATTCAGTATCTTAATTTTAGTTTTAACTTATTTTTTTTATTTTCAGTACAATTTAAAATTAACGGTACTGAATAAAATGTTCTTTATTCTTCTTTCTAATCAAAACAGTCTCTTTCTGGACTCCTATTTTATACTGGTCAACAAGAAAAGCGGTTTGACAATACCTAAACACAATAAGCTACAATATCTGGCTATTGTCGCAACTTCTGTGCTATCTGAACGTCTTTTCTCACTGGCTAGTATCACCCTAAGTGAAAGTCGTAACCATAGATATAGGAAAAACCGACTGAAGCCAAAAAGGCTGGCATTATTTTTTTTATTAATTATTTTTTTATCAAAATTGTTCTATAAGAAAACGACTCAAGAGCATACGATCCTTTCTGTGGATCAATTCAGAGGCATATCATCCAAAAAATCGATTCAAAGCGAAAAAAGTGCATGCCTACTACGTACTTCTTGGACGAACCTTCCACAAAGAGCCCTACAGCTACTGAACATACTTAACAGTCATAAAGTTAAATGGGGCAATACAGCTGTGCAACAATACACTCGTTATAGCAGCACTAGAGCTCCTTGTAAAAGGTTCATCCAGGGAAGTATTACCATCTTACCTATTTCTGCCGCCAAGCAGGAATGTTAGCGTTACTGCGTTCCGGTTTTGAAGGGTAAGGGTGTTGGTGAAATTACAGGCACATGGGACTTGTCAACTTATGTCTCAGGGTGACGGGCGCAGTGGCAGTGTCCCTCAGATTTTTGCGATACAAAGCTCTGAGTTGCACTGCAACTGTTATGGACAGGCGTGTAGCTTACCATCAGGCACACACGACTCGTTCCGCCCGTTACTTGATATTATAAAAATAAAAAACAAAAAACAACAACAATGCCATGGACTCAGTCATGGCAGGACACACAAGTAGTACACTTATTGATTTTTATCTTCTGGTATTCGGGTAGGTACAACCCTGTACTAACCACAAAGTAAATCTTCTATTGTACTCATCATTTTCTCCTGTGCTCTTTCAGTAAACAAAATGGTATACTCGCCTCGATAGATTTCAAATGACACTTTTTGTAATAGTGTATTCTGCATGATGCTCTGAAAGTAAGACATTATTAACTACGTGGTCATCATATCCGTGAATGCAAGTCCCTTTTTTATGTATTAGTACTTTCTCGTATCGGAAACCAAGAGCCACTTCGGGTTAAGTAGCTACTCACTCATTAAAATATATCACTGCAACAGCGGTAGCGCCTATCATTACTGTTTCATATTGAACAAGGAACCCAATTGCGATTATGTCCGATGCTAATAAAATAATTACCAAATTCTGGCGTTCCTTTGACATAAATAAAATATGCCCAACCGTTCTGACCGAGCCCATTTTTCTGCCGAGTGTAGAATAGCCAACAATTCCTGAGAATATTTCATAGAGAGGCGAAACTTGTGCCGACTTTATTTTTGGCGTTGGTGTTTGTGATTTTAGTTGCGTTATTCGCGGAATAACAAATTCATTTATTTCCATTTTTATTCAATGCTAATCTATACAGGTGGCAGTTTAGACCTTTAAACATTTGCAGATATACCCATAAAGAACCCTTATAACACGTACTAAAGTATTTTACCTTAGACACATTATTGAAAGTTATAGCCTTGGCGACAAATTCATCCACTTCTTGCAGATGTTCACGGCCTGTGTCAGTCGGGATTTCTATTGGGCGTAACTTTTCTATGTCCTGCAATTGATATCAGGTATATATTCACACTGTATATCATTAAAACTGATGATTATCACTTAAAAAAAAAACATTTTCGTCCGTAGAAATCAACTGTATGTTTAACATGAAATACAAGTACAGTAGTGTCATAAAACAAGTATGGTAACTGCGTACAAAATAGCAGCTTACTAACGCACACATTCGCATAAAAATGAAAGGCGTGTTGGATGACCAACGCTATGCAACGCGAGTACATCGGGCGATTATGCGAATGTGTGAACCCCTCAGTCGAGTGTAGTTGTACTCTGTATTTTTATTTGTTTGTGCCGTAAAAATAGTGTTGGAGAATATTGTCCGTGAGTTAATAAAGACAGTAGAAGGTTTATCGCGTAAAGTAGATCTGTCATGTGTCTGTGACAAAATATGTTTTTGAGATATCATGAAAAACCATACCCCAGTTTTAGAAGTAAGTAAGTAAGCTCCGATAAGTCGAACTTGTTAACTAATTTTAACTGTTTTAAAAGAGAATTTTGTGCTCTATTTTTTGCTATTTGAAACGGTTCTTTGGCCATTTGTCACTTAACGTCATTGACCTACCAATAAATGGACATCGGGTTCCCGCTTAAAAGTGTCCGCATCTATAGGGCGTTAAAATCACATACAGAGCGTCAATCGCGCAACAGTCTTCGTTTGTTCGACTGTCAACGCGGTTGTCAATCATGCAGTACCATATAATAATAACTTGTAAAAATTACTACAGTAAAGTGTAAAAACAGGGTTTTGTATCATATTTTCACTAAACAAATATATTGTGTTATCATAATTCTCATTTAAAACTGTTATTTTGTACACTTTTATAGTATTTAATTTATATATAAATGAATCGTAAATATAAATTACAAAAGCACACAAAATAGTCAAATAGCTAACTGTCCCTTTTCTATACATTGCATGCGCAAAAGCTAAAAAGAGACCCATTGTGTCAATTTCAAGAAGCTTATATATAAACTTCTTGGTCATATTCAATTGTTCGAACCACAAGCGATTGAAATATTTAGAACAAAGAAACTATAGAGTCGCTTTGATTTTAATCTTATTTTTTAAATGATTTTTAATTAAACGTTAGCAATAACTAACAAAATATTGTTGTACTCGTTTTACGGCTTGGGATTACCTATTAGAAGTCAGAAAATACATTTGCCCGAAATAACGTTAGCTCGACTTTTCATAATGTCAAATGTAATTTTTTTTGAAAGATTACAAAATGAAAACTAATTTTGTCTTTGTGAAAAGCATTAAAATTACACGAAAGCGTAACGGTTTTATTATAAATCGGTTTTCGGAATTACGGATATTTGAGTTTACGTTTAGTTGTAATATCGGTACACGCTTATTTTCATATTTGTAGTAATATTTCTATGTATGTATCTGCCCAACTCTCTATTATTTCTTTAAGTGAATTTGTACAAAATTCGACATAATAATATATATAAAAATTAATTAATATTACAATAAAGGCTACTCCATTACTCTTGTGTTCAAGTAATTTGCAGTCGAAGCTAAATATAGCGCATTTTGTTAAATTTCCAGTAGAAGCTGAATATGGTGTTTTTGGTCCCTGAAATTGTTGCAAGCAAAATTAGGTAGTACTGCAATGACGTTACAATTTAAATTAAATGTTTTAGTTTTTTATATTTCGTTACATGTTTATTATATTACGCTTGTGTAGGTTAACTTCGGACATCTTTTTCGTGGTTTTTGTATTAGACCCGACGTCCATTTGTTGGTAGGTCAATGCTTAACCGCGTTTTAAAGTGCAAAGTGTATAATTGTAATAAGTCTTCATATATTAACATAAACGAAGAAACAAGGAGTTGGAATTTTATTTCTGGAACTTCCTAATATTATACTATGGTACAAGCGTTTCACGCTTAACGTAACAAAAGTTCAAATAAGTGTTGGTGGCTGTAATAAAATATAACCTACCTCTGCTTTCTTAAACATAATCGATTTCCACGACACTTGTCCTCCTATGGCCCTCTCCTGACCGATAGTGTATTGCAACAGTATCAGCAGAGTTGAGTACAAGAATATCAGTATTAACCATGAAATGATTGTGTACACCATTGATTGTGTTTCCGTAGCTGAAAATCGAAGACATTTTAAGTAGGTAAATGCAACCATTAAGTAAGTAGGTACAAATAAGTACGTAGTACTGACGTAGGGTCGGTATCATAATGACTATATCTTCAAAATTACCTGATCAGCGTAAGGACTAGATCGCAAAACGACCACCTCTGTAGAAAGACTATATAACTTACAATGACTTGGTAGCAAAACGGCTACATATCGAAATGACCATAACGTTAAATAGACGATATGGTAAAACGATAAGGTACAGTTTAGTTAAAAATTTATTGTTTAAAAAATACGAATGAAAATTAAGTTATAAAATTGGTTCCAATTTATACTTTAAATAGTACTTAATAGTAGAAATATTTTTGAGAAATGTAATGTCAGTCTTTTTACTGTACGCGTGGTTAAAGCTTCTAATTATTTTCAAACGCTGAAACTCGGCTTCTTTTTTAGTGAATGTAGACTAATGTAGGCTTGTGCTGCATTCGAATATTCCACATACGATTTCAGTTAAAAAACATACTTGAGCTATTATAAATAAGAGGACTATAATTTGATTTTACAATAATTTTTAGTTGGCAATGTTGGCCGTGGTAGCATAAACAAATACAAATTATAAAAATTTTGTTGAATTTTTTTATTATAGCACTAAATGTTTAACCAAACTGTACTATGAAAAAACAATAACAAAATTTAGTTATTTTGCCACCTTGTGGTTTTACCATGTGATTCATGGCGTTTTGCTACCAAGTCATTATAGTTATAGTCTTTCTGCAGGAACGCTCGTTTTGCAATCTAGTCCTTATGCTAGTCAGGTCATTTTGAAGATATAGTCATTATGAGACCGAAATTATACGCATTGTAACAGAAATAAAATGGTTTTTCAAAAGACTATTTACAATTAATTTCATCAGTCAATCGTAGTTTATCTGTAAGTACTCTATTCCTTCGTAATACTCTGTTCCAATAGGGTACACTGGGTCTATTTATAAACTTACGCGTCCCGGTGTGTATTAAAGCGAACTCGTCCAAGCCATTCAATAAACCCAAAGGCGGTATGGCCATGTGCAGTATGTATATGAAAGCGCTTTGCATCGAACTGTAATTGTGATTCACCATCAACTCCGCCAAGAAGGTTTGCAGTAATGTGAAAAGACTTGACCACACACAAGAGGTCCACGCTAAAAAGAATGTTAATTTATTTGCTATTTTAATGAAGTTAATGCTAAAGGGCTTTGAACACAATGTGCAACATGAGTCGACGAAGTTTCGACCAACCATGAGGCTGAATCATGTTCTGTGGTCGGAGAGTCACAACATATATATCCGCTCACACGATACATGCAGCCGTAGACGCATACCACACCTAGAGATGCCGGTGATGATTTTATACCGATTTATCGGATATCGAAGTTGTAACAGGTAAAAGAACTAATATTAATTGCTATTTCGGTAACTACTCTAGCAAACCATAAAGTTTTTAATGCCTGGGTCTGTCATTTAAAAAAATAAACAACTTCAAATATACGTCACGACAATCGTGTGTGTTATTGTTTGGGCTGGTGATTTCGGTGTTTGTTTATTGAAAACATACCGTAAGTAGCGTTTTTTAAGTTTACCCTGAATAAAAATGTTTATAAACTATACTTTAAGGAGTAATTTCATGGTAAACGTTAGAACTACTCAAACGGAATATTACCATACTCGTATTTATCCAAGTACAAAAAATTTCATTAGTGCTTTTTAAGTGCAGGATTTGCGGTGTATTACTGCATTTTATTTGAGATGTTTTTGTTGGTAGTACGGAGGGTATTTATTTAGCGATGCAGAATAATAATTTTTATTTATAAAAACTTGTATTTAAACTGAATGCTTTTCTAATTTGCGAAACCAAATAGCCCCCATTTTGCGGTAGGAGGAGCGCATCGCGTGAGCGGTTATAATGAAATCACGAACACGACATTGAGTCGGGAGCGCCAACAACTAGCGTGGTTAATCATAATAAACTACACAGATTCTGGCCGCACTGACTGATCATGCGACTAGATGTGTGACTACTTGGTCGTGGCGACCAAGTGCATGATTAAAAGCGTATAGTAATAAGGACGGTAAGGCCAGGTAAGGATAGTCGTTGATTGTCAAGTACGCGAGACGCCTAAATAGGAAAATTTACCTATACTTGCGTAATTATTAATACAAAGATCGAATACTCAGAAAAAATTCCTTCGATCCGGTCGGATTCGAACCGACGTCTT
>NW_020653851.1:20568882-20582337 GCF_003589595.1 Hyposmocoma kahamanoa | reverse complement strand
CCCCAATATTTAAAAAAAATCCTTCCCTTTCAAAACCGAAACGCTGTAATGCTCACATTACTGCTTGGCGGCAGAAATAGGCAAGGTGGCAGTACTTCCCTGGACGAACTCTTTCACAAGGAGCTCCACTGCTACTAAAGTGTATAGTTGGAATATAATAAATACCTTAAACTGGGAACGGGTCTCCACGATCACTAGAAATTCTGCCTCCATAACGGGCGGCATCAGTGCTATTGTAAAACACATGAGCATTATAGAAACGACACGAAGCACTTTTGATTCCTCCATCAATGGAGATACTGGCATTGATACCAAGCGTAACTGTAAAATTAATTATACAATTAATTTACAATAATAAATACATAAATTAATTGATTAATAATAATTAATTTAATAACTAATAATAATAAATTGAACCAAAGTTGTAGAAAGGAAAAGAGTAGTAGTAGTAAAATTTTTCGTCTTTCGGGACAGTCCAAGAGCGGTTACACACGGCTACTTTTAGCAGCGATGCAAACGCGATGCAAACGTGATGCAGTCGCTAACCGTGTACCTTTACACATGCGCGCGATTTTAAGCAGCATATTTGCATAGCACAAATTTGTACCTCAATATTGGGAAAATAGAGGTGAATATGCTATAGGCGAAAAAAATGACGCGTCGCGACGCATCAGCTCTGCGCCAGTGTGAGTTAAGCCTAAGCCATACTGCCAGATCTGACGTAACCAAAAGTCTGTGAAGAATATATCAAAAATCTCGAAAATACCAAAAAATTTACAAAAATCTCCGAGATTTCGCACCACGATATTGTATTCTAGATTGTATATACCTAAATCTTAGTAACCTCGTAAAACAAGTCACCCTAGCAAAAATACAAATTGTTTTTGATAAGAATACATAGGCATGTCATGCTTATGTGATAAAAAAGTACGTAACTAAAGCGTTATTCAAGTAAACATTTCTTTATCGACATACATAACATGCAACCTGAAAATTCTTAATGTTTGTCACAGCCGAAATAGCTCAGTTGGGAGAGCGTTAGACTGAAGATCTAAAGGTCCCTGGTTCAATCCCGGGTTTCGGCATAAAGTATCCTTTTTTTCTTCATAATTAGTTTTATTAAAAAGTTGAATCTTGAGTAAAATCGTCAAATAAGAGATTTAGGTGTTGGCAACATTTTTTCTGCAACACTAGTTGAACGTGAAGATGTTCTAAGCTATAGTTTTTAAGAAAATGTTAATATTACATCGAAAAGTGGTGGTGTAGGACTGGAAATCTCTAGCAAAGCCTGGCTGATGGCTACTTGCACCGCCAGGAAGCCGGCGCGAAGATGAGCATTAGAATTTCGCCTTTCTCTTTCCGTGCCGAAACCATATTTGCCTATCTCGGAACTCTTCAATGACACCTTGTGCACATTTTCTGTCTGTGGAAAGGTGAGCAAGTCAATGAGTCTTTGTGTCGGTGCAAAGTAACAAGGTCATTATTATATCTTGCAACCAATAGTAATTAGTAGCAGTAGAGCTCTTTGTGAAAGAGTTCGTCCACGGAAGTACTGCCACCTTACCTATTTCTGCCGCCATGCAGCAATGTCAGCATTACTGTTTTGAAGGGTAAGGCACATGGGCCTTGTCAACGTATGTCTTAGATGACGGGCACAGTGGCAGTGCCCCTAGGATTTGTGCGATTTAAAGCTCTGAGTGGCACTGCAACTGTCATGGACGTGTGTAGCGTACCTTCAGGCGCACGACTTGTTCGTTCCGTCACTAGATATTATAAAAAAAAAGTTTATTTGGCCTCAGATCGAATACCGAATATTCGGACAGAAGCGTCACCGAATATTCGAATATTCCGCCTAATTAACGCACGTACGAAAATTGGAGGACAAACAGTCGAATGTCAAAGATCGCACACCCTGCGCTCTGATTGATACGATGTTACTACGTTTCAACAACCGATTTAATTCTAGACGTTTTCATTTCATTTATTACCTTTTATGATATCTTAGAAAACCAAAAAGAAAAACAATCATCAAACTAAACTCGAATGAAGTATTGTGCAATGAAGCATCATCGGCAGTCAACCCTACCAGCCACAATACGAAGAATGTCATTTTACCTGCCACGGATACGGTTTAGTACGAGGCAGCTCTCGTTCTAAGAATAGCATGGAAGCCTTCGTGAGAGCTTCTGCGAATATGCCTGATGCGCTGTAATACTGTGGCAACCCCAGCAACACTCTAAACGATATGTTGTACCGAATGCGCAGGGTGTTAATTGTCTTCTACGAACAATTGACCATAGATTACACGTTGGTATAGAAAATATTTGGCAGAATGATAAATAACTTACATAAATTACATTTTCTTTGTTATTTAGATAATCCGGTAACCATTATCGATATCAAATCCAGAAGATTTTATAATGTATGTTCATCATTAAGGCTAAGAACTCACGGAGCGGTTTCCACTTGCGCTCGCTGCGGCTGCGGGACATCCGTTTTATTTCAATACTCACGTTACCGCAGGTTTGTGCGGTCACGTAGCCGCCGTGGTTGCGGGACAAACTTGGTGGGAGATGATCGCCAGTCGCGCAGTTATTTGCGAACGATAGACCCCGCAGACGCTGCGGCTCCCACGAGTAAACGTCCCCGCCACAGGCGTAAAACGCGTCGTGAAATGTGCTACTAAATTTTACATACAAATTTACATTCTACGGAGGCCGTGGTCCCGCAACCACGGCGGGCGTGGGTGAAAATCGCTCCGTGAGTTCTTAGTGTAACATGTTCGTCGCCGGCTTGAATTTTCAAGAATGTACAAATGACATTGTTTTAAATGACTGTTTGTGGTCTCATTTGTATATGTATAAGAGTATACGTTTTTTCGCGATATTTCATTATTTGGGTCTATTTTGGAATTATTTTTAGAGCCGGGCATTTCACCGCGGTGCGGCATGACCGCAATAATTATTACGTTTTATGCGTCGGTAACAATCCCGGACAGAGTACGTAGATGTAATGTTCGATCGATGTTTACTTAAAACTGACATACGTCTTTCATTTGTAATTGGCATTTCACATTAACCACTTTTTTGCTAATAAAAATTATTGATTCGAATTTTTTTTTACCTCTAAGTCTAGTAAAGTAGGTATGCTATCAAAAATCCTAAAAACCTAGTGGCAACAGAAGTTCGTCTGGGCCGCGACAGTCATGTTATAGGTATGGCTAAATACGCAGAGTGTGCAACCTCCGCCTCCGGCGTGAATGGGCATCGCAAAGTGAGGTGTGTCGTGAGATGCAGGGTCATTTTGAACCACCACGGCGATGAACGTGTTAATAAAAGTTACATGATTGTTTACTATGTTTTTTATTTATTTCTTCCTCTTGTTTTTAGGTGTTCCACGTTCGGCCGAATGGGTACTAAATAGTAACCGAATATTCGTTGCAACTCTAAGAACGCAATCTTGTTTACGTCAGATTGCTTGATCCCGTACCAATTTTCTCTATGAGGAGGATTTAGGCAATAAGCGCCCAGTTACACGATGATAAAGCTTTCGAGCGGCCGCCGTGCGGCGATCGTCCAGTTACCACGCCTTCGTGTACATTAATGGCGACTCTATTCAGATTGTTTATTTACTAGGCTACAACATTTAAAATCTGTAGTATGCAGGTTTCGTCATTTCTTTTTTTTTGTATTGTATAGATATGCAGGATTCATCATTTCTTTTTTTTATATAATATCAAGTGACGGTACGAACAAGTCGTGCGCCTGGTGGTAAGCGACACGCTCATCCATAAGAGTTGCAGCGCCCAGTGCCAAGATCTTATGGGCACTGCTACTGTGCCCGTCACCCTGAGACATAAGTTGACACGACTCAAGTGCCTGTAATTTCACCAACTGACTATTATACCATTAGCAAGAGATGTTGCTACTAAACAATTGCAAATGTAAATAACTTGTAGTAACGTGTAGCATTTTTGGAAGACAGAGTAAAACGACATTGGCAGGGTTGCCAGTTTTCGTAAAATTTTAAATAGTCATGTAGTTCTTGTCGATAGTTTTATCGATAGATTGTGACAGAAGGTAAAATTGAGCCAAAAATATCTGAATTGTGAATGTTCGTTCTTATGATTACTAATTGCGTTACTGGTTTTTTTATTCTTACTTTGACAGTAGGCCTACTTGTGTCGAAATCAATTTTTATTCATATAAGTAGAATTTCTTTAACTATGTTGTACATTAAATTGAAATGAAAAACTTTTAAATATGTCATATCTTTGTATTTTTAATACATATAATTCTAAATGCAGTGTGTATGTATGAAGTAGTATGAACTAACAAATAATGATAATTCAAATGAACCTGTGTCCAGGGGTTTGACGAATAATGGGCCGGTGATGGCTCAAATGAGACAAGTTCGGCTTATAAAAAGCAGATTATGACTAATATTCAGTCGATAGTCAATAGAATATTTGTCGGCTGTAATCACCAGCTGCTTGCAAGCGGGCAACACTTTTACGCAATGAACTGTCAGATTCGCTCTGGACCTTTTGGAGGGAAAAGTGTCGTTTTTATTTTGACTTTCAATTATTTTGTGAAATCTAGTTTAAAGTGGAATAGGATAGTGCTGTTGTGCCTTAATCGAAGATTAAAACGCGAAATTACACGAATCTCGAACTAAAATACCCGTATCGGCCCGTTCTAAGGAATCCCGAGTCAATCCAAGCACGCCGCCTCAAATTGCCTATCCTCTTTGTGGCGGCCATATTTACAGAAAAACTTATTTTTATGTTTTCGGCTGAAGGACTTTGTTTCCATGGCCAGAAATAAATTATTAAAAAAAAAAATGAACTGTCATTTACTCCATCTTCAAAAAAGACACACTGTAGAAATTAAAGTCATGTACTCTTACTGGAAATAGGACCTCTTCGTATTGAGTTATCCAAGAAAGTTTATAAGTAAGATTTGCGTCACAGTGCGGCAAAAGATTATAAGTATCTTTAAATACCTTACCCTATTGAACACGATCCAAAACACTTTGTTGACAATATGTTTTCCTTGAGACTGATCGTACAGAATACGGTTCAATTCACGAATAGATTCTGCTGATAATATTTCTGTAACAATAAGTATAGTTATACGACGCGAAAGATTTCGCACGGCTACTGCCCAGTTACCATGCCTTCACGTACATCAATGGCGAACCTGAATTTACTAGGCAACAACATTTAAATTCCTCTGAATAAATACAACCGCGCAGTCGCCGCGCGTAGACCAACGACAAGCCCGCCTCCCTCGCGCGCCCGGGATGCGCATTTAAATTAAAACGTAAATGCTAAATAAATAGAGCGTAATTTGCCATGATACTTAAAGAACCCTTACACTAGCGTCTTTCAAGCGTCGAGCGAGAATAATATAACCTACGCTCGGCAGCCGCTCGGTCGTCGCGCGGCGCATAGACCAAAGACAAGCCAGCCTCGCCCGCGCGCCCGTAACGTTCATTTATGTTAAAACCTAAAAGTTAAATCTATAGAGCATATTTTGCCATGACACTTAGATGCACACGGTCACTGCGCGGCGACAACGTGGCCTCCGCGAGGCGTGAGCGCGATGAAATTAGTGCCGAATAAATGCGCCCTAATTAATACTGTACACTTAGAATAATAACGCATAGAATGATAGTTTCATATCAAACGAACTGTCACAAGTGAGGCAAAAATCAAATTCATGTAGGCTAGTTTTAGTAGTAGGTTAATTTTCGGTTTTAGTGAATATTTATATAAAAATACAAGTTGAAACGCGTTACTTCCTTGTGGAATGTGCAGATTCAACGAAGGGGCGTCAAATTTGGTATGCGACATAGGAACAGGTGACGAAATATGGATTTATGGTTACGATCTCAAAACAAAGCAGCAATCGAGCGTATGCGTCTTTCGAGATGAGCCGAAACCAACCAAAGTGGCGCTCGTGCATAGTGCCTCTATGATTGCTTCTTTTTTTTAATGTTAGTATCTATTTTATGTTTGTCTGACGTATTTTTACACTCATTGACCGCACATTCCGTCATTTTTAGCTAAAATTCTTGGTCTGTTCGCGGTGCAAGTTGACTTTGAGCACTGAAGGCCCGCCTGCTCGTGTAGGCCCTTTTGGCGCGCTTCAATTTGCCTCACTTAGCGTGTGCGGACTAGGTTTCTATGCGTTATTATTCTAAGACTGTACAATTAATTAATAGATTCGGGTGTTACTTGGCTGAAATCTATGGTAATAAAAATGGAACTAAATTAATTTGCTATATTGTGAACCGAAATTCGATTTCGGTTCGCAGAATAGTAATAAATTTCAATATTTATTTTTATTTAATAAGATTAGCGATGCGCGATTGTGAATGGTTTCGTTATTTGACTCCCTGTCATTCGAATGTCAAATTAGTAACCTACAAATTTTCATATTTTCATATATTTCAAATCATATAGATTTGAATGATCATTCATTACTAACATCATCATATCATTAGTAGTACTAATCCATAGATTCCATAGGGCATTTCTGCTCGTGACCACCTAGCCCTCTCTGACATAATGGTAAATACTGTAAATATGACGGGGACAGGGATATTTTGGTATGGATATGATGAATGAGGTGTTCAGATATACACCGAATGGCATTGGCATTCGGTTTTGAATCATTCGACTCGAGTCAAATGGTTGTGCTTGGATTCGACTTTGGCGAATGATTTGCCCATTCGAATGATTAGTATTAGTAACATTCAAAGTCGCGCATCGCTAAATAAGATGTTTTTACTACCATTGCTGCCACCACTGCCACCTTGCCTGTTTCTGTTACCTATTACTGCATTCCGATTTTGAGGTTTAAGGCGCTGGTGAAATTACAGGCACATGGAGTCGTCAACTTATGTCTCAGGGCAACGGGCGCAGTGGAAGTGCCCCTCAGATCTTTTAGATTTAAAGCTCTGATGGCACTAGAACTGTTATGTCGCTTACCACCAACCACACGACTTGTTCGTCCTGTCACTTGGTATCGTAAAAAAAATCCGCAGCAAGTACATGGAGAAATTCGTAAATTCTGCTGGCTCGATCGGCAGCTCAGTTGGTAAGAGCGGTAGCCACGTTGAGGCGACAGATGCTGGTGCAGTCGGATCGAAGGAATTTTTCATTACGTTTTTTCGATCTTTGTATTAATAATCAAAGCAAATTGATTTACTCCCATTTTTATTATTGTACACTTTCATTTATTACTCCTCGACTCATCCGTAGAACAAAGATAGTGCAAGACTACTTGTTCTCAGGACATAGTACATTTCGTTCCTTCTTCTTCGTTGGAGATGTCAATCGACGGTTGTTTGATTTTATATTTCCGAAACGAAATAAAGTATATAAATTCTCAAAATACCTGTACATGGGCCTTAGTTTGAATAACGAAACTATTTTCGTAATGTACCTACTCTTTTCTCTCTCTGTCTTTTCTGTCTCTTGGACTCTGTTCCTCGAATGAGTCTTCCTTGTTTAAGATTGCCGAAAGTATATTTCATAGCAATCAGCATAAGAATTCAAATGAACTTACTAACGCCAAGGAGCTCGGAAACTCTTGCCATAACAGCGTCATAAGGCGGCATGTTATTAGGAGCATATCCGACGATAGTCGCCTTGTCCAGGGAATCCAGGATATCTGCCGCGGTGAGAGGTGGCTCGGCCTCATCCTGCAAAGGTATCAAGAATACTGGTCGAGCGATGAACACAACGCCGATAAATATCAACCCAGCGAATAATATTTCCACAGCAAGTATACGCCATCTCCGTCTGAAATTGCAAGAGATTAAAGTTTAACACACATCGATACATGAGACGGGAACGAATTGGAGTATTCACAATGGATCTTGGAAGTAATATCTGGCAAATTTAAGAAATATGTATTGGAAATCTGTAAATGAAAGTATTCTTTCGGATGGGACTTGTAAAGGACACGAAACGTTGGTTTGTTTAAAAAAAACACGTATACGCTTTTTAGATCCAAAAAAATAGCTATAGTTTCATTTACATACATCAATTGCGAAAGACTAAGGAGCACACCTACATATTATATTTTTTATGAGGGATTGTTAAATAGCAAATTCGTGTGTAAATTCACTTAGATCCGACACGTAACAAGCGTGATCTAGAATCTGAACAGAGGGTCCCGTTCTCCGCTCGACATCCCATCCAAAACAATTACTCCAAAATAATTAGTAGCATTAGAGCTTCTTCTGAAAGAGTTCGTCCAGGAAAGTACTGCCGCCTTATCTATTTCTGCCGCCAAGCAGTAATATCAGGATTACTGTACTCCGGTTTAAGGGTAAGGGTGAAGTTACAGGAACAAGGGACTTGTCAACGCGCACAACTTCACAACGCGCACTTTCTTCGTCCCGTCACTTGATATTATATAAAAAAAAAACTGCCAAATAATAATAATAACGCACACATACTCATAGCCCCGCACTAGGGAAACCCTGTATCGCGGGTGCCATGGACACAAACATAGACAACCACGAATTACACCCAAACTCACGAGAGAAATAAATGTAGGCCATACAAGTATTTCTCCCGGCACGGGAATAGCAGCCGGGTACTCTGCGTGGCAATCCGGCATGGTAACCGTTCGGCCACAGAGGCAGTTTCATTAATGAACCTTTTTTTGTTCGGTTAATGAAGCTTCATACTTAGCAATGTCTTTTGATTTGTTTGAGTGGTTGAGTGTTACTTATTTGACAGTAAGAGCCCAGTTACATGACCCGAAAGTTCTCGCGCGGTCAGCCAGACTCGCCCGCGCGCCCGGGACGCTCATTTAAGTTGAAACGTAAAACTAAATAAATAGTGCGTACTTTGGCATGACAGTTTGATGCACGCGGTGTCGAATAAATGCACCCTAATTGTTTTGGACGGATGTCACGCGAAGAACGGGAGTAGACCCCCAGAACCGAGGAGAAACCGGAGTAGGTAACAAAACTTTTCAAATCAACTACTATTTACTACGACACAACCATAATTGCGCGTTTGATCTATAAATCAAATTTAAGTTAGATTTTTAACGCACTGTCTCTGAATGTAGGCTTTCCATACAAGACTATGTATGTGATTGTGAAATTTACTTCTTTTTAAGTGTACAGTCTCTAACATTCCCAAAAAACCCATAGTAAGACTTAATTAACTTTCAGCACGATCTCTCTGCTGTCCAGATTTGTTTCTCTTTCATGTGTCATCGCCGTGTTGACAGCTATAAGTTTGCAACATAACAGCGGTCAGAAAAAAAATTATATTACCAAAAAATACACACATCAAAAGTGTCTAGGGATCAAGTGAATATTTTTGAAATAAAAATTATTTAAGCAATATTTACCAAATCCAGTCTTCCAGGACGACTTCTTACTTTAATGCTTATGTTTTATTTAACCGCTTACCCCTATATTTAATTAAAATACACTTAAATTGATGTTTTTGCAAATTGTGGGAAAAAACTCAAATTAACGGCGTCAATTAAATGACAAAAAAATGGCGAAAATGATGATTTTGCTCATTTTTATTGTAAAGATAAGAAAATTAATAATCTGTATTTCCACCATTAACACGAATCACACAATTACAGCGATTTGGCATGCTTAAGATGAGTTCATCAAAATCACTTTGAGGAATTGCCGCCCATGTGTTTTGTAACAAGTCAAAATATTGTTGTAGAGTATGTACGGTATGCATACTCGGCACAGCTCTTCTTTGAAGCATATCCCATGCGTGCTCAATTGGATTGAGGTCTGGCGATTGAGCAGGCCACGGCAGAACGTTGATACGAGCTTCGGCAAGAATGCGTGTTACGACTCTAGCCGTGTGTGGACGTGCGTTGTCATGCATTAGTTGATATGAATCACCCAACTGGCCTCGCAAAGGGATGATAACATCTGAAACAATCCTCTCTGCGTAAACTTGAGCATTGAGGTTCCCCTGATCCAAATGAGATCGGTTCTTCCGCCGATCCAAATACCGGCCCATATCATTATTGTTCCCCCGCCATATGGATGAACTTCCTGACAATATCTCAAACGTTCATGACGTCCAGATGTTCTCCAAACTCGAGTACGTCTTGTATCCGGTCTCATACCGAAGCGGGATTCATCCGAAAAGCACACATAGCGCCAGTCTTCTTCCTCCCAGTTTCTGTGTTCGCGAGCCCATCGTAAACGGGTCCTGCGATTGCAGGGTGCAATAGGTGGAACTCTGAGCGGCCTTCGGGATCGCAGACCCACTTCACGTAAACGATTTCGGATTGTTTGATCGCTTATTAGCAAGCCTGAGGAGCTGTGGAGCCTCGTAACCAACATCATGGCGGTCATGGTACGATTCCGTCGAGCAGTATTTTGGATATACCGGTCCTGTCTGCGAGTCGTGATGCGAGATCGTCCTCCATGTCGCTCGGCCACGCTGCCCGTCATGCGATAGCGCGTCCAGAGGCGACTTATGACGCTTTGTGTAGTGTTAAGAGTGAAAGCCACAGCACGTTGCCTGGAACCAGCTTCCAACATTCCGACGGCTCGCATCATCACTTCTCGGGTTAAATGATGTCGTCTCTCCATAATAATGTAAATTGTTTTGGTTCCGATGCAGATATTGTAATGATTTTGTCAAAACGCTATAACTCATTTTTATACAAAACCACATTGACAATCGATTTTCTTCTTATTATCGAATTTTAAACAATATTCCTTATTTAAATGTTAAAACTCGCTAAAAAGTATCAATAGCGATACAAAAAAGTTAATATAATTAACCCTAATTGCAGCAATACTCTTAAACGTACTTGATCCCTAGACACTTTTGATGTGTGTAGTTTGGCTAACGAACGACGTAATTGCAAAAACGCGGGAATATTAAAATGAAATCGTATGGTACCACGGGTGTAGTAGGAAAATAAGAATACAGGAACATATGTAATATGGGAATAAAATTCTTTTATGTTATCCATTGACTTACAATTATGTGGACGTCGGGTCCGCGCTAAAAAGTGTCCGCACTTGTAAGGCGCTAAAATCGTATACAGAGCGCCAAATCCCGCTTTAGTCTTCATTTGTTCGACTGACAGCGCGATACTGCGATGACATTACAATTTAAATTTCGAATAGGTTGGCTTGGGACATTTTTTTCGTGGTTTTTGTATTAGACCCGTCGTCCATTTATTTGTAAGTCAATGATGTTATCCTAAATTTTGATTTACCATTTTTTATCCTAAATTATGAACACATGTTCATAATTTATTCTTGCTAGTCCCAACTGGGTAAAGTTGTTAGCGATCATCTATAATCATATATAACCAGAAACAGAGACGAAATAAGGGCCATCCATCCCTGGCAACTCATCAGGCAAAACAATTTTAAATATCAACTGTCGTTTGCACTGAAATCACAAATTAGAAAGTTGAAATAGTACAGCGCCAACAACTGACCTGTGTACGTTTCTGTATTTCTAAAAATATTCTGTATTTATTGTAATAAAGATAATATATCTATCTTGGCAGAATAGTTTTCCAAAAAATTAAATCATCTTTCGTCTCTATTTGTGATTATATCTCGACTTTGGCGACCTATAGGTACTCGAAAAGTCTGTACTACGACACGCATTCCAGACATGTATGTGCCACTCGCACAGGGAATGGTCTCCCAGAAAGTAGTCTCGAGCACCTGTTCTTTGATTGCAACTGTGTCGTCACTCCTCTGTATGATATCCTTCCTAAAATCCCCCGTCATGTTAATTTCAAATTCCTCCAAACGTTAGTCCACTTCCCCTTTATGTATATTCCATGTAAATTGATTAAAATTACACTGTTTCTTTAATATGTTTTTCTTTTGTTTTCATTCACCGTGTTCACATAAACTCCTTGGTAAACGACACACCTGTGTATAACAGCTGCAGTGCCACGCAGAGCATTGAATCGCAAAGATTTTAGGTGCAACGTCACCCTTGACCTTCAAAAATGGAACGCGGTAATGTCCACATTACTGCTTGACTAAAGCTTCTACTGCCAAACGGAGGTCCTAAAAGAAGACAAAATAACAATAATAATAATAATAATAACGCTCACACTCATAGCTTCACACTAGGGAAACCATGTGGGGCAGGTGCTATGGGCACACACATAGAGGGACAATCACAAATTACACCCAAGTCACGAGATAAATAAATGTTGGTCATATAAATATTTTTCCCGGTTATGAAATAAAATCCGCGAACTCTGTGTGGCAGTCCAGCGTAATAACCGTTTGGCCAGAGAGGCAGTTTAAAAATATAAATATGTAACATTGTATTTACAGTTTTTTTCATGATACCATGTGACGGGACGAACAAGTCCCGTAGTCCCAAGTTCGTAGCCTGTGCAGCGCCACTCTGAGCTTTAATCTCAAAGTTGTCCCATATACCCGTGATTTCACTAGCACCCTTTCCTCTGCTTGGTTATATGTAAGTTGGCAGTACTTCCCTAAACGAACTTTAACACAAGGAGCTCTACTGCTACTGAACTCAGGAGTAAGAAATATTATTGTATGTTTGTGAATAGCAAAATGAATGTTTCTCTTTCTTTCTAAGAGTCTGTAAATAATTGTGTTGTCTGTTGTTGTAGATTCTCTTTTCAGTGAAGTCTGTCATCGAAAATGGCCGGTTAAATTCTGAAAGTATTAAAATAAATAAAAAATAAAAATAAATAAAACGTTTATTTCAGTAATACAATTAACTTTACATTAACAGTGGATGGTACCTCCTATTGAGCTTATCAAGCCTGTGTCAGGAGGCACCGCTCTTCCATAGCTATAAATGCATATTTAACATTTTTAATTTATAGTTAATGTAGTGTTTAATTTTTACATTTTCAAACATCGTCAAAACAAAACAATTTTTTTTAACTATTTTCAACTTTCTTAACTTCTAATTGTAAATTTAATTTGAATCTTAAAACGTATGTGTGTGCATTTGTGTATTAAAGTGTGTGTGTGTGTGTGTTTGCGAGTGAGTGTGTTTGTGAGTGAGTGTGTTTGTGAGGGAGTGTGAGTGTGAGTGTGTGTGTATTGTGGGTGTGTGTGTGTGTGTTTGTGAGTGAGTGTGAATGTGAGTGTGAGTGTGAGTGTGAGGGTGAGTGTGAGAGTGAGTGTGAGTGTGTGTGAGAGTGAGTGTGAGTGTGAGTGTGAATGTGAGTGTGAGTGTGCATGTATGTGTGTGTGTGTGTGTGTGTGTGTGTGTGCGTGCCTGCGTATGTGTGTGTATGTGTGCGTGCGTGCGTGCGTGCGTGCGTGCGTGCGTGCGTGCGTGCGTGCGTGAGTGCGTGCTTGCGAGTATGTATGTGTGTGTGTGTGTGTGTGTGTGTATATACATATATATATATGTATGTGTGTGTGTGTGTGTGTGTGTGTGTGTGTGTGTGTGTGTGTGTGTGT
>NW_020653851.1:20512552-20568872 GCF_003589595.1 Hyposmocoma kahamanoa | reverse complement strand
TGTGTGTGTGTGTGTGTGTGTGTGTGTGTGTGTGTGTGTGTGTGTGTTAATCTGTTGCCATAGATTAGGAAGGTAGTGTTTTTAAAGCAAGTGTTCTAATAGATCTTCGGTTCCCTCATACGATTTTGACTGTAGCCATTTTGATATAACTTTTTTGCAGTCTGTATAACTTTTGGCGTATATTTCAATGCCTTATTAATTAAATTGTACAAGTGGCCCGATCGTTTGCTGAATTGTCTGTTTGCAAATGTTGTATTTACTTTAGGTACTTGTACCACAATGTCTTTCTTTCTCCTTTTCGAAATATTTAGATAATATTTTAGAGATCTATGTTGTCTGAGTACAGTTTGAGTGATGTAGAGTTTCCTTACAGTGTGGCTACATTTGATACTTGATACAAACTGGTAGTGGCAAATCGTCTTTTTTAAATATACATTATTTTAAGCAAATTGCGTTGCGCACGTTCCAACTCGAGAAAACGAGTTTTAGCAGCTCCATCCCATACAGAAATACAATCAAACGTGTATCTTCCTTGACTTAGACGGAATCATCGTTTGTATCGACGGAGCATGGAGCTATAACACTTTAAAAAAGAAGTGTTACATTGTGATAGGTAGTTATCAGTATAACATTATTGATTTAGGTATTCTTCGTGTTTTGCAAAGTATCGCTCATCAACAGATATAACCGGAGTGTAAACATGAATATATTCTCACCAAGCTGCGAAAAGGATCAAACATTTTCGGAATGCGAATGTTATAAATGTGTGGTTTTCATTTTTCGTAATCGCATTAGGACTAAAGACATAGTGACGATGGCACGTGTTGCGCTTTGCCTCGGGGTGGTGGCCCTTGTTGTTTTAGCAGACTCTGTCAGTGCAGGTATGATTCATTTATTTACTTGTCTATTCCTAATTTTTTTTTTTCGTTTTGTATGTATGTTACGTAATAACTCCGGCTGGCATTTGTGAACCGATTTTGATGATTCTTTTTTTGTTGGAACGAGGATTCCTCCGTATTATTTCTTAAATTTGAAGAAAATATACCACCTCTAAGGGTTGCCTCCCTAGGGGATGAATCCGGTTTCGCGCACTTTCCTGTAACCGATGTTAATAAAACTTGGCAAATAGATGTAATTCCGCAAACTTTAGGTTTTTTAGTACTCTGTACTGATACTATTTATGACACCAAGTGACGGGACGCACAAGTCGTGCGTCTGGTGGTAAGCGCACGCCTAACCATAGCATTTGCAGTGCCACACAGAGGTTTAAATCACAATAAATTTAAAACAGACAGACATGACATTAACTATGACCGTATTAATGATACCCTCTCTAAGGTAGTTTATTGGTTTAATGCTAACAATTTATTGCTTAATGCCAAAAAGACAAAATGTGTTAAATTTGAATTACCTAACGTAAAATCGACTAGTCCAAGCATAGAAATAAACGGAGAAAAGTTAGACCTTGTTAATAAAGCAGTCTTCGTGGGAGTGACCTTAGATAGTAAACTTCAGTGGTTTCCACATATATCGTCCCTGGCCAGCAAATTAAGCTCCGCTGCATACGCAGTCCGCAGAATACGTGAGCTTACCGATGTTAGTACTGCTAGACTAGTTTACTTTAGTTACTTCCATAGTATAATGTCCTACGGGATTCTCATGTGGGGTAAAGCGGCAGATATTCAAACCATATTTGTATTGCAAAAACGAGCGATTCGTTCTGTGTACCGTCTAGGCTCTCGGGTATCTCTCAGAGAAAAGTTTAAGGAGACTGGTATCATGACTGTGGCATCACAGTACATTTACTCAAATATTTTATATGCCCGTAAAAATATACATAATTTCAATAAGAAAGAAGATATCCATAATATTAACCTTAGAGCTAAGTCCAAACTCATGGTACCATGATTTCGTTTAACCAAGGTAAACAACTCTTTTATGGGGAACTGTATACGTTTTTTACAATAAGATTCTGGAGCATATATTAAGTTTATCATTACCTAAGTTTAAAAACTACATTAAAAATATTTTGATCGAAAAATCATATTACAAAATTGAAGACTACGTGTTAGATAAAGATGTATGGAAAGACGACATGGCTCCAGAATCCACACAAATTTGATTCAAAGTGTATTCCATAGCATTTAAGTTTATTTGAAAAGAGCAATCCCTAGAGTTTCTTGCTCGTCCTTCTCAGGGAGGTTAGCGTAGTGAACGAGCAGTAGCTTAAGTGTGACGTTTTCAAGTGTAAATTTATTTTACCTGTGGAATAAATAATCTTTGACTTTGAATAACACTTTCCATGTGCATGTAATTTAACCAGCACCTTACCCCTCAAAATTGGAACCCAATAATGCTCACATTACTGCTTGGGGGCAGAAATAGGTAACGTGGCAGTACTTCCTTTGACGTTTGTATTGATACAATATTTAAATTAATAATGGCATCTTATGCGAGTCTGTTGTCGTATAGTTACAGTAAGTTGTCGTTCAACACATTACGAGTACAATATTATTATTGTGGCGCATTACGCGCCATGTTACGTCTGTCATGGCGCTGCAGCGCGTCTGGCCTAATGACCCATCACAGAATGGACGATTTTTGCACCCTGTTAAGAAAGCATCAATGTCTTTTTACTAAAAAACTAAATAAGCCCAAAAATGAACTCGTGCGAACTGTTTTCTCAGTACTCCAAATCTTTTAAGTGTCTCAAATTTTAATTTTAATTATATTGTAAATTTATTTATTATTAACTTGCTTTTATTTTTATCATATGAAATTGTTTAATGTAGGTAATGGGATTAATGCATAAATATTTAAATATAATTTATGAACTTTTTTGCAAAATGCAAAAGAGTACAAATGGTGAATTTATAGGTTGGTGCCACACTTAAAATTTGTATTTAACGTAAACATACTTTATATATCGCACTGTTAATACAATAGTGTATCAACTCAAAAAGTGTATTTTTTCAGAATTGATAAAAAACTAATTACTCACTTCCGAAATATTATTGAAATTTATATATAAGTTAAAGTTTATTTATTACAGACATCTAAACAATTTCCTACTTCACAAATAAAAGGAAAAAACAACTTAATATCTTTTAGAAACTTATTTATTAAGAGTGTTTTATCCAGAACTAGCTCGCTAAAACTTTGTCTCATTTTGAGTTAAATAGATTTATTTTAGTTGTTTCTTACAATATTTTAACGATGGTTTTAGTGACGTACAACAACAACAGAGAATCAAATTTTACGTTCAGAAATAGTATAATCGTGAATTTCACATATTTTGAGTTACTACAATATTGTAATAGCAGTGCGATATATATATATCATATATAATACATATGTATTACGACCACTTTACCTATTTCTGCCGTAAAGCAGTAATGTATCCATAACTGGGGTAAGGGTGCTGGTGAAATTACAGGTGTATGGGATTTATGGGATATCATTGGGAGCTCTGAGTGGCACTGCAATTTCTACGAACAGGCGTGTCGCTTACCACTTGACGCACGACTTGTTCGTCGTGTCTCTTGGTATTATGAAAAAAAACTGTAAACTGTTATATACAATGTTGTATACGTATATTTTTTAACTGCCTCTTTGGCCGAGTGATTACTATACTGGACTGCCACACAGACCTCCCGGGTTTAATTTCCAGGATGGAGAAATATATAAATGGCCTACATTTATTTCCCGTGAGTTTGAGTGTAATTTGTGGTTGTCTCTCTATGTCTGTGTCCATGGCACTCACGCCACAGGGTTTCCCTAGTGCGAGGCTATGAGTGTGTGGTTTATTATTATTATTGTTATTTTGTCTTCTTTTAGGACCTCCATTTGGCAGTGGAAGCTTTAGCCAAGCCAGTGCACAATCTGGTTCTTACCGGGGTGTACCCCCACGTGCACCCGTCCAACTTGCCCGTCCAGGTTTGGGCAACCAAGGTTTCGGCAACCAGGGTTTCGGCAATCGAGGTTTTGGTAATCAGCGACCAGGTTTGATTCAAGGACGAAATCCAACTGGAGGCATCGCTATCAGTTCTTCAAAGAGCATTAGTATTGGTGGAGGACCTGCAGCAGCTTCTTCTAGTTCTAAGTCAGGGAAATAGGGCGACCAATTGACCATGTTTTGTTTAGATGACCGCTGACGGATGACCGTGACAATGTAATCAATGCATTCATTTTCACTTTTCTGTTTAGATATGAAGTTACTTTTTTTATTTTACTTACCTAATCATACAATGTAATCCTATAATATGTACATAATTTGTAGCAGTATGTTTAACGTATCTTTATATTTGTATTATTTGTGTTTGAATGTTTATGTACCATTCATATTTAAATAAACGTTATATACGTAAACCATATTTCAATTATTTTAAGAAATGTTTTTATCTTTAACATTAAAATATTTTTAATTAACTTACATGTATTTCGTGGGTATGATACATTAAATACATTAAAAGATAAGAAAAAATAAAAAATATATAGTGATCAAAGATATAATAGTTAGCCTACATAAATTCCCACTGCTGGGCATAGATCTCCTCTAACGATGAGGGCTTGAGCTTTAGTTCCCACTCGTGCCCAATGCCGATTGGAAACTACACACACATCATTAAATCGCTTTACGGATGTGCACAGGTGTCCTGACGAAGTTTTCCTTCAACGAGAAGCTCATGGTATATTTCTAATTAAATTAAATTTCGCTTGTAAATTCCCAAAAACAGTGAGTTACACTCACCCGGTTTGAAACCACGACCTTCTACTTAAGATGCGATAGGTCATACCATCATTCCCATATTTTAGACATGTGTTTTAATTACATTGACCCTCCCTATCAACCTGTTGGTTATACGGGATGGGCACTATAACTTATGCGAGTACAGGGACCTTGCAAGTTCAGGACCAAACCATCAGTCAAAGATGTAGTAGCCACATAACTATAGTTGTCAAGAATAAGTTCGGTTGCGACAAAAATTTTGTGAGTTATTTTGCCTAAGTCCGCACTTTCTAAAGTATTATTTTATAATGTCAGGTCATTGACTTACAATTATATAGACGGCCGCGCTAAACAGCGTCCGAACTTATAGGGCGTTAAAATCGTATACAGAGCGTCATTCACGCTTTAGTCTTCGTTTGTTCGACTGACAGCGAAGCAAGCAAAATTAGACAGTACTGCGATGACATTACAATTTAAATTCAACGTTTTAGCTTTTTCATATTCCTTTACATGTCACTACGTATAAATAGGTTGACTTGGACATTTTTTTCGTGGTTTTGTATTAGACCCGTCGTCCATTTATTTGTAAGTCAATGTGTCAGGTACACCAGTTGTTTCAACAAATGCGTCTACAGCGTAAAAGGCGGTTCTTTTGCAGATAGGTACACTTCTCTACTATGTAACTTTTTTTTTATTTAAGTGGCACTGCAATATTTATGCTGGTACAGCTAGTATTCAATGAATGAATTTTAGTAGCTGTAGAGCTCCTCACCTACTTCCGTCGCCAAGCAGCGATGTGCATTACTGCGTTTCGGTTTTGAAGTGTAAGGTTGCTGGTGAAATTAAAAAGGTGGAAACTTGCCAACTGAAGTCCCAAATTTGTGCGATTTAAAACTCTAAGCGTCACTGCAACCTTTAGGTACACGACTTGTTCGTCTCTTAACTTGGTCTCATAGAAAAAAAAGATTATGCATTAGGTATAGTAAAAATTATGAAGGAAAACTGGTTGCAGTCATCGTCGGATAAAATATAGGCTACGTTAGAACGGATGCCATATACTCCGGGTCAGAACCACCTAAACGTAATGCGTATTTTTTTTTTTCATATCTATAGGATTTGTGGCGTCCACAGTACTGTACTATAACAGGTATAGCTCAATAAAACAACGTTTGTTTGCTTCACGTACACGTGCGATACACGGCCACGTCACTTCTGTCGTCATGGCGGCGGGAACGGCGGCGGGCCACAGTGTGACTTACATTGTCTATTATCTATGATACATTATGTCAGTACACTACATCTCTCCCTTTCAATAAAATTAATAAAAAATTTAATAACTTTTGTAACCATTACTAACTAACACAATCTACTAAACATAACCTAAGTATTTTTCATTGTTCTTCATTGTTTCTGTTTCGACGTTATATCCTTGACCTTCCTGTTCATTATGAATTTGCCATAGTCCCTCTATTTCCTATTCTTCTTTTTAATTTTTTACTTATCTAGAGTCTTCTTTTCATATGTATATTTCCTCTTTTGCTTATATAATCGCGTATGGTGCGCTATTGTATATCGTAAGGTAGCATATAAGATCGTCCTTCCAGCGGGACTTTTGGCATTGACTGATTTTAAAACGTCTTAATTCGTCGCAGTTTTGTTTTTCCGACCTCTCCTCGTTCTGCTATGGCCAGCGTGGCATTGAATTGTCAGTAATGCCAAATCCGAGTAGAGGGACTTAAATTTAAAGTAATACTGACTTACTGACTGGGTGTGGGTACCAATGCGGCTGTAACAGTGAATTACGAGAAATATACATATAATGGGTGCTGGAATGTCAGTAAGTACAACAGTCGCGTTGGAATTCGCGTTTTTTCACAGCCACAGGAAGCCTATGTCTTGAAAATAGAGTGCAACTTTTACAGGTTTTAACCATTACTACTTTCCCTTTATTATTAATTTACATACATATATACTTTGATACGCAGTTTATATACAGCCTGTCCTCACTCTTGTTAGGTATAGACCTGGATGAGACTAGCGTTGACAGTTCACCTGTCTTTTATTTAGTAGGAATTTGTCTATCTTTCACTGCCTTTACTACAAGTTGGACTGATATGCACGACTGAAAGTTGCCAAATCGTTTTCTAGCTAATTAGATAACGCACGCACTCACATTAAGGAAACCCTGTATGGCGGGTGCCAAGGCCACGCACCTAGACAACCATAAATTACACCAAAACTTACAAGGTAAATAAATGTAGGCCATATAAATATCTCTCCCGGCCGGGAATCGAAACCGGAATCTTCTCGTAGCAGACCAGCAAGGTAGCCGTTTGGCCACAGAGGCAGTTAATCTAATGATATCGCAATTGAATGCGCCTCGTAATTTAATGTGTCTCGCAATATAATTGGCCTCGCGATTTAATGCGCCTCGCAATATAATGCGCCTCGCGATCATATTAGAGGCACATGAATGATCAATAATTATTGCATATTGTAGTTGCTATAAATAACTGCAAAATAACTATGTATATATATATTTAGACTTCCCCGGTTGTTCTACTTCGAGTCACTAGAATAGAAATCCGCTAGACCACCTTACCACTTAAATAATATCTATACCTAACCTATCCCTTGAGATACTTAAGAGCAATGTTTTCCGTTAGGATTAATAACCCAGCACAAGACACACTACTTTTTTTGCAATATGAAATATCCACTAATCGCTTTATTTATTGAAACGAGGTGTAAATGAAATTATATAATACGTCAATAATTGACACTTAAGCGATGACATGACACATATTACAAGTACAAAGGTATCCACCTTTGTACTTGTAAAGTAATTACTAGATCTTATTCGTATATTATTACATGTCACTTTACAGCAATGTGAAATGATTATGTGAATTAAAACAGTTGAAGGTATTATCATGTAGGTTATATGATTTGATCAGCCAGTTCTCATGAACACGATTGACTTTAATACGGGCTTTGGACTGAGACATCCTTGTGCTACTTTTGATTAATTGTTCCCGCGTGTGGTCCGCTTCACCGTGAGGAGCGGAGGAGCAGGACGTAGCTCCTTCTGGGTGCTGGGGGGTTCCGGTGCACAAAGTCGATGCCGAGAAGGCCACCGTGGGGTTTTAGCCGGTAGAAGTGCGGCATAACATAGAGGTATCCTAGGAGGAGTTCCCCACGAAAAGAAAAGAATGATAAGTTCAAGACACCGACCGACTCAAACTCAAGGTGTTCACTTATTGGTACAAACACATCTCAGAAAGTCAGAGTGAAGTGGAGAACACTAAATTTTATTGAGAAAAGACAAGTTTTAGACGTGTTTTAGTTTTTTAACCGATTAAACCTGACCCTGTTCTGGTTTCGCAAGAAGCCACTTTCAGGTTAAGATCAACCGTGTGACCATTGCCTCTTGTTTACGCCGAACATCTTTGCTGTTAGCACAGGTATCTGACACGTAACTCTTTGCCACACGAATTATAAGTAAGGGATTACATTTTCCTATGTTTACGTAATATGATATCATTTTCATGAGACATCAAATATATCGCTAATTCTGTATGCATTGTAAACTGTTGGTTCCATCTCTAGTGTTAGATTTATTATTTACTTATTTCATTTACTACTGGACATTTGCAGAGTGTATTCTTAGAACAATTTTTTAACACATTGCTCTTTTACCTATAAATGTACTGAAATTAAGTTTCATGCATCAGACCGACAAAGATGCTCCATGGAAATGGCGAAGGCAATAATTTTGATTTTATCTGTGATCGTTTTCACGGCACAAAGTGCGGTATTCATGAATGAGGGTATGTCTTCCCATAATATCCCAGTTACTAACATATATTCATATTGTTGACATGATTTAAGTCTACGTATACTTATTTCATTATATTGTTGCAGATATCGTACATACACGGGAAGCAAGGTCACCATGTTATTCTTGTGATCATAACTATGGGCCACCACCACCACCGCCTATTTTCAGGACTCATAATTGGAGTGGCTACGCCCGAAGTGCTGACGGCTCTCAGCAAGGAGTATTTAGTGGAGCTGCTGCTGCAATGGGGAACGGCAACGAAGCATCTGGTCAAGCGTTCTCGTTAGCTGCCTCTGACGCTGGCTCAACAAACAATGCACAGGACGATCAATCAGCTAAGTTCGTCGATAAATATTCTCATGGAGCATATGGCGGCAACTTACAAAATACTCAATCGAATTTGGAGGGATTTAATTCTGCTTCTACGAGGCAGAACACAGGCTTTGAAACTGGACAAAGCAATGTGGGCACTGGTTTTGAGTATGGACAAAGTGAATCTGGGCAACATACTGTAAAATTGGTAAATGAGGGCAATTCTAAACCTGGTGCAGGAAGCAGCGCAAACGCACAAGCCGGGGGACAAGAACAGTATCGAGATTATGGTTCAAAATCATTCTTTGCAAACCAAGGTGCAGCTGGAGTTCAAGGACAGTATCAAGGTTCTGGACATAAGGAAACCTCTGCCTATCACGATCAACCTGGACCACAGAGTTCTGAACAGTTTCAGGGTTTTCGTCAGAAAGAAGTCTCTGTAAATCGTGGTGATATTGCAGATCTACAACAGCAGCATAATAGTGCTAATACAAATTCATTCGCTGCTAATCGCGGAGAAGTAGGGCAGGAGCAGAATAAAGAATTGGGACGGAAACAATTCTCAGCGTATAACAGTAATGAAGCAGGACCAGGAGGTAATCAAAACTTTGGTCCACAAAAATCGAATTCTTATTACGGAGGTGCTAGAGGCCATGGACAGGCCGTGGATTCAGCTCAACAAGAAATATCTTCGTATCGCGGTAATACTGGAGGGTATGGTCAGGTTCACGCTTCTAGTTCACAAGCAACCTCTGAATATAATGCTGGACAAGGCCAACAATTTCAACCAAATTATGCACATGGCGAATATCGGAAAGGAAGCGGTTCTGGAAGATACGGTGCTTTTGAGCATGGTAAAGATCAGTCTGTTTTGGGTGGCGCACTTGATCTGGCATCACAGGGTTTGAAGGCTGCAGAAGGAACACAAGATAGCTGCAGCACTTGTGGAAAGAACAGCTACGCTATCAGCAACGCTAGAAGTCACAGTGGATCAGCTGTTGCCCTTTCTGTTGGAGGATAAAGCATATTTGTATCAAAGTACATGGCGACTTGTTTATGTTATGTGAATATTTATTTAAAAGGATATTGTTTAAATCTAATAAAATTATCAATAAACTGATTCTATGTAGCATTTACTTTTTTATGGTTTAGAACCAACAAACACTTAGTTTTTTTGCCGGTATATCCTTAGATTGAAATACTTTTAAGCTATTAGTTACTGTAGTCCTCAAAGATATCAATTCCCTCTTCATCAAAGACTAATTGAGTTTTGCCATCGTGCTGAAAGGGTTTGCCAATTGGCGTAAGATACTTACTGACTGTTGCTCAAGGTGCGCCAGACGTAGTAGACATAGTGCACCCTAAATCGACTGAAGATTTGCAAATTTGAATTGAAATATTACGACTTGGAAATTTAAAAGTCGTAATATTTAAATTCAAATTTGCAATATACGAGAAGGGCACTATAACCTGTGCGCGCACAGGAACCTTGTAAGTTCAGGTTCTGACCTTGGGTTCAGATGATCTGGATCAGCCAGTGTACTGGGATGTCACTGACCTCTGTCACTTGACTTCATCCGGTTCTGCGAGAAGCTAGTGCCTCGGGTGAACCGCCCCGGGTGCACGTACAGTACCCTCCCTATTTTCCAAATAGGATAGGCTGTAGGCACGCTCACTTCCCGTTGCGCTTTGCACAACTACCGGTTGCCACCGCTCGACTCTGAGTCCACTATCAAATCTTCTCATTGGGCACGGCTATAACAGTTGAAGTGCCACTTAGACCTTTCATCGCAATGATCTGAGAAGGACTGTGCTCGTCACTCTGAGACAAAGTTGACAAGTCCCACCCCCTGCTCTTCAAAACCGAAACGCTGTAACGCTTATATTACTGCTTGGGGATTGAAATAGGTATGGTATGGTAATTGGTATACACTTATATATGTATTATAAGTGTAGATAGTAAACTGAAAGGCTAAATTTATTATTTTCTGTTTCCTAAATGGGTTCAAATGAAACACGTTTTTCCACTCAATGACAATTTATTTTTCATCTAATCTGTCAAATATAAAGAGTTTACAACATCCTTCCGCCACGGAGTTGCGCACGGGCTGGTCAATACAAAATTAGAAAAATATGCACACAACCATCATTTGGAAATAACACAAACACTTAAAACAATAAAATTTAACACTGAATAAATATTTACGAAATTAACCTATCCGGTAACTTAACATGTCGACCAGAACGTGTAGCAATGCCTGAGGAGATGACTTTGTCCATTCCAGCTGTGTCTTCGTTGGGTATGGACAGTTCCAGAAGGTATATAGCCTGTAGGGATCGAACCCGCATCCCTGAATTTGTTTTTATGTGAGCTACTCTGCTACACCCATCGGCTCCTTGAATCGTTTCAATAACAATACCGAGACGCCACTCTACACGCTTCTTTTCTGTCGCTATCAAAACTACATCTCCAGGTTTAATTGACCTAGCCCGCTCATTATTTTGTTTATGTATAAGCAAACTCAAGGATTCACTTCTGAATCGGTTGTTTAAGTCGCTACATAGCTTTGTTATATATCCCCAACGCGATGATAAAATGTTACCATCAATTAGTTCAATACTTATGTTATTGTTAGGCACTTTAAGCTGTTAGAAATGTGAAGGTGTAAGCGTAACCAAATTTTCAGAATGTATGTCAAAGGTCTTGATTGATAGTTGCCTCTACCTCACACATCACAGTAAATAACTCTTTGAAAGTTTAGTGCTGCTCTCCTAGCACTCCTTTTAAAATATCCTTGACAGACCTAACCATTCGCTCCCAAAACCCTCCCCACCAAGGCGAGGCGGGGGGAATAAAGTGCGAAGCAATTTGACTAATATTACTCTCACGAAAAACGTTACAGGCACGCCAACCCGTAACCCGTGTAGTCAAAACGCTTACCAATTACCAATTTGTACAAATTAACCTACAATTACATTTAGGACACTTGCGTTTAAATACAGACTGCTAGAGACCACAACTGGTGTACCTCAAGGATCACTTTTAGGACCTACCCTATTTCATATATTCATTAACGGCCTACCGGTCTACAGTCTTTCTCACTCATTTTCTTGTACGTATGCCAGGGACACTATGCAATATATAACTTCTTCAATGCAATCTAATCAGCTACAATGATGCGCGAGTGGTACGGTTTCCAAATACACATTATTTGAACGATTGGTTCAGCTCTTTTAAGTTACTCCTATGTATGAAATTTGGAAATATAGTATATCAAATGGTAAATATAGAATTATCTTCTTTCAAAAAGCAATCCCCATATTAGTATCTGAAACCGTAAAGCTCCTTGTGAAAGAGTTCGTCCAGGGAAACACTGTTACCTTACCTATTTCTGCCGCCAAACAGTAATGCGTTCCGGTTTGGAAGGATAAGTGTCCTGGTGAAATTACAGGCACATGAGACTTGTCAACTTTATATCTGAGGGTGACAAGCGCAGTGGCAGTGCCACCAGGCACACGTCTTTGTCATCCAGTCGCTTGATATTATAAAAAAAAATCCCTACTCATATTTCTCAGCGGAATCTGTCTTATGTTTACGTATAAAATTAAGGTATATTGAATTTGAAATAGATATGACCATTGCACCAAAACAAGGTTTTGTTCAAGGTCAAACTTCTAAGGCTGACTGTACTTTTATAAAAGAAAACTAATCTAATTGAAGTTACCATCACGGATGTGATAAATAAACTGTCATGACATAATCAAAACCACAATTCCTTTTGTAACAAGCGGAGGGAATTGGGGATCACCTGAAATCAAACCAATAGCTAGAACTGGCACCTTCCACAATATACTCAACAAGTTAACACCTTGTTGCGAGTCGGTGTGGTTTTCATATAATTTTCTGCTATTTGTTTGCTCACATCAGCTTGTATAAAAATGTAACAATGTGCTAACCTGTCACAAGCGAAGAAGCAAGCATGTGGCGTGTATGTGTTTGTGTTGTTTTAGTAATTATTTTCCTTGACAATTCGTCAGCTGGCACACGACGTAAGTATATTGTACCTATACATATACTTATGTGACGATGCGCCTCCTTCCATCGTCCTTCCGCCTTTTTATCACCTTTTCTCTGGTCCACTTGTTTTCAAATTTTGAATCGTTCTTTAATTCCGTTGCCCGTCATTCTCACTATGTTTTCGTTCCGTCGTCACTCTCTGCTTAATCGCTAAACCGAGCAGTGCTGCTGAACTAATTTTGATCCTTTTACCAGTTTCCAACCTAAATCATGTGCCAATTTTAATATCAATCTAACTTAGTATTATTAAGAACTCGACCCTTTCGGGGTAAATCTGTCTCACGTTTTTAGTACTTAAGTAGGGAGTGTATTGTAGCGTGTTACCTGTTTTTTTATACCCTTTTCTTGTTGTAGCCTTTTTTTTTCTTTCGACTTTGCTTATGGAAGAAATTATGTGGCGGCGTATTCTATTTTATTGCCGTAACCTGGTCACGGCACATTAACGGTTTACAATCTGTTCATTTGGAATGAAATCTGTGGCAGCCTAATGGTTTGACCTATCACCTCTCAAGCAGAAGCCGTGGGTTCGAATAAAGGCTAAAAATCTCTAAGTTTTTCGGAATTCATGTGCGAAATTTAATGTGAAATTTTCAGTGAAAGAAAACATCGTGATGAAACCTACACGTCGAAGAAAGTTCACAACCCTCAGAAAACATGTGAAGGTTGTAGACCCTAATGAGCCATGACCAGGTTCACGGCAATAAAATAAGAAAACTTCAGGTCCACGAAAATTTATTAAGTTGTTGGTAAAGAGAAAAAAGAAGTTGTAACAAAAAAAGGTATATAAAAACAGGTAGGTACAATACTACAAAACTCTCTGAAACTTAATTACATACGGATATGCTTATGGATGAATATAAAGTAGACACTTACCCCAAAAGGGCCGAGTTATACTGAATTAAGATTGATATTAAAATTGGCACATGATTAGTAGTAGCTATTACAAATCTGGTAAAGGAATCAAAATTATACGCAATTGAAATTTAAACAGCACTATACGCTGCCGCGTTCGAGCAGAGAGTGACGATGGAACGAAAGAAAACCAGAATGGCAAGGCAAAGGAATTACTAAAGTACGAATCAAAATATAAATACGAGTGGCCAGGAACCGGAGAAAAGGCGATAAAAGGTGGGATGATGATGTAAGGAGGTCACATTGTCACAAAAGAGACTCGCGCCCAGCAGTAGGACCTATAAATGGGGTGATGATGATGAATTGACTGTTTAAGCACTGAGAAGGTCTCGGGTTCGATTCACGGTAGCAGCAATTTATATAATATGCTTTTCTATATTCGTTCTGGTTTGGGTATTCTGGGTACCAAGATGGTGGGTTGTATTCCATTGCTTTGGTTGTGGAGTATATAACCAGAAATAGAGACGAAATAATGGCCATCCATCCCTGGCAATCAGGCAAATGGGTCTTATATCACTTTTAAAATATCAACTCTCGTTTATGCTGAAATTACAAATTAGAAAGCTGAAATAGTACAGCGCCAACAATTGACCTGTGTGTACGTCTCTGTATACTCCAAAAAGATTCTGTATTTATTATAATGAAGATTATATCTCTAACAATGGGGAGTTGTACATTCGGTGGTGTGGAAAAAACTGCAAAACATCTCATTACAAAACAAACGGAATCACATTTCATCGGTAATTAAATATTAAATATGTAATTTTTCAATATTCGTCCATTATAGCAAAGCTCAAGTTAAACTGATCGATTTGAAGTGAAACAATTGACGACACCCCTCAATTGTTTCGAATTCGGGCTGGCCAATCGGAGAGCAGTAGCCACCGTAATTATTTGGCAGAATAGTAATATAATATATAACTAATTCAATCAGATCTACTTGGTACTTGGTACTTGGTGCAACGGGCTGGTATCCGCAACTCGACGACAAGGCGCCTATTTTGCGTGTGATGGGTGCAGGGTCCTACTCGTGCTCAATCAGATCTAATTTAGATAGCCAATACCGCGCGTTTATTTCAATTTTATCGCGCGCGTCGCAACATCATGCGTCTTGCTACGGGGGCAGATGTACCTATAGGTACTAAATACCCGACTACGCTGTCTTGTATCGCAATTATCTCTTTACTATAAAGCGCCCATGAATGGAAAGCATTCTACGTACAGGTTGCAGAGAGACACTCAATTTTCTAAACTTCTACGTGCTTCGTCGAAACTCAATGCAAATCTTATAACAGGCACATAGAAGAAATTTCGTCGACTCGGTTAACTCGACCTGAAGCTCAGTTGGAAGAGCGATGGAAACCCGTGGTCGCAAGTTCAAGTCCGGGTCAATAGATTTTTCTTTTTTTTTGTTCCATGGTTGTATTTAATAATTATAGCAAACTAGTGAAGTTATTTCACAAAAACAATACAGAGTACTAAAAAATTGACCTCAAAAGTCGTTCATTACCTAGTTTGCCACCTCTAGAGGTGGAATATTTTCTTCAAATTTAAATGGGACCACATCTGAGTACCCTTTTTTCCAAAAACGAATTATCAACAATCGGTTCACAAATGCCGACATCTTCTAGCAAACCGTATCAGACGCTATGCCAACTAAGCTACGGAACGAACCAGCGAACCTCACGAATTTTTGTATGTGCTTGTTTGTCGGATCTTTGTTTTTTTTTCAACGACTTTTTAAGCGTAGCGCCATCTATAAGAAATCTATGAAATCAATAATACTACATGGTTCTTCTTGTCGTATCGACAGCATACACTATTTATTATCGCGGCCCAGAAGTTAGCCACGCTGAGCTCGTCGCTAGTAGCCGCCATGTTGACGGCACGGGATGTTTGCCATCGTGGTAAACGGATTAATTTGACCAGAATACAACAGACGTACTAGAAATACTATTCGTACCTTATTTCGGGGAGGTTTCTTGTGTGCACCCCAAAGTATCTTACCCGATTGGACTAAAACGATCTCTTTACTTTCCAGATAGTCTACCCGATAGAGTGAAACGTTCTCCATACGCAAACTGTCCTCCTTATCCTCCTCCGCCATATCCACCTTATTGGCCCCCATCGCCAAATGGTTGGCACCCCCGTCGCCACCATCATCGTCATTTTGACGACTCATGGGAACAGTTTGAATCTCAGCCACAAATACAACTTCAGCAGCAACAAGAACCGCAACCAACTATAAAAGCAAATGCACAATCGCAGACGTTAATGCAAGGCACACAACCATGCAGCACATGCACGAATGGATCAGCGCAAAGCAACGCCCGAAGTGACACCGGATCGGCGGTAGCTATTGCTATTGCCAGACCCAAATCTAATTGACAGCTACATTATCATTATTATTACTTAACTTCGCGTGCTGTTCGCGTACCGTTGGCGCTCCACTTGCTCGCCGACAGAGGCACTTCTGCATGCGTACAGTCACACACTTGTACCATTCGCCACATTTGTACTCTCCCTTAAAACCTACGGTAAACTTGTATGTGTGTACCATCGAGTATATAACCAGAAATAGAGACGAAATAAGGGCCGTATATTCCTGGTAACACATTAGCGATACTGCTCTTAATAATATCAACTCCCGATTGCACTAAATATAGACAGGCCAACTACTGACCTGTGCATACGTCTCCGTGTATTCCAAAAAGTATTCTGTATTTATTGCAATAAAGATAATATCTCTAACAATGCCGTGCTGTTCCATTCGGTGACGTGGGAAAAACAGCAAAACATCTAATTACAAAACAAACGGAATCACATATCACCGGTAATTAAATATTAAATATGTAATTTTGCAATTTTCGTGCATCATAGTAAAGCTCAAGTTAACTGGACGATTTGAAATGAAACAGTTGACGACAGCCATTGACGACACCCGTCAATTGTTTCGAACTCGGGCTAGCCAATCGGAACGCAGTTGTCACAGTAATGATATTGCAGAATAGTTTTCAAACAAATTAAATGACATTTCGTCGCCTGTGTGTGTGTGTACATTGTGTAATAAAGTTTCATTTAATTTGAGGTAACGATTGTTACAAATGTTTTAGCAAAAATCATTTCATAAAATTAAATAATAATTTTTGTTCCCCATTGATTTCATAAGCACATAATTTCGCCTTACAATATAGTTCTAGTATACCTCATATTTTATGTGATTTTAATGTATTTTTCAGGAAGAACAACAGTGTACTATATAATATAGTAAACACATACTCGGCTAAATTTGAAAACCTCTTAACTGCGTTTTTGGACGAAATCTCTTTTTTACTCTACAAGCGCAATGTCGGGCAATTAAAGCTTTAAATAAAATTTGTACACCCTTTTTAAGTTATAAAATAAATATATAATTGAGTGTCATATAATTATTTCTATAAATTATGTTTTTGTAGCAACTCAAAAGTTAATTGAAAGGACGTTACGAGGTTTACGAATTTAGCCTACGACATGTTGTTTAGTATTTAGCATTTAAATTCGCACTGTTGGTGTAATACAGAAACATCTCCAAAATAACAACTTTTTACGAGAGACGTCTAAAAATTCTACGATTAAAATTAGTCGATAAATTTTTAGTTTTGAATAGAAGTTTTATAACTTCTATTCAAAACTAAAAATTTATCGACTTGCACATACTTCGACTATTCGTAATTTCTTTCCTGTACATTTCAATTAAATGATAAATTGACTAGTCTAGTCTTGTTACCATTTATTTTAATAAATAAAGAATCTGATTATATTGTTATGTACTTTATTTGTCTTTGGTTTTGCCTTAACACAACCTGTTTATATAATGTAATAAATTAATCACCGCAGTTAATTCGAATTCGAATTGAAATCATTTATTTCCATGTAGTATAAATCCATATAACACTAGGCACATACAAATTAAGGACCAGGAGAGTTGGCATGCTTAAAGGGAGGCTTATAACGAGCACTGAATACGTGTAAGCTGATGATGACATAAAAATTTAAATTAATAAGTTAGTACAAAAACACCAGATGATAATGATAATCGTCACGAACTCCTTGCTTTTTATAATTATTAATACAAAGACCGAACACTTAGAAAAATATCTTTCGATCCGGCCGGATTCGAACCAGTCTTCTAGCAAACCGTGCCAGACGCTATGCCAACTTAGCCACGGAAAGAATCAGCGGACTTCACAAATTTTTCCATGTGCTTGTTTGTCGGACCTTTGAATTTGGTTTTTAACGACTTTTTAGCCGTAGCGCCATCTATGAGAAATCTATGAAAGTATTTCGTCACCCAATTAAGTAACTTTATATATATATATACACACACATTAACATATATATATATATATGTATATGCATAAATATATAAAAAGTAAAAAAAAAGCATTTGCTACAATTTCTATTTGATGTAATTTTTGCGGGAAAGGTCGACGCATACTTGTCCGTTATAGTTTAAAATATCATTTGCAATAAAAAACGTAGCTTGGGTAAAAATGTCGCTTACGAAAATCGGCGGTCATGGCTGGATACTATGAAATGAAATGAAATGAAATTTTATTTGCTTAAAACACGGTGTGAAAGATGGAACAATTATTACAGAACACATGTTTTACCTGACTAGGCATGCAAAATGTTGCTTAAATTTAGTTTAATTATAGCATTTTCATCAGACGTGTACAAGGAATAATAATAATAATAATAATCAATTAATTAATTAATAACAAGAGAATAATAAACTATCAATGTGAAATTATTAAATATCATACATCATGATTACATTAAACATAAATATACCTTATAATTTCATGTCGACATCCAATAAGAAACAAAGAATAATCAGTCAATTAAAAACAACAAACTAATAACCTTCTATGTCAAACTATAAAATATTTATACATCCTTATTACATGGTACATGTATATTACATTTAGCACTAATTTCATGTCAACATTTATCTAAAAAATCAGTCACTTTGTAATAATTTTTATCTCTAAGTCATTCGCTAAGTCTATGTATTTCTGAACAAATTATTTGGTAACATTTGAATGTCTTTCGGTAGAGGCCTCTAATAATCAAAGGCCTCTATAAATATACTATTCATTAAGGAAGATTTGTTAGTATTTCTGCATGACTTATTTTGTGTGTTAGTTAGATTGATTTGATAATCATTAAATTTATTGGCTATATCAATTGGGTCACTTATAATTTTGTCATTTATTATAATTTTCTTTAAAAATTGATTATTGTATAATTGTGTTCTATTACTATATTCGTTTTTTATTATATTCCACGTTTTTTCATGCCTATGTAGATAACAAAATCATAAAATGTTTGCTTTCTACGAATATGACTTTTTTCCATATTTACTAAAAAAATGGGTTCTGTCTGGGCCTCAATCTTCTTTTTAATTTATTGAATAGTTACAAAAACATTAACACCATTTACTTTACACTTTTAAATCTAAGGTTTGTGAAAAATTGTGTCATTAATTTATTTAATTTTGTTAGAAAACTTACTTTGCTTCAGTAAGAATTAGTTTTATCGAAATAATAAATAAATCGATATCGTCATCATCGAATCAACGGATCGCCCGTTAGGCGGCCGCCGTTACGAAAAACATCTTTGACTTGAAATAATTTGTAACAGAAACTGGAATCTCATTTATTTGTCTACTCTGAAAATATCACAGTAATATGTAAAATAACTGTAAGAAAATAGTAATGTAAACAATGTACAAAAAAGACATAAAATGAAGGTATAACCCAAATAATATTAACAAAAAGTTGTATAACTTAGCCAACTAAGCCACCGGCTTACAACCGCTGTAGCAGAGCGCGCGCGGTTGCGGGGAAACCAGTTCTCAAAATCATAACAAAAATATTTTATTTAGTGGATCGAAACTCCCTTTTAAGTATGTATATTGCAATAAAATGTGAACGTATTGTATTCACGAAGTGAAAATATAAGTTTGGTTTTCATTCAAACATCATCATTATCATTCAACAAACGTTTACACAGATCTTTTTAATGGAAATTGACTTTCTCAAGTTCTGATCACTTTGAAATGAGAAATGTTTTTTTAGTGTAAGATCAAATAAGAAATCTTTTTTCAAATAAAATTTTGAGAATTCCAAATTTAGCAATGTTCTGGCCCCTTTACAGTGCCATGGTCATGTGTAACAACGTAACAATCGCAAAAATCTAAGAACTCGATAAATAAATGTTATTTTGTAAAATGTTTCTCCCACATATACCGACAATAATTTAGTGTTATTAGCGCATCCGACGGTAAATGTTTAAAAATGATAAAGAATATGGCGTCAACTTATACAAATAACATGCGTTATTTAATGCGATAATTAAGTTAGTTAAGTTGGTTTATAAACAGCAATGCTAAAAATACATTACTTTTAAATATTTAGCAGAACTAGAGCTCCTTGGGAAAGAGTTTGTCCAGGGTAGTATTGCCACCTTAAATATTTCTGCATAATGTCGGCATTACTATGTTCCAGTTTTGAAAGTGCTTGTGAAATTACAGGGTGACGGGCGCAGTGGCAGTACCCCTCAGATCTTTGCGATTTAAAGCTCTGAGTGGCATTGCAACTGTCATGGACAGATATAGAATAGATATTAGAAAAAACAAGCCACAGAACCAAAATTACTTAAAATAAAAACTCATTTATTCATTCTACCTAGACGAAAAAAATATCATAAATCATTGACTCTATAATCATAAAAAACAGATTCGATGCAATACACAATTGTACAGACGAAATATTACCTCAAAATTATATTGAACATCCAACAAAAACTATCTCAACAGGTCATCAAGTCATACTAATATCTTTGCAGCTGATAACAGTCTTTCAGATTCGTTTTGTGGAGTCTCCATACTTCCTAACACAATGTATCGTGAACACGGGACTTTATGCGGTTAAAAATACAAGTCAAAACAATTTAAAAACCGTAACTCAAGTAATAATTCCAGTCGATAAGTACCTATGGCCGCTTAAATTACTTTTACGACGTGTGAACGACTTTTATTGCCTTTACCGTATAATTTCGAGCTTACTCTGCGCCAGATAGACCGAGTTCAAGTTCGTGCAAAGCAAGGCTGCTATGACTTATCTGCTGTTGCGTAGAAAACTTGACCTCCACTACTAAGCGATGTCCCAGCTATGAATCCGTACAGAGTCTAGACAAACCGATTATTTTTATATCATCAAGTACGAACAAGACGTACGCCTGGTGGCAAGTGACACGCCTACATTTCCAGTGCCACTCAGAGCTTTAAATTGCAAAGATCTGATGGGCACTGATACTGCGCCATAACACTTAACCAGCATACTTAGCCTTTTTGAAAATTTCAAACAAAAATATCGCTATTTGTGCTGCCTATGTGCGCCTCCTCCGCCACTGTTAGATTCGTTGCTCAATAATATCTCAGATGTCATTCACAACAAGTTGCCTCGTGACACATCTACTCTTGTTTTGGGAGATTTTAATCTTGGTGAGATTTCATGGTCCAGAGACACTGTCGTTAATAGCACTTCACTCGTGTCGTTATCATCGGGCTCCACTATTAATAACATATTTATTGATTCGTTGGCTTACAATAACCTTTTTCAATGTAACCTGGTAGTCAATATTGGAAATAGGATCTTGGACCTTGTGTTAAAAGTGTTGTGTTGTGTCACTAGTTGATCTCAACACGAACTTAGCCTTCAAAACCGGAACGCAGTAATACTCACATTACTGCTTGGCGGAAGAAGTAGTTAAGGTGGCAGTACTTACATGGACGAACTCTTTCACAAGGAGTTCTATAAGAAACTGCTCCCTAGTTTGAGACAAGGTTATTGGTGTGTTTGTCTGACATATAAAAAAGCAATATGAAATATTAGAAACTTTTTTTTATTAAAAGGTCTTGCTTATTTCTTAAGTACACGACACAATAACTAAAAATATACAAAAATATATTACACTCAACCAATATCAATAACATTAAATTTATTAATTAAATTAAAAACTATATAAATACTTAGATGAATACATATACATATAATAGTATAATAACTAAGAAATGGATGGAATAGTGGATAAATAGTGGTTCTTAATTCTCATTTTGAAAATATTTCATTTATTTTAGCGAATAGTAATAGGAACTGTGTTATAAAGTCTGACCGCATGAAGAGTAACAATAAACGGAAAAGGTAACCGGGACCTAACGAGAAAGCGGCTGGACTTATCTTGGAACCTGTGAAAGCTGAAACGCTCCTTAGGAAACACAAAGTTGTCTAAAATGGAGACAATATGCAAATTTTTGCGAAGACCAATGGAACGACAGTTGAGCTGACTGCGGTAATCTGAGATTCTGTCATATTTACGAAAACCAAATACGCCTTATATGTAGATTTTACAGACAAACGACGAAAATAAGTTCATTATCAATCAATACCCAAGTAATGAGTAGTTGTTACAGATTTATATTCCTTGGTCAGATTTCCAACGCCAATGAATACAAAGATTTAGTTATAATATTATTAATTAAAGTACCCTATCAACATAGTTCAGCTTGGTACCATAAATTGTCTTTATGAGACGTCATAAAGCAATTAGTTGAGCATCTGTAACATCGTCCAATTAATCTTGCCCATAACTTGAATGAGAAATTGAATTAAACGAGTTTCGCGAAGCTACAGTTACGCGGGCAATAAATTAATAAAATATTTTAAAATTTTCACGCGGTTTAGTGAGGCATAACATTAGTTATCGGTTTAGATAAAGGGAAAAGGAGGTAAGGTAAAGGTCAAGCAGAGGCCGTGGGTTCGAATTCTGGCTCGCACCGCTGAGTTTTCGAAACTTATGTGCGAAATTTAATTTGAAATTTACTATGAGCTTTTCGGGGAAGAAAAACATCGTGATGAAACCTACACGTTGTAAAAGGTTTACAACCTTCGGAAGACGTGTGGAGTCCCCAACTCGTATTGGGCCGGTGTGGCGGACTTTGACCCAAACTCACGCTTTAGAGGAGACCCGTATTCAGCAGTGGGATGTACATTTGGGTTGATGATGATAATAATGAAAGTAACTTTTATATTAACAACGAAAACTATATTTTTTGTTACGTCACTAGTCGATCTCAACACGAACTGTTTGTCGCTGCAGCAATTTAGCATGACCTAGCTCACAGTAGTAGTGGATGCCGAACCGCAAAAGCTCGCCTACGCAAGACCTCGCTAATTCTCGTATAGGAGAAATGAGATACGATATTTAGGTAATTATGCAAATTTACTCCAATCCCAAGGAAACAGGAAACAACGCACACGTCATTAAATTTATCACATCCGCACCATAATTGTTCAAAATGGCAACCGAATCTATTATATTTCTCAAGAATAAAACTAACGTGTAGATTGCAGCAGTTTATGCCAATTGCAGTGGAGACTGCGGGGACTTGGGGTGCGGAGGCCAAAGAATTCATCTGGGATTTGGGTCGTCGGCTTAGAGGTAGAGGCTGTGATACACGCTCTGGATCTTACTTGTAATGCTGCCAGTGTTATGGGGGCGTTCGAACCAGCTAAGATTCAGGGCGGTCCTTTTGCCTTGTACTAGGTGGCTAAAAATGCCGAAGCCTGTTGCTGATTTATATTTGTGTCTTCCTGACGAAGCCTACGTTGCGGATTGACATAATTATGGAATTAATTTAGTTTTTAAATGAATTTAATTGTATTTAGTTTTTGAATGAATAAATTTTAAAGAAAAAAAAATCGTGCAGATATAATAATACTTCTTGTAACCATGATATATTTCGTAATTGTTTTCCCGCATTCAAAAAGTCAAATAGCACATTTGAACTATTTTAAGACCTTTTTCTATTTAAAATTACTCCGACATTTGTGAACCGATTTCGATGATTCTTTTTTTGTTGGAATGAGGATACCTCAGTAGTGGTCTCATAGGAAATATTCTACTTCTGAGTTTATTGGATTACACCCAGTTTCCGTTGACTTATTTCAATAAAACTTAGAAAATAGATGTAATTCCACAAACTTGAGGTCCCTTTTTTTAAATAAAAAAGTTATAATTATTTGTCTCTAAGATCACACAATTTATAGTTTTATGAATGGTGTTTAGGGTTGTAATTGGAATGCACATTTTGTGATGATTTTTTTTATTAATATCGATTTAAAATAATAGTGTAAGCGATAATACAAGAAAAGTAACAGCTACTTACTGCTGATATCGTTTTCCTAAATTTATCAACGCTATCTGGACAAGAGCAAATATAAAACAATACAAGGTTATAACACAATACAACACGATTGAATACTTTGTACATCTTGTGTAATCTGGAGTATGTTTCATTCCATAGATTCCACAAGTACATCTCTATTCTCTACAAATCTTAAACAGTCAGATACTAAAATGTAATAGTTTTATGTAATAATATCGATACAAAGTAATTATGCAGGTTTGTTGCTTAAGGAGGCATCGTAATATAATTTGCAAAAAGGAAGTTCCGATTACCCGAAATGGATACATTGTTTACAACTTAACGATTGTTTATAAACTACTTCCGTGGGATCTTCCGAATAAGTTTTCAATGTCTCGTTTCGTATTTGTGGGGCGTGGGGGATGGCCTCGTGATCTCGACCTATAAAACTGTTTTCTTGTAAACCAACCAACACACCCAGTAACGGATCTAACAGCAAAACATGGCTCGATTTTTAATACCGTTCATTCTAACCGTCCTCTTGGGATGCTCAGCCCTGCCTCAAGGTTGTAATTTCTTTACTCTATAATCTCGCGTCGTGATTTGCGATGGCCCGATAAAATTTGCTCTTGATATTGGGACCGTTATTCAGTTTAATATTAATAATTTCATATTTTTTATTTACAGAAGCTGAAAGTGGAACAGAATCTATTATCCGCGAACCGCGTGGTTTATTAGCGAAAAGGCGGTGTAAAAAATATGGGATTTGCGGTGGTTTTCCAGGAGGTGGTGGTTACGGAGGTCACCAAGGAGGCTATGGCGGCTATCCCGGAGGCGGTTATGGAGGTATACCTCCAATAAACATTGGCATCAGCCAGTCTCAATCTTCAGCAAACGCGGGTGGAGGTGGTTACGGCCATGGTTACTACCCCAACAACTACCAATATAACAATGGATTTGGTGGTGGTCACGGATATCATCATCGTCCGGGCTACTTCGGAAACGGACATGGATCGTATAATAGCCAATTCAATGGTAATTATTACGGCGGCCAAGGTGGTCATAGCGGTCCGGGATTCGGAGGATACGGTTTCCAAGGACCTTATGGAAATGGATTCTATGGAGACCAAGGAGCTAACGAGCATAGACCTGAATATGATGACAGCACACAAAATGATCCCGAACATGACCAAGGACATTACGACAATGGGCCAAATAATATTGCAGCTTCCGGTTCTTTTGCTTACGCCGGCAGAAGTAATGTCTAGGCAATAAATGACTAACTTTCAGTGATGAAATTCAACAAAGAATTGTTATTTAACTTAATGATAGATTAATCACGAACTCCGTTTCTTAATTTATTTCTATGACACCAAAATAAAACATTATTAATTTATTTCCATTTGTTGTTTTGTTCACATCTTCATTGTCGGTAATTTGTTTTTTTTTTACCGATGAAACGATAAAAGAAAACCTGTTAATTGGATACAACAAGTCTATCACATTTGTTAAAAAATAGGCTGTTGAGGTGTTTTAATTTCAGAATATCGTTTTGCGAAATTTCAATTTAACTATATGTAGTTAATATCTACTACCTAATTCATACAAATTCGAAAATAGACAACAAATTACTCAAATAATTAAGAACGCTATTTGGAAAAATGCCTATTATTGGGGTTTTATTACCGTCTCTTAAATTAAAATACAATCAAACAATAAAATTTACATTTTAATTGTTTAGGAAATGAAACTATTTTTCCGGATTTAAATCGCGCATATTTGTTTTTTCAAACAAACCGACGACAGTCAACCGTGACCATGGGACCTGTAAAGGGCCCGAAACGCCGGTTCATTTCCTATGTTTAACAATCGCGAAAAACTAAGAACTTGATATTTTAATTGTTTGTTTATTGAGGCTGTTTGCAGCCGAATAAATTTAGCAAATTAAAAAACATATGAAATGCTATTACAAAAGAAACCATTTAAGCAATTGTATAATACTGATTAGCAAAAACAATGTACCTAATACAGTCTAAAGCTATCCCGAAGGAAGTGGATGCAAACACGAGGCAAACTTTGTGAGCATAATATATGTCTCAATGGCACTCGAAAAAAAAATGTCTTTTTTAGCTAGAAAAGATCAAAGATTTTTTAAAATATTTTTTAATTAAAGATATTGACTATATTATGTCCGTTATTTAATACCCTATGAACACTTTCAATGCAGTGTAAATAAATCCGTAGAAATTGTAATAAATTAATAATACTCTGACGTCCCAAATAAAGCTCATGATAATTATTTTCACACAACGCATCTTGAATTATATCAAAATATAAAACACACAATTATCTAAGTTACCGGCGTCCATATAGCAAATTTATGATATTGGATCACTGGAAATCATCAAACAGTTTTACCGTAACTTTTTGAGATCAATTTATGAGTGTCAATGGCTTTTGGCGGATCGGTGTGGCCCACTCTAGCTTTTCAAGTGGGGGAATGTTGAGTTTGTATATAAGCTCGAAGAAATGATTCACAACCATCCACTATCTCTAGTGAAAGGTTAATCCTCTTCGAAAACTAAAGCAAACCTCGAGATGGCAGCCAAGATGATAATTTTTGTTCTGGCCCTCGCCACCAGCAACGCCTTGCCGGTTTGGATCAACGGTAAGTGAATGACGTAATTGCAATTGTGATCATGAAACCTGAACTGGAATTCATTTAAGAATAATACATATACAAAAAACTAATACTTTGCCGAATATAACGCAGTTTGTCTCTATGTCGACTGTAATAATGTATTTTGGATTCACAGGAAATGGCTACATGATGCCTGGCACAATTTTCCGCATCGGCCGCTCTCCCAACATGGCGTATGCGTTCGGCAGCGGCTTTAGCAGTAACATCGGAGGCATCAGCCACTCTACTAGCGTTGGTTCCTCCTTTGGAACCGGTGACGCTGAAGCGTACAGCTCTGGGGTTACTGGCACTAACGCTGGTAGTGCCTATGCTCGCGGAGTGTCAAACGTCGTGCCAGCGCAATATCCTCTTGGCTACCAGCATTCTACTGCGTCTGCTGTAAACAGTGGTTTCGGTCGTAATGCATATGGATCTGCAGTATCTTCAGCTCAAAATTTCGGCGGCAATTATGGCTCAGCCGTGGCTACCGCCCAAAACCAGAATGGGCTTGGATACAGTAGATACGGTAACGCCGTGTCCGCGGTCGAGAATGCTGGACCAGCTCGCTACCAGTCCGCTGTGTCGTCTGCTCAGAACCTAAGAGGCCTAGGTTACGAATCTGCTGTATCTAGCGTTCATAATGCGGGAAGTGATTTCGGATCGGCGATGTCAGCCACTCAGAGTAAAGATGGATACGGTGACTTCAACTCTGCCGTCTCAGCTGCTCAGAACTATGGCGGATATGGAGGCAGTTCTTCTCAAGTGGTCCAGCAGCGCGCTGGCTCCGTGCGCCACAGCGGCGCTTCAAGCATCAATGGGCCCGGTCTCCAGGCTGCTCAGTCTCACGCCATTAACACTGATTATTACTAATAACCAATAATTTAAATTCTAAGTAAAGCAACTTTAGTCTAAGAAAGTAACCACTTTTAAAAAGATATTGAGACGACTGCTACACACTTGTCTCAATACCTATTAAGTTTGTGATTTAGGTAAGCAATATTAAGGAATGACAATGGCAAAGCTATTAATAAAAGACTGTTGTAAATGTATTTCATTTCTTATTTATTTCATATAGAACTTTGCGAACTTACAATTTTCACATCAGTGTCACGCTTTTTGTCAAATGACATAGTTTTGATTGTGCTATGTACATGACCATTATTATTAACCGTTGCGACAGACTTAAATTCTCCTTGACCCCCAAAAGATGGTTCATAAAATTTTCGAATATTTTTTATCCAATCACCAAAGGACTCACTATTACGAAACCCAGAGTCGTCAACATTAAATGGCATAAATAATAAAAAAGAGGGAGGTTCAAAATTAGACACAGATACAATATTACGACCAGATCCTACCACTGGGTGACCTGTAGATACCATATTGAAACTTGTTTTTAGATTTTCCGGAATTGTCTTATCGAAGTTAGAGTCAAGTTGCGTTGAGATTGGAGAAATATATATCCCAGTAAATTTTTCATCAGGGCCTATTGAAGCGACAGCTGTTACTGTTTCACCGACAGGAGAAGAATCTGTAATAAATTAAGGGCTTACTTTATTTCTAATTATATTCTAAAAGCGTTGTTTTGAATTCAATCAAAGACTAAATAAATATAGTAGATGTGTTATTAGGCATACGCTTGAATTTTATTGAATAAAATTTTTCTAAATTTAATACATTTTCACTTGATTTAGACTAGTATTTTGAATAATATATCTTTGTAAGAGTTCAAAGACAACAAATTGTTAATTAACAAGAAACAAACAGTGACAAACCTTTCAAAATAGTAGGCAAAGTATGAGCTCTACCGGAAATTATACCTAAAACAATGCACAATGTAACTAAACTCATGATTTCTTTATACAGATTTTGATATAGATATGGAATTGATGTTGCGTATTATCTCGTAGGAAATGAGGCTGTTATTAAAATACAACGGTTTATATACGATGGTACATTATAATTTCAGTCATTATTCAAAGTAATTTGAGGTTCATCGACCTTCGTATATCGTTTTCTTGTTAATAAAATTACACATCAGAGCGAAGAGTGATTTTTTTGTACATATTTATGAATATAAATAAAAAGCTATGAAATAAAAATTCTAATTTAAAAAAATTATAGCATCAGCCAGAATTATTTCAGATTCGTGGATTTTTTATATTCTCGTCCAGTCTTTGGAGATAAAGGGAAAAGAACGTTTTTTGGACATTGTTGTTAATAAACCCATTTATTCGTTCCACTGCTAGGCACGGGTCTCCTCTCAGGCGGTGGTTTAGGCCGTAGTCCGCCACTCTCGCTGGACCAATGCGGGTTGGGGATGTCACACTTCGACGTGCAAGATTCATTATGATGTTTTCCTTCACCCAAGTCCCAAATGCGCATGGTAAATTTCGAATTAAATTTCGCACATAAACCCATTGACTTACAATTATATGGACGTCGGGTCCGCGCTAAAAAGTGTCCGCACTTGTAAGGCGCTAAAATCGTATACAGAGCGCCAAACTCCGCTTTAGTCTTCATTTGTTCTACGGACAGCGCGATACTGCGATGACATAACAATTTAAATTTCGAATAGGTTGACTTGGGACATTTTTTTCGTGGTTTTTGTATTAGACCCGTCGTCCATTTATTTGTAAGTCAATGCATAAACCCATGGCTTTGCTTGAAAGGCGGTAGGTCAAACCATGAGGGCGCGTTTATTCGGCACGATTTTCATCACGAGACCGCGCGCACGTGTTCAGAGACCGAACTGTTATGGCAAAATAAGCTTTATTTATTTAGCTTTAACATTTTAACTTACATAAGTATCTGGCTTGTCTTTGGTCTACGCGGCGACCGCACGGTTGTATTTTCCCGAGGAATTTAAATGTTGTTGCCTAGCAAATAAAATTCAGATATGCCATTAATGTACGTGAAAGCGTGGTAGCTGGGCGGTAAGGCTAACAAAGCTTCTCTTTCATAAGTGAATGTTTAAAGAAAGCCTTATTTGCTCTAATTTCAGAAAACGCTTCCCCTTTTATAAAAAATGTTTCCATAATTCTTTCACTTAAGATTTCGTAGAACATATTTAAAATGGAGAGCAATGAACATTTAAAAAAAATCCCTTTTCTCCGGAACCCTAAAAACAACTCCTAAAATAATTCTGGCGATTATAAATAAAACCTACAATTAGAGTTTATGTGTAGCCAGTTAGGAACGCCTTAAAAAGTCATTGACTGATGTTGCTTATAAGACCGAGTGGCAAACTCTCGAAAGTTTTATCGAGTTAAAGTACAATGAATACGTAATTTAGTTTTTGAGGACATATCTGTATCGCTTGCGGAGTTTATTTATTTTCCCAAGAAAAGACATGATATAGTTTTAGAAAATGAAACTATTTTTTCGGATCCAAGACGCGTGCATTATTTTTCAAACAAACCAACGGGCCCTTTACAGGTCGCGTAGTCACGGCTAACTGTCAGCTATCCGCATTGACTTACAAATAAATGGACGACGGGTCTAATACGAAAACCACGAAAAAAATGTCCCAAGTCAACCTATTCGAAATTTAAATTGTAATGTCATCGCAGTATCGCGCTGTCAGTAGAACAAATGAAGACTAAAGCGGAGTGTCGCGCTCTGTATACGATTTTAGCGCCTTACAAGTGCGGACACTTTTTAGCGCGGACCCGACGTCCATATACCTAATTGTAAGTCAATGGCTATCAGTTATATTTTTACTATAGTTATACTTTCATTTGAATTTGTAAGAACGTTTGCGCACAACGTCCCATTCGTATCAGTTCCGAAACCGATACGAAAAATGACTGTCCGTAATGTCCCAGGGCTCATTTTGTCTCTAGGTCTACAAGCGATATTCGTATTTTTTCGTATTCGAATTGCACACAGCACAAGCGACACCGAACTTAGTGCACAAGCGACACTTGAAGTGAGTCCGAGTTTTTTAGATTTGTATAGTCTTCAAAATCGAATGCAGTGCGTAATGGCGCTAACAGTCGTCATGATATTTTTGAATGACACAGCAATTATTAGGGTGAGGCCAGACGAGCGTAATTTTGTGAGTTGTGAGTCGCGTCTAGTTAGTCTCACAGTTTAGGTTCCACTGAAATCAGGTTGGGGCGCCAAACGAATGTATTTTATTCAATTGCTTTTAAGCATAAGTATGGTTGTTTGTGTTCAGTCAAAAAAGTGTGCATTTATAAAGCAATAGATGACGTCACAAAAAAAAGCTGAATCCACTCAATATGGAAAGATTAAGGTGTGGGCAGTTTTATATATTACTGATTATATGAAAGTTTATGGGAACATCTATATTATTTCTAAAATACTGTCTCTACTACGCCAACTTTATTTTTTGGTCATTTCAGTTATTTTTGTGAACAGCCATATTTATTTACTAATATTATGCTCCCCGAATTTTGTGAAAAAAATAAAGAAACAAAAAACAAAATTCGAAAGAGAAACCAAACATCGAATTTTGTTAAAAAAAGAATCGAATCATTCATCAAATTGTTTTGCGTCGTCGTGTGGCACAAACCGAACTTTCATAAATTAAGCGATCCAAAAAACGCGACTAACAACTCAAAAGATTACGCTGTTTGACCTCACCATAATGAATAGGCATGTCACATACCATTGTCTATTGTAAAAATACATATTGCAAATATAATATATTTCAATTTTTTTTTTCACAGACAAGCAAACAGAGCATCAGAGAACAGTTACTTTTCAGATTACTGATCTAAGTCTATCGCAAAAAGTTAAATAATTGCTAAAAACAATTGACGGTCCACGCCGCCGTGTTATTAACTTTTTGTTATCTAACTATGTAACCAACCACATTTGGCAATACGTTGCTACTAATGCCAGTGTTAACATCTTAATGATGGGAAATTATAGTGATAGTACCTGATAGTACAGACGCGGAGGAAATTACCTGAATGACAGGCGTCATCAATATTTATTAAGCACCGTTTTGCTATAACAATTATTTGTAACTGATAATTTTGGCTTGGAATAAAAGCTGAGGATTCGAATGTGGACCATTATTTGGAGGATCGGTTCTGAATCGCCATGACGCTGCGTATCATCCTGATTTGCGTTACTTTTATCATTGCCTCAGCCATATCAGGTAATCCCATATCACCATCTCTCAAGCAAAGAACTACCAAAATTTTATAGTGACGAGTTTGTGGGGTTTGACTTTATTAGCCATTACCATATTCATGTCGGTAATCATATTGTCGCATCCTTGGTGTAATAAGGCCACATTTGCGAATTCCTTTTCTTATATTCTACGAAATAAATTAGTCGATATAGATAGCGGGATCTTTTTATGCCTAAATGTCACTTTAAAATGCGTGACGTCATTGGTAAACAAACTGCACAATGTGCACTTGAAACTTGCGCGAATTTGTGTTGATTAACCACTGTCCACGACCAAAACATTTTTATTATACAAATATTCTTTCTAACATTTTAGATTTTTTTGTGATTATTTTCCGATTGCATATTAAAGATCGTATTCTAATTTCAGATGACTCCGGAACTACAGAATTTGAAAAACGTCAAGAAACGAAGCCAATTATAGCGAACAACAAAATAATAGGAATGGCAAGCATGGCAGGGATAATATCGAGAAACGGGCGGGTATCTTCACTAGGTGGCGTTCAGATCTTTCCTGGAAAACCGATCATGTTTACTGGCGATGGAATGTATAATCCATTAACAGTATCAACTCAGAAAGACGGAAAGTATACTTCGGGATCAGTTCAGGTGTATCCAGGCTTTGCTTCTGCAACGGCGCGAACAGGGTATGCACCAAATCGAAACAAACCAATATTTAATGACGTCTTCATCGAACCTGATATGTTCACCACGAGGAACCTAGGACCCTGGTTTTCCAAAGGCTCGTTTACGAACTTTGCACCTCCGAAACCCAATACCTTCAAGAACACGTGGCTGTATCCTACTTTTAACCCTTTTATGAATTATTGGCGATGAATACATGATTGAGTTGATATTTATTGTTTCATTCGTTCTTGACAGGTCATTACCCGGATCTTACACTGACACTGACTCTATTCACACACTCGGCTGTAATCTCACCCGATATTTATGAACGTTGTTTTTATAAGATACCAAGTAACGGGATGAACAAGTCGTGCGCCTGATGGTTAGCGACACGCCTGTCCATAGCAGTTGCAGTGCCGCTCAGAGCTTTTAATCGCAAAGATCTGAGGGGCACTGTCATTGTGGCCGCCACTTTGAGACTTAAGTTGACAAGTCCCATGTGTCTGTAATTTCTCCAGCATCCTTACCCTTCTACACCGGAACGCAGTAGAGTTCCTTATGAAAGAGTTTGTCTAGGGAATTAGTGCCACCTTAGCTATTTCTGTTTAACTAAGTTTACGTTTAAAAAACATTTGAGGGAATTTATTTTTGATAGGCAAAAACTGGGTATTCCTAAATGCTTTACATAGCGGAGGCTTCTAGAATGAAGTCCCCTTGCTTCTTGGACATTTATTATCATCATTTTGTGTTACAATGGCTTTCATCGATATTAAGTACTGATTATTATTATTATTTTATTTTAATTATACCAATTATGAATTTGTATTACTATTTTTTTAAATTTTTATTTTTTAATTTTTTACAGTTACTATTTTTTTTTTTAATATTTTATAATGTACATAATTCTTACGTGATGCTAACATATGCACGCTACATTCACCTCACTACCCTACCGCGCTACACCGCGCTACCCTCGAAGGTGGTGGCTGAAAATCAGTGCCTTGCTCGTGAGCAAATTTTGCACTGAGCCATGACCTATTTGGCTTGCTTTAGCACACACACACAGCTGTTATAATTAGGTTAGTATTATGTTTTTATGCTTTTTTTTTCCTTTTTAAATTTGGTTTCTGTGTGTCTCTTAATCAATTTACTGTATTATATTGTTGTGTGTCTCTTAATCAATTTACTGTATTATATTGTTGTGTGTGTGATGCAAGACAATAAACGTTTTATCTATCTATCTATCTATCTATCTTCTGTTCTTCTGTGGGTTTGAAGGTTGGGTGCTGATGATATTACAGGCAAATTGTCAACTTATGACTAAAGGTGAAGGGCGCAGTGGCAGTGCCCCTCAGATCTTTATGCGATAAAGCTCTGAATGGCACTGCTACTCAGAGCTTTATCGCTTTAGTGTCATGCTTGACACTTTGTACTTTGGACCGTTCTTATCGTAAGAGGCATAGAGTTGGATTTAAATCTTAGGGGTCACGCTTAACGTGCTCTTGACCCTATACGATTTGTTCGACCCGGCACTTGACATCACAAAAAACAATTAGGAGCAAGGATGCTACAGACAGACACGTAGACAAAAGCTTGAAATTATGACTCCCTCTTTTTGTGTCAGGGGTTAAAAAGTAGTGATATTAAAATAAAATAAATAGTAAAATAAAAATAAAAAATAAAATCGACTCGACTGTATATTATCTGCAATAACATTTATTAGTAAACTTACAAGCTATTCTGCTGTTAGTCCAAAACTTAGAATAAAAATAAAATGATTGAATGAACGAATGAATGAAGAAACGAATTGTAGGCAAAAAATTGATTACATATTATAATTCTTTTTCGATTGAAGCTAATTTGATGAATAAAACTTAACTTAATTCCTTAGTTAATTAATTGCTTAACCATGTCCATTAACCATTTCAGTCAGATCAATAGACCTTCTTATGAGTCTGTGGTGACTTTTTAACCAGGCGTTTAACATTAACCCGCTTTGGAAGGCCAAATGAAACATAAACGGTTTATAAATAATTGTTTAATTTAAAACAATAGCTGAGCCTCTTTTTACCTAATTGGAATATAATGGACCTTTTCGAGTTGTAAATAACATGTTTTATAACAAGAGTAATAAAGAGATATAATAAAGAGGTTCTTGTAGGACTCAGGGACAATCTTTGTCAAGCAGCTTTCGATTTGCTTTGTTCAAGCGTTCAGGAGATTGGTAGCTACGACCAAAGACGAATTTCCTTCTATTGTATATTAAGCATATTTACAATATTTTTTCTTTATTTAATGCAATGTACAATTAATACCTTAAATATTTCAAATTAATAATCACATCGAGTTATATGACAGTCATATAACTGGTTGAAGACTGTACCACCTCAGTCAACCGTGACGATGGGACCTGTAAAGGGCCCGAAACGTCGGTTTGTTTGAAAAAACAAATATACGCGATTTAAATCCGGAAAAATAGTTTCATTTCCTATTAATAATCACATTTAGACTCTGAACTGTGACCAAGTCTCTTATCAATTTTAGAAATACAACATAGAACAGAATATCTGCAATTTTTTTATGATACTAAATAACGGCACGAACAAGTCGTAAAGAGGAGGTAAGCGACACATACATTTGCAGTGCCACTGAGAGCTTTAAATCGCAAAGATCTGATGGGCACTACCCCTGCGCCCGTCACACTGAGACGTGATTTAACAAGCGCCTGTAATTCTTAGAAGATGGAAAAAAGTCTAAGCTGTAATTTCGCCAGCAGACTTACTCTTCAAAACTGGAACGCAGTAATGCTGACATTGCTGCTTGGCGGCAGAAATAGATAAGGTGGCAGTAATTCCCTAGAGGAACTCTTTCACAAGGAGCTCTACTGTTACCTACCAATGTTTCTACTCTAATGTTTTTACGAAAGTGTGTTCTACTATGCATATTATTATACTATACCATGCATACAACGTATGTTGAAAATCAAAATAAAAACTCAAAATAATCTTTATTACATAGGTAAGCATTATTAAACTTGAAATCGTCAGATTGGTTAAACTCTACCGCTCATTCGTAAGGCAGATTCCCCTGAGAAGAATGAGCAAGAAAGGGGTTGCTCTTTGTAAATAACATTTGTACACATTCAACATTTACAAAATACTTTTTTTTTTCTTTTCAAACATCAGAAATCGAGAATACCTACATGAGCTAAACGGGTTACTACTACGGATTTTTGTCATCCAAGTACGCAGAAGTTGTAAAAGCTTTTGTTTCACTACAGTTTTACACCTCTGAATGGCATATTTTGTACATCAACCGGAATCTTGTTATAGAAACGTATACATTGCCCCGTAAATGAACAGTAAAATCACATGTGATCATATGTCAATAATGAATTACATACATGTAACAAATTATGTATATGTATGTGAAATTAAAAATTTTGCTATTTAGGCATAAAAACTTATCGAAAAATTTCATTCATGGAAACTTTAAAAATGTCCTGAATAGTTCTCATTTTGTGGATGTGGCATTATTACACCAAAGGTGCTTAAATCTAATAAAAATTCAAAGATATGCAAAGTGTTTTATAGTACTTTTGACTCTAGATTATAATAAACATTTGATTCTTTTGGAATTATGATAACAATCAAAATTAAGAAATAATAACACAATATTAAAATTTATAAGTAAAAAATTTTATCGAAGGTCGTAGGTACCCTGGGGTACCGTGCCCAGAAGGTTGGCAACTTTGACTTGCTAAACTAATTCTTTGGCGGAAATAATTGTCAACCTTGTGGTCGCCGGAGGCTTCTACGAGACGATCCGACAGCTCGTTCGCTTGAAGCTTCGCCTGTGACCCCCAGGGACCATGAATTCGATCGCAAAAAGCACAAAGCTGTAGTACTGAGCAAGGTTTTCGGCCGCTCTAACACAGCTTGCGCCGCCCACGCTTGCAAGGACTTGAGAGGGGGCTACAGTGTCCACTTCCACGGACCGACAGTCATACTGTCAGTCCTCTTACTGCCACTGCGACAGATGCCAGTAGGTTCGAAAACTGCGGGTTTGTTTCTAGTCTGTATACTAGATATCGTATTGAGTATATCAATAGAAAATAAGAATTCATTTATGTTGTTCATAGTCAAATAAAATAATTATTTGTTCCATAAGTATATTTTTTACACTCGAAACATCATATATAAGCTACTGCTCGTTCATCACGCTGACCTCCCTGAGAAGAAGGAGCAAGAAACTCTAGGAATTGCTCTTTTCATATAAACTTAAATGCAATGAAATACACTTTGAATCATAATTGTGTGGAATCTAAATACATGTTGTTTTTCCATACATTTTTATCTAACACATACTCTTCAATTTTGTAATATGACTTTTCAATTAAAATACTCTTAATGTAAGTTTTAAACTTAGGAAATGATAATCTTAATATAAGCGCCGGAATCTTATTGTATAAATGTATAAGTACAGTTCCCCATAAAAAAATCGTTTACCTTAGTTAAACAAAATCGTGGTACCATTCGTTTGGACTCAGTTCTGAGGTTAATAAATAATATCTTTTTTCTTAATGAAATTATGTTATTATAAGATAAGAATCATAAATTATCGACCTACACGCCATTAAAATGAACGATGTTATACGGTGTCTCAGAAATCTTGATGGCCACGAGGTTTTACTTCGCTTAGTGGCACAACATAATAAAAGTAGAATAGATACGAGTAAGTAGGTAGATACTTTGAATCCGCGAGTCAAAGAAACCTTTGAGCAGCCGCATAGAGACAAACAAACAACGCACACACTCATAGCCCGCACAAAGGAAACCCAGTGTCGCGACTGACATTGATACAGACAACCACAAATTACACCAAAACTCACGAGAGAAATAAATGTAGGCCATACAAATGTTTCTCCCGGCCCGGGAATCGTAAACGTTCGGCCACGGAGGAAGTAATTTGAATAAGAAGTTCGTTTAACACCGAAACCTCTAAACTTGCTGGAAAAAGAGCTAATGGCCTTTAAATAGATGTCCATGAACCCTAGCTAAGAGCCTTCCTGATTAAATCAAGTCCATTCGTATGGCTGCTATGGTGAGACGTGTCTTGGTGGTGAGACGTTTTAGACCTATGTCTCGAGCAGCGGCACGTCAATCCGTATTAAGAGGGAGCAGAGAAAAAATTCCTAATCTTCGATTTGAATTTAGAGGGGTATATCCACTTTAAAGTTAAAAATAAAATATTGTATGAGCAACTACACAATATATTCAAGCATAGACATTAATCAGAAACATAAAACAATAAAGTTTCCTCGATAGATTAAAATCACGAAATGACATTTATTTTCACATTTTTCGATTTATCCTCGAAATGCTACAGGTTATTAGGACAAAAATTAGATAATTAATTATATTTATGCATGATCGACAACTGTCACTACGGATTTTTTTTAATCCCTTTAGTTTTAGAGTTATTCCGCTAAAACGAATTTGGTACTTTTAATGCACAAAATTCAACATCTCCTGTCGCATGTCACGCGAACTTCAGGCATATATTTGTTTCACAAATTTGGGCGGAGCCAACGTTAAAACTTTTTTGGCATGAGAGCTCTTAATACATGTTTAAACAGGGTTAATTGTAAAACACTAACAACCTCGCAGGACATTATTACTAATATCATAGCAACAACATCTGTTCCATGGCTGTTAAGAGTCTATACAATCTCAAATGGCTTTGGTAGATTCTGCATAACATTGAAAGTGTCGAAACTTTGGAAAAAATATTATTAGTAAAATTGACGCTACACATTAATTACTATACCTACGGTATGAAAAAACGATTCCTGAAAATTTTCAGGATAGAAAAAAACACAAACTTACCTCGAAATTTTACAAGCAAACCGCAGTATTCAATATATACTTTACGTATACCATTGATTTTTTAAATATCAACTGAACTAAGTAGAACACGTGTAGTATACGATATAGATTATTCAAACGGCTATTATTTCGTTTGTAAAAAAATAAATTCTGGAATAAAGCCAGTGACCCTGCCGCCCGACCCAAGCGAAATGAACCGTATTAGTACGGGAAAAATTTTTATTCGAGGTGAGGTTTTACTTTTGTCCAAAAATATACTGTTTAAACAGATCGCTTTATAAGGGTAATTACTCTATGCAGTAACAAAAAAATGCGCTAGCGTAAATACCTGAGAGGTCGTCGAAGAGGCGGTTTGCGCGTTTGAACTTACTAACCTACCAAATACTGATCTAAAAATTGTAAGATAGTACCTACAACAAAAACTTAAATGTTTATTTTTATGCAAATTTACATGTTTCGTAAAAAGTCATGCAATGAAAGTGTTCATGGTGGTTATACAGTCCCGAGAGATCGTTAGTATTAATAATCCTGTATATAAGCAGACCTTTTTATATAAGACGTCTTAGCCGGCCATACGTTAATGGTGTTCTATTTAAAAAACAGGTTTTCGTAAACATTCCTTGCAGAATTTAGCTCAAAAATCTTTGACATCGCAAGCGGCTGGCATAAACAAACAAGTTTAGCATTGAATAATTGCCGATGTTGTAAGCTCTACCGTGGTGAGAGGCGATGCGGTGATTTATCTTTTTTTTTTGTAATAGGTAATAATAATAGTTATTTCTTTCCAACTCTGGGATCAATAGCGTTAGTAACAATGTAACTTAATGTAGTAATTAAATTTTTATTGAATTGATATTCAATTATTTTTTGTGAAATTACTCCACTAGTTTGTTATAATTATTAATACAAAGATCGAACACTCAGAAAAAACACTCAGAAAAAAATTGTAACTTAATGTAGTGTTAGAAGCAAGTGAGTATATTTTAAATTTAAGCAGATGAAGCTCTCCAACAGAACTTCAGTAGCACATAGCTACCGACTTAAAGCCGCGTGCACCAGCGCCCAGCGCCACACCATCGGAGAGTACCCATCTTTTGGCAACGGCGCTGAGGATGCCATTCGGGCTGCGGCCTAGTCGAGCATGTAGTGAGGCACAACGCTTTCTTTTTATTATACGAAAGAAGCAATCTGGGGACTAAGAGTTCATGACCCTTAAGAGGGAGCATGCCAAAAAAGTTTTGAAGTTGGCTCCGCCCAAATTTGTGAAACAAATATATGCCTGAAGTTCGCGTGACATGCGACAGGAGGTGTTGAATTTTGTGCATTAAAAGTACCAAATTCGTTTTAGCGGAATAACCCTAAAACTAAAGGGATTAAAAAAAAATCCGTAGTGACAGTTGTCGATCATGCATAAATATAATTAATTATCTAATTTTTGTCCTGATAACCTGTAGCATTTCGAGGATAAATCGAAAAAATGTGAAAATAAATGTCATTTCGTGATTTTTACCTATCGAGGAAACTTTATTGTTTTATGTTTCTGATTAATGTCTATGCTTGAATATATCGTGTAGTTACTCATACAATATTTTATTTTTAACTTTAAAGTGGATATACCCCTCTAACTTAAATCAAATATTAGAAATTTTTCCTCTGCTCCCTCAATTCTTTTTGCTGCGATTCAATTTTGAACCTAAACAAGTTCGTTTCGTTTATTCGTCCATGACGTCTTGAAAACGATCAAGTCGACAGCATTAACACAAACGCCAAACCAAATCCTAAATTGAACCGCAACTTCTTTGAAACTTATTATCATTAATTTTTCTTACCATGACGTGCTATTTGACATTGGTTGATCCAATATTGGTTCGCTGTAATGTCATAAAATTCGATTCAAAGAAAGTTACTCATTGCTTACTTAAATTGAGACATTTTGCTATTCTAATAAATAATTTTCATTCATTTTTTTTTATTTCATTTGAGTATTTATCTATTTTTTTTGAGGATTTATATAATTGTGTATCAGTTAAAACGTTATGTAAGCTGTTGATAAAAGGTACCTACTAAACCAGAAATCATAAAAACGACTAAGAAATTAAGAATGATTTTAATGAAATAAAAATCGGTTACAAAATCTAATGTTCATATTTGAAAAGCACGGGACGTTACACAAATAAAAGATAGGTAAATACGCGTTGAGAGCACATCAGCAAAAAGCTGTTAGTTTGATTTGCGATGCCTTATATAGTATTCGTCGCTGACAGTTGGCAGCTGTGACTGTCGGTTCAGCAACCATAATAATAATAAATATAAATGTACGTAATATAGTAAATTATTGTACTTTAAGGCACAACTCACACTGGCGCAGAGTCGAAGCGTCGCGACGCGTCATGTTTTTCGCCTGTTGCATATTCATCTATATTTTCCAATTATTAAGGTACAAATTTGTGATTTGCAAATATGGAGACGCGCGTCGACACTTGGTAGCATTCGAGCGGCTTCGCGCGTCTTGAGCTTGAGCGCCGTGAGGCGTCAGATGCCGACCAAACTGTGATCCCGGCGCACTAATGCGAGGGTCGTCGCGCGTTCCCTGGCGGTGGAGTTGGAAAACAGGACGCGACGCGACGCTTCGACTCTGCGCCAGTGTCATTTGAGCCTTAGATGTGCGACGTCGAATTAATAGAATTTTTAACTAGCTCATGGTACGAATTTTAACGATTCAATTTAGGAACCGAAATTTATCTGCTTCATTAATGACTCGTTTTAGTAAAGTTCATGGTAACGCCCCTGTTCGTGTCTCAGCCTCAGCTGGGCCGTGGTAACCGTTCGGCCACTGAGGCAGTGAATTGAATATCATATGATATAATGGTGAAACATCCTGCCATCAAGTTTAATTACAAAACTGACCTCTAAAGTTTGTGGAATTACATACATATATTTACCAACTTTTATTGTAATCGGTTAACGGGCTGTGACTGAAATCTAATAAACCAGATTCTATCCCTAATTTGCGACTCTTAGAAGTGAAATATTTATTTCAAATTTGAATGAGGTTCACACATGTCGGAGTAATTGCATAACATACACACACAAATTGTACAGGAGAATTTAGAACCTTCTTCTTTTTGAAATCGCTTAAAAATAAAAATTTATATTTTTTTTCTACAATAAACGCAGTTGCTTAAGCATTAAGGTTAACGTGTCATCATTCTAGTTGTAACTTTACTCCCATACAGAGAGATTACGCAACAGTGAAGATGAGGAGTTATTCTCAACCGATACTAGCGATATTAAATATATAAAAAATAGTCTATCCAAGTGTGAAAAGACTTCAACCAAGAAAAAGGTATTATAAACATATTGTTCATATTAAAATCTTCCCACGTATGTACAGGCTTTTGCGCTGTAAATGGAATGTCTTATTATAAACGGCATAGAGTTAAATTTAAACCTTAAGTGCTAAGGTTGACAGTATCTACGACAAACTTTAAGCCTCCAATATCAATATTTATTCAAGTGTTGTACTCAAAACGGAAACTGCTGTTTACTTGCCCGATAAAGCGTTAATACAAATTCTCGTCTATGGTTACATACAGAACTAATACACAGTTAATATTATATTACTCTATAAGTATAAACTCAAAAATACACTAACATATATAAAAACCTGGGCGATTATCGGCAGCTATAGAGCCTCTTGTGAAAGAGTTCGTCAAGGCAAGTACTGCCATCTTACCTATTTCTGCCGCCAAGCAGTAATGTGACCATTACTGCATTTCGGTTCGGAAGGATAAGAGTGCTTGTGAAATTACAGGCATATGGGAGTTGTCAACTTATGTCTCAGGGTGACGTACGCAGTGACAGTGCCCCTGAGATCTTTGCGATTTAAAGCTCTGAGTGGCACTCAGTTATGATAGCCGTGTCGCTTACCGCCAGCCACACGATTTATTCGCCCTATCACTTAGTAATATAAAAAAAAACTATCTCTGACTCTTTACAGAATCTATTATATTTATCTCGTGTCTATTATTCAGAATAACCACCTCGGTGACAGTGCACGGCAGCGTCACTGTGCGCGCGTCTCTTGCGCAGTTGTGGCGCGCACACGCACGCATTACGATGCGTTTCCATTTGGTGCTGTTAGTGGTTTTTGTCTTCATCGCAATCTGTGCCGCTAGGCCAGCACCACAGCGGTCCAAGTTCGATTTTGGAAGTAATAATGGTAAGTAATTATTATAGAAAAAGAATTAAATTATTTCCTTGCAGATACCACGCTAAACTGATTACCTAATTATGTCATTGTTTTTATTGATTCTTATTAGTGTTAGTACTTAACTAAGTTTGCTAGAACCAAATGAGCTTGGATTTTATATTGAGAAAAATCAACATAATAGACACAGTCTGTATTAATATATAATAGTTTTAGTATGTGTAACATGTAGAAAGCGTTACTTTGAATGTAGACATAAGAAAATATGTACATATATTTAAAAAATGTAATAGTAGAAAAAGAACGTATGACAAAAATGAAGCGGGTGAATCGGAGAGAAAGAGAGTTAGAACGCATGCATTTTTTTTCGAAAATATTGAGAAATTTTCTCCAAACTACTTAGATTTTCTCTACAGATCATATTTTATTTATATTTAATAATTATTGGGCAAATGTATATGAATTAACAACAATCATTTCCTAAATCATATCGTTGCTGTTAGTTAAAAGATCTTAACAAGATATTGACGAAGCATGTGCTGGCGGTACCTAAACCGCTTTCGCTTTCACTTTCTCTTACAGCATCAACGCTCGTTTATGTGAACACACCATTTGTAACCGACTTCAAAAAGAGTGTTTTGTGGGTATTTGTAAACCCAATCCGATGATTTTTTTTTCTTCTTACCGTAACCATTCCTTCGACCGTCGTCAACGGTACTGAACGTATGCTTTAAACTAGATAGCGACATGGATAGTAAAACGAGTATTGCACAGCAGTTATTGATAAGAAAGTATAGGAAATAAACAAAGAAGATCAACATCGCAGGAATGCGATATGCGGAGCAATTCGCAAATTCTTGCGATGCGTCGTGCGAGCTCGTAAATTTCTGCGATACGACGTCGCATCGCAGTTTTGTGTGTCGACCCTAAAGGCTAGCAAATTAGTTAACCCGGTTTCATCAATTAATTTCGAAATCTTTCAATACAAAAATAATAATAATAATTTACTTACATCGGAACCATAGGCCATATACTCTCGTTCTCCGTCCAGCATTCAAACCGAAACAATTACTGTCAAATAAATAATTAATGCGAATGAAGCTTCATACTTGATATTATCTTTTAATTTGATCGAGTAGCTGTAGTATTTCTGCCACTATGCAGTAATATCAGCATTACTGTATTCCGGTTTTGAAGGGTACGGGTGCTGGTGAAATTACAGGCACATGGGACTTGTCAACTTATGTTTCACGGTGACGGGATCTTTGCGATTTAAAGTTATGATGGCACTGCAACTGTTACAGATAGACGTGTAGCTTACCATCAGGCGCGCGACTTGTTCGTCCCGTCACTTTTTTTTATTCCATATTTATTTAGGGACTTTGATGGTTACTGAACATGTCAGCCCCGATAGAAAAACAATACCTCAAGAAAACATTTAATAAAATCCAGACAGATAAATCAAAATATTACCTAACCAAACATGTATACAAAATCTCCGCGGCGGTAAGGAATCCCACACACTATTAATTCGGTGAGTTAATATTATAAAAAACAAAAATGTTACGGTCGGATGTCGGAGTCCATACCCCCGGGTCCATAGAGGGTTAGTTAACAATGAAACTTGGCAAGTAGATATGTTATGGTGACCTAGAGCTGATCCGATGGTCAAAATGGCAGACTGATGAGAGAAACTCCTCAATAGCAGCAGCTACCTTATGGTCGGGCTCAAATTATTCGTTTTAACCATTTTAACGAGAAAAAGAAAGAAAGCGAGAGAGATATATATAGAGAGAGGAGAAAGAGAGAGAGAAGAAAGAGTTTTAACTAAAAAAAATTGAAAATAAAATAGGCTTTATTTGTCATACATAAATTTCAAACAACACGATTCGCTCTGGACCTTTTGGAGGGAAAAGTGTCGTTTTTATTTTGACTTTCAATTATTTTGTGAAATCCAGTTTAAAGTGGAATAGGAAAGTGCTATTGTGCCTTAATCGAAGATAAAACGCGAAATTATACGAATCTCGAACTAAAATACCCATATCGGCCCGTTTTAAGGAATCCCGAGTCAATCCAAGCACGCCGCCTCAATTTGCCTATCCTCTTTGTGGCGGCCATATTTACAGAAAAATAATTAAACTTCATGTCCAAAAAAGAATAATGTACTAAGACTTGGCTGTATGGTGTAAAACCTTTGCCTTTTCCTTTATGGAAAGAAGAAAAAAAAGAATTTCAAACAACACAAAAAGAAACAATAAAAAAAAAAGAGGCAATGCAAAAGGGTAGCCCTCGCTGTTATTCTGTCAAGGCCGGTCATAATATGGAACACCACAATTCTAACAATATATATGTTATACATGTTACGTAAAAAAAATTCAAATTAAAATAACTGTAGACATTTAGGCACTAAGTGAATAAAATTTGACTAATGCTCAGGCCACACGTCGCCGCCTCTGTGTGGCCTGAACACTAAGCTACAATAAGACAAAGTAAGTAATCAATTTTAATAATAAATAAGTAATAATAATGAATAATGAAAATAATTAATGATGAATATATAATAATGAATGATAAAAGAGATGTCGCTCTCTCGCCAGGACTGGTAACTGTAAAGGTACTAACGAAGGAATTTTTTCTGAGTGTTCGATCTTTGTATTAATAATTATAACAAACTAGTGAAGTAATTTCACAAAAAATAATTGAATATCAATTCAATAAAAATTTAAAATAAATAAGTAATTTAAAAAGCACAATAACCAAACAAATACACAACAAATAATTATAGACAATTAGGCTCCAAGTAAACAAAATTAGACACAAGCAATAATTAGACAAAGAAAAAATCTATTTGAGTAATAAATATATAATTTAAATAGCATAATACCAACATATATATATATACACACAGAAGAGATATACAAACACAAGGTACTTCATAAAGCCTGCGTTTCGAGATTGCTTTTTAAACAGCTAGTTCCATTATGCGTTTCTGTTATAGTTGAGGAGACCGCAATAACACACCGAAAGTGATTAGCATACTTTTGAGATTGTTTTTCTTTTTGGAGCCATCTAAAGAATTCCATAAAAGGCTAATTCTAAAAACATACATGTTATATTATAAGAAACTAATTACAAGTATATATTATAATTATGCTAACAGTGTTTTTTACGACCGTATTAACCTGACCTAAGGTCATGTAAGGCCAATGTTAGACAAGGTTTCTTGTCAACACAGATAACATTGGGTTTTTACGTATCTTGTCCTTTTAATATAATATACAATTCATTTATTCCACTAATAGTGACTCACATAAATTTGTTAGTAAACAACTTAATATAAATATTAGTAAGGTACAAAATTATACACAGTAGACACAGCGGCAAACATGCATTTCACAACAGTGCAATGCAGAGTCGAGCCTATCCCCTATCGAGCGCAGGATAAACAAACTATTTTATTTTATTTCTATTTTATTCTATTTCCTTAATGGCGGCCACTATCCTTGGGCCAGTGTTAGTTTTGACATGGTTTCGACCTGGTTTCGACAAACTATACTCCGTCAAAACATTTATTTGACTCTTGACAGCTCAAATTCTAATCAATTAGTGATGCAGTACTAATGCGTTTCCGATTAAATTTTTTATAACAATCGATTTTATTTATGAAGAAGTTTTAATCGTGAATGTGAGCGGGTTCAAAAAAGAAGAGGTTGTCTGTTTGGGATAGTGATGTTGCGTTTGAAAATTTGTGTACTCAAGAATTAATAATTAATGTTAATGAGGATTAAAATTATGATTCCCGTTCGTATGGAGGTGAAGAATCCGAGGATTCATTATAACAAACAATAAGAATTGATTATAATTATTTATAATTTATTTTATTTCATTATAATTTATTAGACAGGTAGGTGTATACCAAAATTTATCAACTTGAATAATCGTCATTACAAATAATCTGCTGGCTCGATAAATATCTGAGCTAAAGAACACGTCGCTTCACTAAAATAAAAAATAAAAGAGTCCAGGAAGCATGAAGTATTGCACTTTTGTCTATAGTTGTAATGTCAATAATTACGGAACTTCGGAAGCATGTATAAATCAAAAGTTAAATAAATAGTTGGACGGAGTATAGCTGTTCTTGACAGTAGTCTTCACAAAGTTACAATTTCATTTAAGGGACACGGGGGTGCTTCTATATCAGGATTCCCGTTAATATTTAAAAATTAGCCATTCACGAGGCTTAAAACTTACACCGAAACAAAACTTATTACTAAAGGTTATTTATTATACAGATTCTGCGAACTTGGATGACAAAAATCGTAGTAAAACCTTTAGAGGGTGGAAAAAAAAGAAAGGGTAAACACGAAAGTAAAGTAGACGTGTCTCCCTCTAGCCGATATGTAAGCAGACTCGCTCTACTAAACATTCCTAGACAGAAATGAATGAAAATTTGTCAATGCCATCTAGCGGCTTGCCGTGGAACTTTGAAGTTGCGTGATTTTGTTACAGTGGTTTTATTATATTGCCGAATATGTCATTTCATTCTCATTAATAACATTTTTAATTGTACATTTCCAGAGGCCGACAGTAAGCCGTTCATCGAAGAAGTTGTAGTAGAGTCAGTGCTGCACGTGCGGAGCCCCAATGAAGCAAGGAAGGCCCGCACCAACACGCACACTGACCTAAAGACCGGCGCACGTGTCGCTGAGATGAAAAACTAGTTAATATTTTTATAATAAGTTAGGTTATAAGAATGAATTGATATATTAATAGTATTTGTTTATCAGTTTTGTAAGTCAATGTCAGTTTTGTATATTTTATAATCATCCAGTTCGGATTATACGATACTCAATAAGAGGAATATAATTTACTCACCCGTTAACTTTTATTTAAACTTTATAATATTATTATACTGGAACAGTAGTACAATTTGGGAAATAATATAGGTTCTGAAAAACAGCGAACTGAGACCAACTGTAGTACTAACTAAGCTGTGTTAAAATGAGTTACTGAAAAATAAACACAGAATATACCGACAAAATTAATCATATTTAGCAAACAATTAAGAGCTTGTTCAAATCACAATTCTAAAAAATGTACTTTCGAATAATGCCTATACTAAATCACCGAAAGAAATACTAACTTACCGATGTATGTCTTATGTTGTCATTTATAATAGCATTTACGATAAAAATTACTATAACAATAGTTTTCGGTAAATATAAATTAAGTCAGAGTAGTATTACTTCAGCAAGACTTTTTGGAATTTTTAGTATTTCATTCGGCTGTTTCCGTATTTTTATTAGTGCAAAAGTTTTCAAAAGCTTAGTAAATAACGTACTTATGTTCATATTTTAAATAAGCTCTTTTTTCATTAACATTTCGAAGCTTTTATTTATTACCCGTGCAATAATTTTCTTTGTAAGATACTAAAATTGTACCGAAACACGCCGTTGTTAGACAAATACTTTTCCACAAAATTAGGCTTTGTTACGATTAATCTTTCCGACACTACATTGCAGCACAACAAACAACAGATATGTATTATACATCAATCAGCAGGCTGATTTTAATTCAAATCGGAACCCATCGGGTAGCCCATCCGAGTCTCGAAATTAGATGGGTTTCCGAGCGAGAAGATGAACCTGATTCCTACTATATCGTTCCAATTTTCTTTAAAATTGATTTGTCTTAACTATTGTTCCGATTTGAAATGTCAAAAGTTTCCGATCGGCCAGTTGTGAATCACAATTATGCGCCTCGACTCGGAAGAGATGTAGTTTCCGATCGGGAGAGGCAAACAAAATCAAGCGGCGGAAAGTTTTAATTGAAACTTGGAACATTGAGCGCTATTTGTTAAGAACATTTTGCATCATGTATGAACCTAAATATGCTATAAGTTGTAGGCACTTGAAAATACTATCGCAGAGTTTTTTCTGTGTGTTCACCATTGGGAACGTAATGGTTTCTGAAACGCACATTATGGATACTTAATATTAACGAGAATGAAATAGTGCATATCAAAAAATTAGTGAATTGAGAGAATGTTTTGAAATGTGTGTTATAGTTACATGAGAAAATGCGTAAATATTTTCAAGCGCCTACAGCTTACCTTAAAGCAATTATTTAAGAGAACATGTGAAATGGTAATTTGACATTAGGTGCCAAGTGTTGGCTTATAAAAATTATTATATTATAAAAATGATTTGAAATATATGAAATAATAAATTATTTCGTCAATTTGTAAATCATGACATCGTGTCGGATATGCCACGGTCTCAAATGCCCATGCTAGGATTTAGTAGCACTTACGTTATACTCATTTGAAATTGTTTATATTTCAACTTAATTTGTAAGTTGTAAGTTGTTGCCATTTATAAAAATACTGAAGTATTCTAAAATGCCATAAAAAGTTTCAAAAGTATCTATCTTTGCTACTTCTTTTGTAATAATGTTGAAAACTTAAAACACTCGATTCTTTTATTTATTTGTAATCAATGGACATCGATACTTTAAAAGTTCAGAGGCACGCTCGAAAGACTGACCGCACTTTTAATTTATTTCACCGTTCATTTTTCCCTAACCTCCCATCCTAACTACATGACCATGGTTAACTTTATATTGAAATGTTGCGTTTATGGTTTTTTACCAGTCGTAAAACACTATAGACGTAAATTTAAACCGACAATTACAAATTTTATTCATAAACTGGCGTACTATCAAAATAAGTAATGCAAGAATAATGTAGATGTTCGAGCTATAAAATTCACATTTAGTACTTAACGATATGCTAGAAGGCAATATTGCCTACTTGGTACTCAATGTGCGTGTGGATCGGTGGGTGCCACAGGTGAAAAAGCACTAATCTAGTAGGGCTGTCCACGAGAATAATTTTGAAATTTTTTTGTCACGTGCATATCTGCCTGCTATTTTAGAGCGGATGCATACGTCGAGTTTTAGCAGCGTTGCAAACGCGATGCAGTCGCGCTGCAGTAGTCAATCGTCTACCTTTAAACACATGCGCGACTTTAAGCAGCTATGCAAACGTGATGCAAAAGATCGCGACTGCATCTATGTATCTATGCAATCATGCATTTGCATCGAAGCAATCGTACGTTGCCCGAACGCGCGTTTGCATCGCTGCTAAAAGGCGACGTGTGTAACCATTATTAATGTGAAAAAAATATTCGTAAACATCATTATCGTCCTATTTATACGTCCCATTGCTGGGCACGGATCTCCTCTCAAGCGCGGATTTAGACCATATTTCCAATGCTGGGTTGGCGACTTCACACATTTTCCGAGTGTTATGATTTATGAACCATTTTCGAACATGCAGGTTTTATCACCATGCTTTCCTTCACTAAAAAGCTCATGATAAATTTCAAATTAAATTTCGCACATCAAATCCGAAAAACTCAAAGGTTTCGAATCCAGTGTTACTCCCATCTGATCCCCAAAACTGATTTATCGCCAATTTTTAAATTGCAACTGATCCCCTCTATATCTTACAATTCGCAACGGATCCTCCCATTGTATTTGAAAGTAAGTATAGTCAGGAGTAAAATAAATTTTGAAATCAAAGTTAATAGAATTATGTATGTTAGTACAGTGAATGTTGTTCATTTCTAATGAACTAAAAAGAATACAGTACATCCCTCAAATACATTTTCTTGTTGACTCTACCACAGTACCTACTAAAAATAAACTTGTAAATACCAGGGTATCAAGTGGGAGTAAAATATTAATATTTATTCTTGATCCCCTGGATTGGAGATCCGATGGGAATAGAAAATAATTTAAAATAAAACGGATCCCCCAGGGGACCGGTTTTAGAGGATCAGATGGTTATATCTAAATCAGAACTGCTTGAGAGGCGGTAGGTAGACATGAGCGCCGATAATAGACTAACCGGCGGCTAAGTGTCGGCGGCGGCAGCGTTTCGACGGCGCGAGTTCGACCCTAAAACGAATTTGTATATCGGTGTTTGTTTTTCCAAAAACGGTTATACAAATAGTTCTTCAAAGGAAAAAATAAAATAACGTATTTTCTATATATCGAGTTCTTAGGTTTTCGCGATTGTTAAACATAGGAAATGAAACTACTTTTCCGGATTTAAATCGCGTATACGCGATTTAAATCCGGAAAAATAGTTTCATTTCCTATATTTTCTATAGTAATCAAATTTTTACCAGTTCGATCAGGCGCTCCGATCGTACGCACGTGCACGCTTCCATATTGTGTATGCGTAGTGAAAATGGCGACGCCAGAAATTGACAAATTAATTTTTTAAACGAAACATCTTTCAATATAAAATCACTAACTAACTTTTGTCGCCTATCTATGTGACCTCTGCTGAGGCCGGATGGCACGCTGGCCTATACTGCAGATGATAAGGCAAATCTTTTTGCCTCACTCTTTGCAACGAGTTCGCGTCTGAATCTAATCTTACCTCAGGCTGGCTACACTATGGTGCCAATTCGCATACGCCAAAAAGAGGTACTTAGAACTCTGCAGAATCTAGACGTGAATAAAACTAGCTGGCCAGATGGATGGATGTTCTCACACGCCTACGCCTGTACCGCCTCTCACTTGAGACTAGTGTAGTTCGCAGGTCGTGGAAGCTTGCAAACGTGCAACCTGTGCCGAAAAAGGGAACCAGAGCTGACTCTGTCAACTATAGATCTATCTCAGTACTTCCATACTCTGCAGGACCATGGAACGTGTACTCAACAACCGTCTCTTGTCGTACCATGAAGACAACGACCTCCTCAGTGATCGCCAGTACGGATTCCGACGAGGGCGATTAACTGGGGATCTTCTTGTCACATATTGAGCGAGGCTATAGAAAAGCAAGGTGATGCACTTGCAGTGTCTTTGGATATTTCTAAAGATTTTGACAGAGTCTGGCACGCAAACCTTTTAAGTAAGCTTCGCTCTTATGGGCTTCCCATTGACCTTTGCAATTGGATCTTGGATTTCTTGAGCGAACGTTTGATTCGAGTGGTCTTAGAAGGCTAATCTTCCGAACATATGGCGATAGATTCCTCACGGTTACGTACTGTCTGCAACTCTCTTTCTGCTGCATATCAATGATATGTTAATTCCAGGAACCTTTGCATATGCTAACGATAACACAGTTGTAGATAGGTACTTGACCAATGCAAGGGTCAGTGGAGAGGAAATCCAGTCTTGTCGAGAGTCCATGGTTAGCCGTTTGTATTTGACACTCAAACCAGTCGCCGATTGGGGCGATACCAAATTTAACGTCACCAAAACGCAGGCGTGTCTATTCTCCACAAAACTGAGTCCCTTTGAGCTGACTCCGACTTTTCGTGATATATCTATCCTTACCGATAGCCGACTGTCTCCAGCTACTTGGAATGGACCAGTCGTCCAATTTGTACTTCGGCAGATACATTGAACCCATGACCAAACGTGCAGCAAGGAAGCTTGGGATCCTTTCCAAGGTGAGGTGTTACTTCACACCGGAACAAGCACCATACCTTTCTACGTTAGTTTTGATTATAGTGACCCTCTCTAGGGCATACAGCGTACGGGAAAGCCACTATAACCTGTGCGCGCACAGGAATCTTACAAGTTCAGGTTCTGACCTCAGATCAGCCAGTGTACAGGGTTCTCACAGACCTCTGTCACTTGACTTCATCCGGTTCTTGGAAAGGCTAGTGCCTCGGGTGAGCCGCCCTGGGTGCACGTACAGTACTCTCCCTATTTTTTAGAGAGGTACCGGAGCTGTAGACACGCTCACTTCCCGTTGCGCATTGCACAACTAGCAGTTGCCACCGCTAAGCCGTCGACTCTGAGTCCACTACCAAATTAACTCATTGGTAGCGGTGCTGTAAGGTACGCTCACTTCTCGACGCCTAAAAACGACGTCTCTCCAGTTCCCAATAACCCAAGCGGCTGGAGGGACCGGAGGATATCTAGCTTATCCTTTACTAGCTCTTCGGGCTAGTTGCGAAGATGCCAGTCGCAGTGTCCTTCGACAATGTCCGGATATAGCTTCCAACTTAAAGGGCAACTCACCTGCCCCGCGCCTCTTCTCGCATACAGGCCCTCAACTAAACCGCTACTAAGACTGCTCAAGAGGCAGACGCCCAGGACACATGTGCAAAACCGGGGCAGACAAACATGTCCGTCTCAGCAGCTAACCACAAACCCTAGCGAGTCCATACCCAAGTCCGGGTCCGCCAGAGATGCCCGCTATACGCAAAGGCGTATCCCTGACGGAGTGCTTGGCCCGGACGCCCGTTATACCCTGGTCTTGCCGTCGAGCCCGTAGTCTATCCGGAAAACCCTATCTCTCGGGTCGGTAGATAGGGACAGTTGCTTCAGCTGTACTAAGCACAAGTCCGGTCGTAGGTACATGGAGTATTATTGCCACCTTTAGGATCGCTCTGTTACATACCAACTGGCCACCTTTGATTCAATTGACAACCGTGCCAAGAAGCCTATAGGTGGCTCGGAATTAGTGGAGGCGAAGCTGCAGAGCCTTTACCACGGCCGTAAAGTTGTCAGCTTATCGGTATTTTACAGTACGTATCATGGAATTACACGATTTAATTCCGCTTTCCCCTTTCCATCACCGGGGGACTAGGCGTAGACTTGGGTTCCACCTCTATGTTGTGGATATTTCAAAGATTCGCGTCATGGAGGTCAAATGCGAACTTACATATTATAAAAAAAAAATAGTTTTATCTTAGAAAAGTCATTTTCTGGCGCGGCCATTTTCACATACACAATACAGAAGCGTGCGCGTGCGTACGATCGGAGCGCCTGATCGAACTGAACGGCGCGCCGATTGCATTTGTCGGTGGCGGCGGCGCAAGGAAAAACGCGGCGGCGGCGGCGCGAGGAAAAACGCGGCGGCGGCAGCATGCCAGCGCGACGCTCATGTCTAGCGGTAGGGCAAACTATTATGCTACACGGCAAAAAATATTACAATATATAAATTAGAAATATTTATCCTTATACCTCTGCCCTGCCTCTGTTCCTGTCTAGACAACTTCCATTCGAAAGCTTTTATCTCATTGGCTCTTAATGCTTCAAATTATCCATAAAACGAAATTTGAACCTGTTTTGTTTATAAAAGTACATTAAAATTACAGAAAAACTCAATAACACTCGTAGGTAATTATTATTTACCCAATTTGCAAACCCACAGTTTAACATTCAGAAGGCGAGGCGTGCCAATGAGATGTGCAGGCGCACGCGGCTGGAATCGCGTACGCAGCCGCGCGTGGACGAGTCCACAGGTGGCTACGTGGGGATATATATCTAATATATATATATATTATAATATCTGTGAGTTAAAAAGAGGAAATTGTGTTTGTATTTTGTCACGGTGTAGTTTCCCTACATAAATCTTTGAATGAACTAGACAGTTTATCGTTTACATTAAAGTAATAAGGCTGTGTAGGTACACTCCAAAAGTTCTATTTCATTTTTTCACTTTCAAAGTCCATGAACGAATGAATGAAATATTCTTAATTTGTATGTAGAAATGTTCAGAGTCATAAAACATTTATAAGTAACTGTTCACTGCTATTGAGTTGTGTTTCTGTGTACTTTTCTTTATTTATTTTTTTTGTTTTTATTGCTTTTAAGAATTGTAGTAAGAGTATTTTCCCTTGTCTCATTTTAAGTAGGAAGGTAAGCCCTTTTTAATGTATATTCCTTATTCAAATGTTGTGCACAGCTGTAAAAGGAACACAAATTTACTTACATTTTTATGTATCTACCTGTTATAGTTAAGTTTTTAGTTTGTGTTCTGTAGCTGTGCCAAATAATTTAAATAAAAATGAAATAAAATATTCTTTACTAAGCATACAATTACGGTTGAAATACAAAGTTAATGTGTTACATGTGCTATGTAGCAATTTCTTCCAGGCAACCTTAGGATAGACATTTGGGATACGCAAAAGGGGTGCATCCACCGAAGAATATTATCATAAGTACAGTACGTAATAAGTAATAATAAAAATATATACGTAGGTAGATATATATACATACAAATAATATTAATACATAACAATAAATAAACAATAATATTAAATCCTTATATCATATAAAGCAAAAAGAAAAATGAAGTATAAGTATAGGAAATAAACGAAAGGATAGTGAAAAAAAGACGAAACTTAGGAGAAGAAGAAGTGATCCTTGACACGTTGTTCGAAGGAATCAAGAGAAGGGGATCGACGAATCGATTCAAGGAGAGAATTCCACAGTCTGATCGCAGAAATGGTAAAAGAGTTAGGATTAAAGTTAGACGTATGAGAGGGAGTTGTCAACATATGTCTCAGCGTGACAGGCACAGTAGCAATGTCCCTCAGATCTTTGCGATTTAAAGCTTTGAGTGGCACTGCAACTGCTACGGACAGGCGTGTCGCTTACAACCAAGCGACTTGTTCGTCACTTGGTATCATAAAAAAGTCCATCCGTATGGGAGCTACTGTGCCCCAAATTACGTATAGATACACTACGTAACCACACACACTACGTAAATACACAGACAAAGGTTTCAAAGTTAGAACTCCCCTTTTTCGTGCCCTGAGTTAAACATTTAATGTGGCTACGAAAAGTATCATACTGTATAACTGGGCTAGATTTAAACCTAATTTGAATACAATCACATCAGGCCAGACCTGAACTCATCTTAACGCACCATGGTTAGCAACGCTCAAATCGTCTAGCACGCTCGACAAAGATTAGTTCCTTATGTTAAGTACAGAATGTATAGTAGACGAATGAAGAAATGTAATATATTGTTGCTATGCTAGATTATTTTAAAGAATCTACTGTCGAGGGATGTGCCAGGCCGCACTGCACTAGTGAGTGGCGAGTCTTTACTGGATCCCACGAGACCCGCCATGTCATCGTCCGCGGCAGGGTATGCGAAACGCGTTTTTCTGTATATAAAAAAGACACACTGTACTGTATACACAAGGTCTTACTTCTACAAGATTTGGAATTTCCTTTTCTTAGATAATGTTGCTAACCATTGAAGTTTGTATCTATAGTTTGTTTTAGTAGCAGTAGAGAGCTCCTTGTAAATGAGTACGTCTCGGGAAGTACTGCCACCTTACCTATTTCTGCCGCCAAGAAGCAATGTGAGCATTATATTACGTTCCGGTTTTGAAGGCATGTCGCTAACAACCAGAGACACGACTTGTCCCTCCCATTATTTGGTATCATAAAAAACGACATTAAGGAGTGATTGTTGACTAGGAGACACCCAGTAGGTTGACACCGAGTCGACGAACCCCCAAACATTGCACCCTTGTACATAATGAGCTTAAAATAAATCTTTCTGTCAAACTGCTACGGTTTTACTTTTTTTAAAACCAGGCTTGTTTAGATGTCAATGTAAAATTCAATACGGTGTATATTAGATGCTATATTTTAACAATAATAGACCGATCGATTTTACGCCGTTTATTACGATATCCTACAGTTCAAACTTTGCTTTTCGGTATTCTGTAGGGCTTAGAATAATAACGCATAGAAACCTAGTCCGCACACGCTAAGCGAGGCAAATTGAAGGGCGCCAAAAGAGCCTACACGAGCGGGCGGGCCTTCAGTGCTCAAGGTCAACTTGCACC